>NC_140202.1:600000-1200000 GCF_965226575.1 Pagrus pagrus | reverse complement strand
CAAGTGTAGCGCCGCGTATATCCATATAATGCAAGTGACGGGGCACCGAAGCGCAGCCTCTATGAGCATTATCTGCCACGAAACTAGTTCATTTCACCAATATTTTGTCATGATACGCTAGTGCTATTCCCCTCTGAGTCCGGGCTCGTCTGTTGTCAACATCCAGGGTCTGTAGGTTGACCTACTACCTCTGACCTGGAAGATGTCATCTCTGAGCTGCGCGCGCACCCGCGACAGCCCGGCTTGTTTACCTGTAGCTGCTACTGCTAGTTTGACCCCGGATGTTGATAACAGACGAGCCCGGACTCAGAGGGGAATAGCACTAGCGTATCGTAACAAAATATCAGTGAAATGAACTAGTTTCGTGGCAGATAATGCGTAATATAGAGGCTGTGTTTCAGTGACCCGTCACTCGCATTATATGGATATACGGCGCTACACTGGATCTAATTTCGTCCGAACGACGCCAAATGACACCAAAGTTATCTGGGTGAGTAAATGATCATATATTTTGCTAGAAATAAGGTCCAGGTTGTAAAAAACGGTAGTTATCCTTTAAGAGGTAGCTGTGTCGAGGCAATACAGGAAGCAGGCTATTAAGGTGGAGGTGTATGCTGCCCTGGTAGATAAAGGTATTTTGCCGCAGTTTCAGAGTACTCCAAAATTTCCAGCGCCGTCAAGTCAGTCTGTGGATGAAGCGGTGAGACTTAAAGAATTGGAGGATGAGCTGCAGCAGCTGTCCTTGAGGGAGAAAGAGCTGCAGCTGCAGAATGACCTGGAAACTAAAATGCTTGAGTTTCGGTGAATTAGAGCTTGGTGTGGCTTTCTCAAGCTGCCACAAAGTCCACAAATTTTGATGTGAGAAAAAATATCCGCATAGTTCCTCCTTTTAATGAAGGGGAGGTTGATCAATATTTCGTTTTGTTTGAGTGGGCCGAAAAGTATGTGGACGCTGTTGTTACAGAGTGTCTTAACTGGTAAAGTGCAGTTTACACGTTACTTCCGGCTGATGATTGTCTAAAATTTGTCAAAGTAAAAGCTGCGGTGCTTAAACCTTACAAGCTGGAAGCTTACCGTCAAAAGTTCCGTAGATTAATGAAACAAGAACATCAAACTTATATGGAATTTGCTTGGGAGAAGGAGACTCTGTTTGATCACTGGTGCACAGCTACTGAAGCAGGGAATTTTTAGTTAAAACAATTAGTGCTAATGGAGGAATTTAAAAGCTGCCTCCTAGAGAGAGTGTCAACATATTTGAGTGAACATAAAACTGGTGATATATTTAAAGCCGCAGTATTAGTAGACGAATATGTCCTGACTCACAAGGCTGTGTTTATGGCTCGGCCTTTCAATAAGACTGAGGTTGGTGGAAGAAAATGGCCTCTAGAGCCTGATAATAAGAGCCAAGAGGCCAGGAGGGACCATGAGAAGGGGACAGATGATGTAATGTGCTACTATTGTAAGAAAATGGGTCATATTGTGGCAAAATGTCCGGTGTTGAAAAAGCGAAATACAAAACCACACTGTAAAAAAATCCTGTTTGTTTTTATGGAAAAAAGCTGGCAGCTGAGTTGCCAGAATAATTCTGTATAAAATACAGTAAAACTGTAAACAACTTTACAGAACAACCTGTACATTTTACAGTTTAAATGTGCTGAAATTACATTTTAAACCAGTAAATCATACAGCCCTTTTCTGTTGAATTAGCATGACCAAACTGCTATTAAGCTAATTCTTTCAGTAAAATTTACTTGCAATTGTTGCTTATTTTACATCGAATCCCGTTTAATTTAACTGAAAAGTACCAAACAAATTACATACATTAACTGTAAAAGGCTCTGTATAAGACATTTAACTGATTTTTTCTGCAAATTTTACTCAAACATTGTGTATAATGTATATATTATTAATGTAAACAACAACAGTTTTAAACTTTAATATTTACAGGTTCTTCTGTACAGTTGTTTACAGTTTTACTGTATTTTTTACAGGATTATTCTGGCAACCACAGCTGCCAGTATTTTTCCGTAAAAACAACAGTGAAAATTAGAAGCTGTTACAGTACATTACAGGTAGATTGAACACTTTTTTCTTAAACGATTTAAATCAAACTCCACTGCCTTTTTGTAGATGTTTGACTTTTACCAGAAATATGAAGAGTACACAGATTAAGCATATGAAAATTTAAATTATTGTACTGAAAGATGAAAAAAAATCCAATAATAACTTGCCTTTCCAAGAATTTATGAGAGTAAATACAATTAACATATGTCATTTCTCTGCTTACATATTTCTAAGATGTACTTTACAAACTTTTGCTTTGTACTTGTACTTTTTGAATAGAAAGCATGTGACAGATTAGTGATCATCTTATTGGAACTGAAAGACTTTCCTGCTCTTAAACTGTCTTAGGACAATTGAGGGGTTATTTTCTTCTAAGAATTTTAGCACCCTCTAAGGATCACTGAATTAACTTGTAAAAATAGATTTTAAAAAAGTACAAATACCTTCAAGCAAGCTCTTCAAATTGAAGAATGGGCATTCAAATGAAGACGAGAAATAAAACTTCAAATTTCGTCAGAATCTTTTACTTTGTTCTTAAGCTTGAAGAACGGAGCAGATAATGAACCGAAAAAAACCTGAAAAGGGGTGAGCGGGGCATATCATTACATGCCATAAATCTTATTGTTTAGTCCATATTCAGACATCACGCCACTCATGATCTTAAAGTTCCTGAATCAAGGTAAGGACTCTGGGGTTCACGTGAAGATGTGATGTGTTTGTTTTCTCCACTTTATTGCCCTTTTTCTGGGTTGATGGAGAAAAAACACCTTGGAAAACAGAAGAAAAACAGACAACTATATTAATAATAAAATACAGTATCTACATTACCAAAGAAAAAAAAACGTATACACCCACATACTTATAATAGTAAAAAAGTAAAATGACAAGTTCCCGAACCCCAAGCCACTGCAGCAGCTAATTTAGACTTGTTTCAGGTCAAGAAAGTGAAAATGGATAAAGCCAATGCAAAAAGACACACCTCTGCAGAAACTGCAGGGTTGATGCCAGCTCTGATGGGTAAGGCAAGGCAAGTTTATTTATATAGCACAATTCAGACACAAGGCAACTCAAAGTGCTTTACAGGTGCATAAAAATTACATTAAAAGCATTTAAAAATACATTAAAACAAAACATTAAAACAAGTTAAGAAATCTTTCCTACGCCAGCTTCCTGGTTTTTGCTGGATTTACCTCCCATTGTTCTACTTGTCACTTGTACCGGTGCACTTTGTATTTATCCTTAAGACCCGGTCGTCACCGTGAATTCAGTTTGTTTACGCTACAAATTCTGAAAAAAAGCAGCCAACCAGAGGTGATAACCTTAAGAGACCCCTTGTCTCCACTTGGTTCCACTTGGCCCTGAGTTGGCCCCCAATCCAGCGGTAAAACAGCTTAATAGGAAAAAACACCTTTTCTTCCTATTAGCTCCGGCGTTCCCAGAACCCGGTATTACTCTGAATTGGTTCGAGTTGCCCAACTATCACAATGATCAACAGAAATCCAGCAAAAATTACTATTCAATTTAAAAAATAAAAAAAAAAGAGACAAGAATAGAAAATAAAAGTCACAGTGAAGTTCAAAGCCTTAAAATTGCTTCAGTGAAAGGCAGTGGCAAACAGAAAGGTCTTCAGCCTTGATTTAAAAGAGGTGAGAGTTGGAGCAGACCTGCAGTTTTCTGGGAGTTTGTTCCAGATATGTGGAGCATAAAAACTGAACACTGCTTCTTCATGTTTAGTTTTGACTCTAGGGACTCAAAGCAGACCTGTACCTGATGACCTCAGAGGTCTGGATGGTTCGTTACATGGCAGAAGATCAGAAATGTATTTTGGCCGAAACCAGCCAGTGCTTTATAAACCAACAGCAGGATTTTGAAATCTATTCTTTGACTGATAGGAAGCCAGTGTAAAGATCTGAGAACTGGAGTGATGTGATCTACTTTTTTGGTTCTTGTTGGGACTCGAGCAGCAGTGTTCTGAATCAGCTGTAGCTGTCTGATGGATTTTTTAGAGATCCCTGTAAAGACACCGTTACAGTAGTCGAGTCTGCTGAAGATAAATGCATGGATAAGTTTTTCCAAATCTTGCCAAGACATAAGTCCTTTTATTCTGGATATATTTTTAAGATGATAGTAGGCTGACTTTGTAATTGACTTAATGTGGCTGCTGAAATTCAGGTCTGAGTCGTTCTTCCTTGGCTCCAAAAACAATTATTTCAGTCTTATCTTTGTTTAACTGAAGAAAACTCTGACACATCCAATCACTGATTTGTTCAACGCATCTACTTAGCGTTTGTATGGGATTATAGTCCCCTGGTGATATGGTTATGTAAATTTGTGTGTCATCTGCGTAACTATGGTAACATATTTAGGTTTTTTTTCAATATCTGAGCTAGAGGAAGCATGTAAATGTTGAACAGTAGAGGCCCCAGATGGAGCTCTGGGGTACTCCACTTGTCATTTTCATCCGTTCAGATGTGTAATTACCAATAGACACAAAGTAGTCTCTATCATTTAGATAGGATTTAAACCAGTTTAGTGCTGTACCAGAGAGTCCCACCCAGTTTTCCAGTCCGTCCAGTAGTATGTTGTGGTTGACTGTGTCAAAAGCAGCACTGAGGTCCAGTAATACTAAGACTGAAATTTTGCCACTGTCTGTGTTTAAATGAATGTCATTGATGACCTTGACTAGAGCGGTCTCAGTGCTGTGATGTGGTCGAAATCCTGATTGGAAGACATCAAAACAGCCGTTTACTATTAAGTAATTGTTCAGCTGTTGAAAAACGGCTTTTTCAATGATTTTACTTAAAACAGGGAGGTTTGATATGGGCCTATAATTATTCATTACTGATGTGTCTAGATTGTTCTTCAGGAGTGTTTTAATAACTGCAGTTTTCATGGCTTGGGGGAAGACGCCTGAAAGAAAAGACATGTTGACAATCCGTAGCAGATCTGGAGTCAAGCAGTCTGAAACTTTTTTGAAGAACCCTGCTGGTAAAACATCAAGGCAGCAGGAGGAAGATTTCAAATGTTTTATTATTTCTTGCAGGTTTTTGTCATTGATTGGATCAAACTGTGTCATGGTGTTAGAGTATGTTTTAGGTGGACACATGGATAACACACCTCCTATACCTGGTACGGTGGCACTGACCGCTTGTCTAATTTTCAGAATTTTGTCACTGAAGAAGGATGCAAAGGATGTAGATAGATGTTCAGAGGCTACTGGCACAGGAGGGTTTGTCAGCCTGTTGACAGTAGCAAACAGGGCACGTGCATTATTATTGTTTTTGGTGATAATGTCTGAAAAGAAGGGCTGCCTTGACTTTTTCAGTTCTAAATTAAAAATGTGAAGTCTCTCTTAATAAATGTCAAAATGAACCTGGAGATTTGTTTTTCGCCACCTGCGCTCTGCTTTTCAGCATTCCTTTTTTTCCATTTTGACCAGCGTGGCATTCCTCCAAGGAGATTTTTTCTTACCAGAGACCACTTCACTTTAGTGAGGGCAATGGCATCAATAACATTTGTAACTTTAGAACTGAAATGATCTACAAGGTCACTGACAAAGAACCTGGAGAGGGGAGGTGTGGAAGTGACTTAATGAATATGTCACTGGTGTTTTGTAGCGCTTTGAGACGACCTCATTTTGAACATTAGTGTACACAGATATATCACTCTCAAAGAAAACACAGTAATGATCAGAGAGAGCAGCATCAGATACCAGAACCTTAGAAATGTTCAGACCCTTGGAGAAAACCAAGTCTAGGATGTGGCCCCTGTTGTGTGTGGGCTGTGTCACATTACTGAGTGAGTCCAAAGTTATCAAGGACACAACACAATTCTTTAGTCCATCTCTCCTCAGGTTTGTCGACATGGATGTTAAAGTCACCAACAATTAACACACAATCAAAGTCAGTGCAGATAAGAGACAGTAACTCAACAAGGTCATCAAAAAAAATCCGTACAGTATTTAGGTGGCCTGTAGATGTTAACTGAAGAGCCACATATTCAAAAGAAGTAAAATTTCCATAAAACATTTGTTTGCATTTGAGTAACTCATTAAACAGAATACTTACACCTCCTCCTTTTTTATGCTTTCTAGTCTCACTTATGAAAGAGAAGTTTGGAGGGCTTGACCCAATGTGAACAGCTGCACTGTTATCTTGGTCTAACCAGGTTTCAGTTAAAAACATAAAATTAAGATTGTGTTTGATAAAATCATGTATTAAAAAATATTTTCCTGCCAGAGACCTGATGTTTAATAAAGCTAAATTTAAAGAGTCAAAACCAGCTGTGCAATCTTTTGTGACAGTTTGTGGCTGACGAGGAATAGGAGCTAAATTTAATAGATTGGCAGATTTATTTAGGCACTTCCTGTTTCTCAGCAAATTCAACATTTTTCTATTACCTGTAAACACAGGAATTGAGGAGACTACCTGAACTCCAAGGGGCCCCAGCTTTTCTGGGGGGAAGACATTAACGATATCACCTTCATAGCCTGGACCCAGCACATATCAGTAAGGGTTAGTTGTATTGTCTACGTGGACACGATGTGCTCTGCTGCTATCAGACTGTGGAGACAGAGGATGATTCTGAGGAGGTGGAGGGGCACGATGACATTTGGGTGATGGTTGTTTCAAGCGTGGCGGTGGGAAGGGGGCTGGGCGGTGAGAAAGATTTAGGGGAGAGAATATGGGATTTGGACGTGGTGTGAGTTTGATTCCAGCACTGACGAGCTTTTTCATCTCATCCATGAAATCCAGGAGGGGGGAGGAGGGGGAGAGGCTGACTGGAGAGGGCGGAGAGTTGGGTGGGGTTCGGGGAGGTGGAGAGTGGAAGTTCCCCCTTGTTGAGACCGGAGGGCACTCCTCTTTGGGGAGCAAAGATGGCGGCGGTGAAGACTCCTCCTCCTGGGTCGGCTCTCTTCTCTGTTCGAAGCTTATCTCAGACAGTAGTAGTTCTCCTCCCGAGTGCTGACTTATCAGTTGTTTTGGTTTGTCTCGCCTGTTGTCCTTGGCAGGAGGAACTGATGTGTGGTGCACAGAGGAAAATATGGTGGAGGTTAACAACCTTACTCCTGACTTGTTGAGGCAAAATCCATCGGCCTTAAAGAGGTGTCTGTGTTCCCAGAAAATGTTAAAATTGTCAATAAAGTTCCCTGATTGAGCGGCACATGTAGCTTTGAGCCATCTGTTCAACATCAACAATCTGCTGAATCTCTCATCACCTCTTCGGACAGTTGGTAGAGGACCGCTGACAAACACCACAGTATCGAGAGATCTGACTTTGCTCAACAGATCAATAAAGTCTTGTTTCAATACCTCAGATTGTTGCTTCACAACATCACAGGCCCCTGTGTGTAAGATGAGAGATTTCGCTGTTGGATGTCCAGCAACGATGTCCAGAATTTTTTCCTGAGCTGTCAGAGACCATATCATTGGTAAAACAGAGTACTTTGGTGTTCTTCTTGCCGCAAAAGCTGTTTACTTCCTTCACAGCAGCATCACCCACGATCAGGGTAGTGGATGTTGAAGCAATAATAGCTCCCGAACATCATGCACAGGGCAGAAATAAAGGAAGCGAAGTTGTCCTGTACAATGATTCTATCCACACTCGGCATTAACCATCTCGAAGAATAGGAGGATCGTCCTAAAATGAAAAAGAAAAAGAAAAACATAATTAAAACGTATTTCACAAAATAGTTTTGAGCATTTCTATTTTTACATTTTCAAGATCAGTTAACTTGCTTACCATCAACACAGAAATCATTGTCTGTATACAGGTTTAGGGGAGAATTTAAAGCCTTTTAAGGCCATTTTGACTAACTTAAAGAGCTTACAGTGACAAAAAACACAGCAAAATGAATTTATAGAAAGAAAAACTAAGAAAAAATTGAGAAATACAAAAGAGAGAAGGAAAGACCAAGGAAGAAAACAATTTAACTTACCACACACAACAATGGTAGTCAAGCGAACTTGGTCCATCTGCACTTCCTCTGCCAGGGATGTGTCCTCCACATAACAGAACATGGCATCTTCCTTATCATCAAAGTAGGACAGCAGAAGCAGCACCATCTCTTTCACATATTCAGGGCAACCACTCAGCTCTCCCCTCATCACTTTTAACTTTGTTACAGCCTGTTGGAACTTCTTGTTCTTGTTCACAGCAACAGTATTGAGGTAGTTCAAGAGCCGTTTTCCCTTCTGGTCCAAATTTCGTGTGAAGGTTTCTTTAAGTCCAATTCCAGTGACCTCCTTGAAGTGGACTGCCATGCCAAGTTCATCAAACCAAAAGGGCCACTCTTCCATGAGGTTTTTATATCTTTCCCCTGGTTCACTTGTTTACGTTGTGTGTAGAACGTCAACTTCCTCAGATGATTTGACCTCCTCTGGATTTGAATCAGTTTGCTGACACATCATCCTCAGTTTTTCTCTCCTCTGCTGCTGGCTTTCTGGGGTCTCTCCGAGGGGCAGGAATTTTAAATCTCAGTTAATGCACCCGTAAGTGTCCTGGATTACTGCTCTCTGTTCTGGAGGAACTTCATCTGTGTCAGACTCATCAGTGTGATACTTTCTTTTTCTTATTTTTGGGGTCTTAGATCGTCTCACATTTTCTATCCTATTTTGCAATTGCTTGACTAGATAGTGATACCCTGGCCTGATCATGTCTCCCTCTATCACGTCCTGCAGTGATTTTAGATATTTTCCAAACATCTTTTTCGCAACTTAAGTACAGTTTCTTTTACTTACACAATAACTTTTTCGCATCATCTCACACACCATCTCTTTTCTCATTTGTGGACTTGGTCATTTCCCTCTTTCCAATGACTGCATCAGTTCCTCTGGGAATTTATCCCACGGGGTCATGAATGTATCCACCCAGTCTACATTAGGGCCCTGGCAGCTGTTGAAAGATGTTGAGGTTGAACTTCCGGGTGAAAGAGACTGCAAGGATGTGGGAGGTCCTGGTGAGGCACCAACAGATGAGCTGCTGGTTTCAGGAGTCTGGCCTGCAAAAACATACATGCACACAAAGAGTCATCACGAACAAAAATGTGAATGCTTCTATAATTTCGACGGCGGTGGTGAAGCCCCTTCTGAAAAAGAGCAATTTAGACCCCAACGTTCTTAATAACTACCGACCTGTATCCAACTTACCGTTTTTGAGTAAAATTTTAGAAAAACTGGTTTTTAACCAAGTTAATGACTTTTTAAACAGAAATAACATCTTAGAGAAACATCAGTCTGGTTTTAGGAGAAACCACAGTACTGAGACAGCACTTTTAAAGATTTTAAACGACATCAGGTGGAATTTAGATAACAAAAAGCTCACAGTGTTGGTTCTACTGGATCTAAGCGCCGCTTTTGATACAGTAGACCATCACATTTTATTAAACAGACTCAGACATCTGGTCGGCTTCTCTGGTACTGTTCTTAAGTGGTTTTGTTCTTATCTCACAGACCGATGTTTTTACGTAAGTATGGACACATGTTCCTCAGGAACCCATGAAAGTGGATGTGGGGTTCCCCAAGGGTCAATTTTAGGTCCACTTCTTTTTAATCTTTACATGCTTCCTCTTGGGGATGTCATCAGGAGACATGGCATCAGCTTCCATAGTTACGCTGATGATACACAATTGTACATTGCCGTGTCTCACTGATGACACAGGGCAAATTGATGCCCTTTTTAACTGCATTGTAGACATCAAGTCATGGATGGCAGTGAATATCCTACAGCTCAACCAGGACAAAACAGAGGTTTTAGTTATAGGTCCTGAAGGCCAGAGAGAGAAACTTTTACCAAAACTACAAGATCTTAAACCAACACAATCAGTAAAAAATCTGGGCGTGATTTGATTCTGAGCTGAATTTTATTCCACATATCAAAAATATGATGAAAATAGGTTTTTATCATCTTAAGAACGTAGCCAGAGTCCGCCCGTTTCTCTCCCAGGCCAGTACGGAGGTGCTAATGCATGCTTTTATTTTCTGTCGCCTGGATTATTGTAATGCCCTGCTCTCTGGTCCTCCCAAAAAGAGTACTTTAAATCTCCAACTATTACAAAACTCAGCTGCACGTGTGCTTACGAGGACCAGAGGGTGGGAGCACACAACACCGGTTTTAGAGTCGCTGCATTGGCTCCCCGTCCGCTTCAGGATCGATTTTAAGTTTCTTTTACTGGTCTTGAAATGTCTTATTGGCCTTGCGCCCTCATATTTATCTGACCTGCTTTAACCATATCAACCCTCGCAGACCCTGAGGTCCTCCAGCATCGGCCTTTTATCCATACCAAAACCAAGAACAAAAACCCACGGTGAGGCGGCATTTAGCCACTATGGCCCCCACCTGTGGAACAGCCTGCCGGAGAGCCTCAGGTCTGCAGAGACTGTTGATATTTTTAAGGGAAGGTTAAAGACACAACTTTTTAATCAGTCTTTTAACTAATATTTTAAATTCTTCTTACGTTCTTATGTGGTTCTATCTTATTTTATGTTGTTGCTTCTATTTTGTTTTTTAAGACGATTTTAAACTTAAATAATTGTATTTGTTTTTTTTATCTTCAGTACTATTTTATTTATTATCCTATTTTATTTATTAGCGTATTTTTATCCTCTTAACTGTTCACTCTATCTTTTGTCAGGGTTTTTATCCTATCTTATGTTTTAGTTTTTAGGTTTAACTCCAGTGTTACCCCAGGGGGGTCCTCCACACTGGGAGCTGTATCTGGGTTGCTGCTGGGGGTGCTGTCCTTGGGGCCCTTCGGCCCGGCCGGCTGCCCGGGGGCCTGGGCGCTGGTGCCTCCTGTGGCACAGCCTGCGACTCCTCCCAGTGTGGACGGCCCGAGAGGTGGCGCTTCCTCAATTCTCAGTGCCATTTTCAGTTTCCAAATCGGGTAACACTTTATAACAACTATCCGTTATAACTAAGTGTTTGTTAACAGTTTGTTAAGGATTTATAATGATGCCTTATAGATAGTTAATAGATCATTAATAAACTGTTAGTTAATGAATTATAAATGACTTGTTAACTGTATGTTAATGATTTATAACTATACCTTATAAATTTGTAATAGATCATGAACAAGCTATTAGTAAATTACTTACTAATGACTTGTTAAGTATCAGTTAATAGTTTATATATGTTATTGGACGTTATTCTAAAGTTGCAACTATTCCTCATTTATTAACTGCTAGAAAATGAGGAATAGTTGCAACTTTAGAATAACGTCCCAATAACATACATAAGCTAATAACTAATACTTAACTAATATATTAACTCACACTTTACATATAAGTTGTTAATAGTTTGTTAACCATCTACTAATACCAGTGAAACTTTGTAGAACAGCAAATGGGTGGAACAAGTTTAAGGTACAGAAATTTGATGTGATATTTAAAATATCAAATTTTTGTGCCAACCTTGTTCCACCCATAGGCTTTTCTGTGTACTGTATTTTACCAAAGAAACACCACAGATGAAATGTTGAACATTGTGTTTAATGTATAGAAACACACATACTGAGCCATCACATGGCAGAACAACAGTATACAAACCCATGAGGTTTGGACACTTTTTGTGCAGGACATGAAAACAAAATATATCAATTATTATATTATCATTATTGATATGAACATGTCTTAGCACAACTTGGACCCTCTATACTTAGTGAACCAGACCCGAGCTACAACCAAACTGCTCAAGGGCACCATCCAACAGTGACACAACACCTAAGCTTTCTTAGACGGAGGAATCAGTTTCCCCTTTTTATTTTGATGTTCAACATCCCTCAAAAGGTTTGGATCATTAATCAACACTTCCAGACATTTTTTTGCAAAGTCCTGCAGTCATTGCTGTGGTGTATGAGCAACCAGCAACTCCTTGTATTTCTTCGGTGCCACAACAGCCAGCTCACAGATCGGGGCATTGGCGATGACGGTGTTTCGGTCGACACCGACCTTTCGATATGCCACACTCAGCTTTCTTCCTTTCTTGTACGCCTTAAGGACTTTCCTGTATCTCTTGATGACCTCCTCAGGATGACGTGCTGAAACAGATAGAAATTTAGTTAAGTATAACAAACATACAAGTAGTGAATCGACACAGGGAAACACACACATAGATGCAAAGTGGTTGCAAAAAGTAATGAAGATTACATGGGCACAGAGCAATTGGAGGGTCCAAGATAATATACCCACCAGGAAGTAAGTTTTGGAAAATAAACTTGAGAGAGAGAGAGAGAGAGAGAGACAGACACAGACAGAGAGAGAGAGAGAGACAGAGAGAGAGACACACACACAGACAGACACACTATACATGCCTGACACACATGAGGGGAGCAGCCTCATTTCTTGTTTTTTTTTGTTTTTTATTTATTGTCTGTATTGCTGTTATTTGCTTTGGCAACACTGTATTTTAACGGTGATGCTAATAAAGCGCTTTGAATTGAATTGAATTGAATTGAATTGAATTGAATTGAGAGAGAGAGACAGACAGACAGAGAGAGAGAGAGAGAGAGAGAGACGGACAGACAGACGTTGTGATGTCTATATGCCTGACACACATGAGGTGAGCAGCCTTATTGCCTTCCTCTCTTTACACTTACCTCTCTGCTTGCCATGTTGCCTTTTTTTCTTCTCTTTTTTCTTCCTCTTGTCCTTTTTCTTGTGACTGGTGGTGGTGCTTCTTTTTCTTCTTGCGTTTTTTCTTCGATTTCTTGTCTGAATCTGAAGAATCAGTTGATGAGGATGAGGAGCTGGATGAAAAGGATGAAGAGGAGTTGGATGGACTGTAGGATGAAGAGAAAGAAGATGCACCAGGAGACGAGTTGGCCGAGGAAGATGTGTCAATTGTCCCAACGTCATCTGTATCTACAACATAATAGAAAATACAATACCAAATGCATTACTAACTATGATGATACAAGTCAACTCACATACATTCTTATCAACATTTACATTTATTAAGACTTTATCAAATCGTGATCTCATCAGTTGGACAGATGTCTGCTGTCAATCAATGCTACAGATATTATCTTCCAGGTATTAACTGTACATGTGTATTGTCTTGTCACCGTGAAATGTTGGCCTTTCTTCCACAATACAAAGCACCCAAGTATTATTGTGACCAACTTTGACCAACTTGTTGGCGGAGGGAGTCTCTCTCCTTAGTCAGGTCACTGATTTTTTCTGTGACTGTGTGCTGCTTCTTCTTGGCCTCACAGAGCTTAAGCTGCTTCTTCTTAATATGTAAAAATGCTGTTGGAGCTACAGTTGCCTCAGTATCTGGAATGATAGGATAGAGAATTAAAAAAGCTCTAATCATAAAAGCCAGGTGAAGGTAAAATAAAATAATGAGCAGCTGGCTCTAGATATCTGCACTGGATCTCTGAATGAGTGAACATAATTGTATAACTGTCATCCATCACCAGTGAATATATGAATGGATATGTACAGACTATCATTATATACATACATATATATACATAGGGCTGGGCAATATGGCCTTTTTGAAATATCTCGATATTTTTAGGTTATGTCACGGTACGATATATATCTTGATATTTTGCCTAAGCCTTGAATTAAAGTTTTGATGCATACAATCACACCAGTATGATGATTCTTGTTTGACTATTTTGCAGCCAAATCAGTTATTCTAGACTAAGTTTTACCAGCTAGACCAGTCTGGTAAATTCAGAAAATGACATCACTTTACTGTAATAGCTTTCAAAACCAGGACAAGACAACTATTATGCTATATAACAATATCGATATATTGCTCAGCCCTTATACATGTATATATTTGACAGCTGTAACATTCAATCAACAGTGATTACAGTTTTTCTCGATTGTTTACACACATTTTCTGAAAGCATGCCTCATACTCTCAGAACTCTACACACAAATCAAAAAACACACACACAATGGGCAAAACCCCTCACTTCTCCTGCAAAATGAAACTTTACATTCAAAACAATGTTATTTCTTCTCAAAATGATATTTTGTTTTCAAATGACACACACAAACCATCATATGAATAGACATTTATAAGAACCAGTTGAACTCTGATGTGCTCAATGTAAAACACTATGATGAATGAAAAACACTTCTTCTCCATTCATCATTCACCTTTTTTGTTCAGTGTTACACTTACTACAGACAGTGCATAACATACATGTAAGTGTGTTGTAAAATATTTTAGAATATTGTTTTTATACTCAGAACACACAAATACACAGTACCAAATATATTTTATTTTTCCCACAAAAACAATGTACACGGTGTACATCACAACCAACACAAAGTTGCACATACATTGGTCGACATACAAAATGTTACGGGTCTCAAACACCTTGAGTACTACAGTAACAAATGATTTTTGGTTCAGCATGCAGGTGCCTGAAAAACACAGGTGAAAGTTCAGAGGAATGAAGACACGAACCGATGCTTTCTCTTCCCAAATTTCCTCTTTATTTCAGAATTTCAGAAACATAACACACATATAACTATTCCTTGTGAATGACTGTCTTTTGTTTTCTTAGTATATTTGCCCATCATTTAATCCACTGTTCATGCCTTGGTTAAATAAGGTTCAATAGTATGGTTCATCTCCTTTTGGCCAGTGTCAGTTTCACCACACTCTTAGATGGACATTACCCTTTTATCCAAGTGCCTTTCATCAGCATCAGTACTGTATCAATGGCTACTTCCACTTAGTGCTAATAATTCAGCCAAGAGTTAAACTCTGAAATTTCTATAAACTGACAATGCAGTATAAAATCACATAGTGGTCCTTTAAACCCACTAATTGCAGTTTGAAACTGTACATAGAACAAAAACATCAACCATGTCACACAGGGAAACAGTTTGGCTTAAATCCACAAAATTCACAGCTTGAACCTTTAATTACAACTTAATGCTTTCCGGTATAAACTTCTTCACAAATCTTAGAAAACTCCTAGTCACCGATATAACAAAATATCAACATATATGCCAAATGCTCAGGGACCCAGCTTCATATAAAATGGTTAGCAATGTACACAATCATGTTAATAGGGAGTTTAACCTCTATACAAAAGTATTGTTGTGTGCAAATTAAATCGCGGGCAGCGCGGGCGCCGCCATTAATCACTGTAAGCAGTCTTACTTTAATACACTTCTTTAAACTCATTAATGAAACACTCAAGTCCGTCAACAAAAATCAATACGCTCGCGCTACATTTAGTTTCACTTTAGGAGTTATTATTGGCGATTTTCACTCATACTAACCTGAAAAACACAGGTGAAAGTTCAGAGGAATGAAGACACGAACCAATGCTTTCTCTTCCCAAATTTCCTCTGGGGAGGGGGGCGGATACCCTCGCAATAAAAAACCTGGGCGCAACAACACCGGTGTTCATTAGTTCCGCTCTTCTCTGTCCTTGTGAACTAAGGCCTTTTCTCAAAGATTGTGGAAATAATCAATTTGGTTATTAGGCTTAAAACTCCTATTGTGTTTTGGTTTTATCAATAGTGAAAGTAAAGACTTCAATTAATATTAATATCAATAAACAATATTACAAAAAGAATAACACATTTTGAGTGTACCACACACTCCCCCACAAAGAAAAGTGGCCCCAGACACTTGACCTATGTGATTCAAACCTCAAAAATTTAAATGTCATATAAACCATCTCACTCTGAACAGTACGTGATCAAACAAAATAGTATTTTGTAGAGTTTTCGTATATTTTACTCTCTTCAAAACAGGAATAGAATGTTATATGTGAATGTGTATGTGAAAAGTATTGTAATGTTCATGGTTTTGTATTTTGTGTGTGTGAATGTAATTGTCTGTCTTTCAGTCTTTCTTTCAGTAGTTCAGAAACAATAGATTGGATATGTGACAGGTAGCGAGGGGTGTGGGTATGGGTTGATGGCTTGGGACTAGAACGTTTGGGATTGGGGATAGGGGTAAAACAGGTGAGTACAATGCATTGGCTGGGCCTCGACTGCATTCACTGTGGGACGTATCTGGTAAACCGGTTGGCCAAGGGATGAATAAGTGAATACATGGCCAGGCCGTCTGTCTCTGGTGGACTGCCTCAGGGGGGCATGAAGGACAGGATGGGGTCCTGGGGCATCCTCCACCTGGCAGGCCACCTGCGGTACCTCTTGGTCAATGTCAGGCTGTGGTTGGTCCATGTCAAGTTCACTCTGAATATGTATCCCTGGTTCCTGTTCCAAGACATTTTCCATTTCTTGTTCCAGCTCAGCATGGATTGTCTCTCCACGGTGCGACTCATTCAGTTCAGGTTTGTTTTGTAGCTCATGAGTAACTCTCTGATCTGGGAGGCTATCCTCCCCACATGGGTTCTGTGCTGATATGCATAGCCAGTAATGAGAAATACCTTCCTCTTCCTCCGAGTCACTAGGATCAGAGATCTGTGGAGATCCTGTGGTCTGCAGGGTTTCTGAGGACTTTCTCGTCCCTCTGTGTGACTTAGGGGTGTTAACAACGGGGCTCTGAGGTGGCTCTACTGGTAAGTCATTCACCTGTAGTAGCAGGTTCCGGTGTAGGGTGCGAAGGGGGCGGCCTCCTGATTCTGGGCTTACCTTGTAGACAGGGTTGTCCCCAACCCGCTCTCTCACGATGTAAATGGTCTTCTCCCAATATGGTCTGAGTTTACCAGGCCCCCCTCTTTCACTGAGGTTACGGACAAGGACTCTGTCCCCAGGCTGCAGGGTAACGCCTTTGCATCGTCTATCGTAGTACTCCTTCCCCTTGGAGCTCGACTGGTGGCTGTTGGCGTTCGCTATTTGATATGCCTCAATCATTCGTCCTGCCCATTTCTCCACATAGCCCGTAGGAGTTTGAGGCTCCTCATCTGCCATGAGGCCAAAGAGAAGGTCTACAGGGAGACGTGGGTGACGGCCAAACAACAAGTAATGAGGGGAGAAGCCTGTGGACTCCTGCTTTGTGCAATTGTAGGCGTGGATAACGTGAGGCAAACTGTCTTTCCAGTTCTCTTTTTCTTTTTCTCCAAGAGTCCGAAGCATTTGCAATAGGGTGCGATTTAGCCTCTCGGCAGGATTACCCTGGGGGTGATACGGGGAGGTTCTGGAGTGTCCAACACCAGCTAGCTGTCGGAGTCTTTTGAACAGCTCGTTCTCAAACTCCCGGCCCTGGTCATGGTGGAGTTTAGCTGGATATCCGAACCTAGAGATGAAATCATTGAAGAGCCGGTCAGCCGCTGTCTTGCCAGCTTTGTTCCGTGTGGGGTAGGCCTGCGCGAACCTAGTGAAGTGATCTACCACCACCAAGATGTACTCACAGCCACCCCTACAGGCTTCTAGGTGGAGGAAGTCTATGCACAGGAGTTCAAGGGGCGAGTTGGATGTAATACTGCCCATAGGTGCTCTTTCATGGCAGGCTGGCTTTTTCTGCTTAATACAATGACACTTCCGGGTTATGTACTCTTCTACCTCTCTCTTCATGAATGGCCAGTAGAATCGCTCCCTCGCTAGACTCAAAACCTTTTCAACGCCAACATGGCCCATGTTGTTATGTAGATGAGTGAGAGCTGTTTGCTTGTAGGTTGCAGGGAGGACCAGTTGCCTCCTATCTGTGGTTCTCCGGTAGAGTAGGCCATTTTCCATGTGCAACTTGTTCCACTCCCTTAAGAGCCTCCTTGTATGTGGGTCACCTTTCTGTCTGTCATCGTCTGTAGGTTGTGTGTTGTTTTCCTTTAGCTCTACAATCTTTCGGATTGCAGAGTCCTTTCGTTGTTCCCTCAACAGTTCGTCATGGCCAACTGCCTGCAGAGGCTCCGTGTGGGGTTGACTTTGGGAGGCTAAGTTGAGGGCCGCCACCCAGGCAACATCTCCCTGTTGGGCCCTTCGGCTCCCTTCCCATATAGCACATACTGCCTCCTCTGATAGCCCCTCAGAGCACTCTGTCATGAAAACATCAATGTCAAGAGGGCAGCGGGATAGGGTGTCGGCATCAATGTTCATCTTGCCCGGCCGATATCTAATATCAAAGCTGAAATCAGCAAGCTCTCCCACCCACCGGTGTCCCACGGCGTTGAGCTTGGCAGAGCTTAAAACATAAGTCAGTGGGTTATTGTCAGTTAGGACGGTGAAAGGGGTGCATAGAATAAGTAGTCTTTGAACTTATCACATACAGCCCATTTTAGGGCCAGGAACTCGAGTTTCCCACTGTGCAAATGATAGTTCTGTTCTGCTGGCGTTAAAGTGCGTGACCCGTAGCCTATGACTCTCATCTTTCCATCCTGGTTCTGGTAAAGAACCGCACCGAGACCTTTTTGGGAAGCGTCTGTATGGAGTGTAAAAGGGCAGGTGAAATCTGGGTACGCCAGCACTGGGGGCTTAGAGAGCATGTCTATCAGATGTTCAAGGACCAGCTGGTGTTCCTTATTCCACTCTACAGGGGCTCGAGAGGACAGCTGGGGACCTTTCGTCTTTCCTCGTGGTGGTCTGGGTTGCTGTGCGTCAGGCTTCACCTGAAGCAGGTCATAAAGTGGCTTGGCTATGCGCGAGAAGTCTTGCACATATGTGCGATAATAACTTAAGAACCCAAGCAACTGCCTGACATCCCCGACTTTCCGAGGTGTTCGGTCTTTCAGGACCCGCACTGCCTCCAGGTCCTTGGGGTCCACTCTCACACCCTCTGCAGACACCAACCGACCAACATATCGGACCTCCTTACGGAAAAGCTCGCACTTCTCTGGTTTCAGCTTAACCCTGTGGCGCTGCAAGGCTTGGAGGACTTTGCGCAGCACTACCACATGTTCATCGAAGGACTTTGAGAAGCACAGCACATCGTCAAGGTAGGGGAATCAACACTCGTCTCTTAGCAGGTGAAGCATCTCCTCCATGCTCCTTTGAAATGCTGCTGGCGCATTCGATAACCCAAACGGTATTCTGACCCATTCGTACAACCCCCAGGGGGTTGTGTATGCCGTCTGGTGCCTTGATCCCTCGGCTATAAAGCCCTGATGGTAGGCCTTACCCTGATCCAAGATCGAGAACCAACTGTATCCTCCAAGCGAGTCAGTGAGATCCTGGATCCGAGGAAGGGGGTGTCGATCCGGCACTGTTTTGCTGTTTAATAAGCGGTAATCGATACACAAGCGCAAAGAGCCATCCTTCTTCCTCACACATATGACAGGGGCAGCATACGGTGATTGGGACTTCACGATCCATCCTTTTACCAGCAGTTCTTGGATGTGCTCCTTTACCTGTCTGTAAAGTGGTTTTGGGATAGACGCATAGGCCCTTTGCACTGGTGTTTCGTCCTTGAGCCTAATCTCCATCTGCAGGGAGGGGATGCAACCAATGTCACCTCCATCGCGAGCAAACGCAGCAGACTCCTCATACAACACTTCCTTGGCCAACCGTTGTTGTTCAGGGCTCAGGTGACTGACATCAACCGGTGGTAACCAGGGCTCAGTAGGGGGGGCACTGGGGGAAGCGATGTTGTTAACCTCTGCTGTTGTTACTTTTGCTCGTTTGGGGTCAGCTTGTTGTGGTCCTGGTGTGCCTGTCTCAAGAACCTTGGTGACATGTTGAATGATGCCTAGAGGGGTTCTCTTTGGTAGAGTAACGTCATGGTTTGAATGATTGGAGATGGGTACCTTGACAGAAGGTCGCCGGGTCGTACTGATTTCCAGGAGGCCTTCTGCTACACTCAGCTGTCCCAACGCATTATTCTCCTCCGTGGGTTCATACAGTACAAGGGGGTCAGAAATGTCAAAGTTTGATGGGACCCTGCACCATAGGTGTACCGCTTTACCAGCTGGAATGATAACATTGTCTTTCCCAACCCTTACAGTGGCTGGGTCACAGTGTGTCCTCAGAGGGACCTGGATGAAATTTACCATGGCTGCCACTTGCTCCTCTTCCAGTCCCAATGCTCTGCGAAGGAGGCTAGTAACTGTAGCAACAGCATCACCAGCGAGTTCTTGTCTCTTTATGACTTCTGCAAGTACATTGGACCCCAGTAAGGGCTGGGTTAGTGGCACCTGACTGACCAGAAAAGGGGCTTGTATAGTGAGGTTGGGATCATCATTCCCTGTTGCCCTTTTATGCTAATGCTCTGATTGCTAATTGTAAAACTGTGTGACAGGTGTTTGCCCATGTGATGAGTCAGTGTGCATAGTAGGGCAATTAACTTTAGAATTTTGAATAGCAGTGTGTTCCTTGTGAAAACAAGAGATTTTCTTCATGGAAATTGTGCCAAATGCAGAGAATTGTGCGTAGTGTTCTGAAAAAAGTGTGTTTTAGAACTGCAATTTGAGTGTAAAGCAGGAATTGTGCTTGTAGTTTAGAAGAATTGGTTCAGGGGGTTGGTGCACAAGTTTCATGTTGAGGTCATTGTGTCTCAAGTACCAGTAATTGTGTGTAAACAATTGAGAAAAACTGTAATACTTTGTATGAACCCTGTGTTGCTCTCCGAAAATAACAATTCTACTAACTGTAGGCCTACAACAAGTCTTACAACTCATATAGGCTGAATCTTCTATTTTCGGCAAGCGACTTAACACACGCGCGCTTGCTTGTTTAGCCGTGCGCGCACAAACACACACGCGCATACACACACACACACACACACACACAAAATTAATCATTGGACACTTCACTAATCTGGTTGAATTATGTAGTACAAATCTATCAGTCCGTGTTATCCTGATCAAACATCTTTAATGAAAAGATAACATGCAGTCTTGTTTACCGTCACCGTTGTTGTCCATGTGCACAGCATGGTCCGCAGGTGTAGTTTTCTTTTTACTGGAAGTACCCGCTGTTGACTTCTTTCTCTCTCTCCCGACAGTACCTCGATTTATCTCGTTATTTTGCGCATCGCCGCTGGGAACACTGGTATCGGACATTTTACCAGACCGTGTATTCATTCTTTGAAATCAATGCTAATGCGAGCTGCCCATCCAATAATTAACTTGCTGAGTGAGTGAAGGATGGGCGTGTCTGTCTAGGTTGTCACCGGTTGTCACTCATCAAAGTACAGGTGATTGACAAGTTGACAACCAGCCAATATGATGGAGGAGGCCGGATGGCACCTCCTCCAGCCTGTAAATACAATTATGATTGGCTTGTTTCACCCTCGTCACCCCCGACCTATAAAACAATTCAAACGTAATCTGGCGGGAGCTAGTCACAGAGACTAGTGTTGGGAAGTTCGACTCTTTTTACTGACTCGGATATTTTACTCTCGAACAGTAAATTGAACGAATCTTTTTTTGAGTCATTTCATTCATTTTGTTCATTTTTACAGCGGGTGGCGCTGTAGCCCTCTTGTGGGCATTGTAAAAAAGACTGCGGTTCTCAAACACTTAACACTGAAGGCAACATGGTTTGCTTCAGCTGACAAAGCATAATAAACAAAATGCCACAAGCAATTAAAACCATATGAAAACCTAGGAAAGCAAATACACACCACAATAAAGTGACTGTAACCTGTATTCTCCCTGCCATTGTTGTTTAACAGCATGACAGTGACTAAGTAGCTGTCACGTGACAAATGAACGAGACCGATCCGAGAACGAACGTACTGCTCGTCACACAGCCTGAGCTGCCTGTCACGTGACAAATGAACGATCCGGATGAATGAGAACGAACGAGAACGAACCGTTCAGAGTGAGCTGCCTGTCACGTGACAGCTGGTAGAGGACAAGTGAATGTAAAACTCATTTTGACAATTAGTAAGACAATTAAGTAAGACAAAAAGTAACAATTAATAAGTTCCTTAAAATGTTTACATGGTGCATTTATTGTGTCCAAAATGTGACATTATTATTATTATTATTATTATTATTATTAACACATTTGTTGTCGTTATTATTATTATATTTATTATTTTGTGGCAGAGTATAACACAAAATCAACACGTTGATATAATTTTCCAAAGTATTTATTTACAAACAAACTTTACATTTTATACACAATAACACTATACACATCTACAAGAACTGAAGACCTCTAATTAATTATGATTTCATGAATAAATAATGTACGTCGGTGTCACGTGACAAATGAATGAACATCACAAATCAGACATCATTCATTTCCTTGTTCGTTTCTCAGTCCATAGCCCCGTAGCTGAGCTACAGCTGTCATGTGACAAATGAACGAAAGAAGGATCCGTATAAACGATCTGGGTGCGTGAACGAACTGTTGGGCTTACTGCTCTTCAGCATGAGCTGCCAGTCACGTGACAAATGAAAGAGAGACCAATCCGTATGAACGATCCGTATGAACGATCCGTAGGCCTATGAACGAACAGTTGTGCTTACTGCTCGTCACACAGCCTGAGTGGCCTGGCTGTCACGTGACAAATGAACGAGGACCTGAGGACGGACGCACAGTTGAGTGAGTCGTGAACTAATCATTTCGGTTTCCTGTCCTCCTGACTGAGCTTATGCAGTTGCCATGTGGCGAGGGAAGGTACTGCATGAAAATGAACAAATCACTCACTGAGATGACTCATTACTCCCGAGTCATAAAAAAGATTAGTTCATATTGAACGAATCGTTCATATTGAACGAATCGTTCACGAACGACACATCACTAACAGAGACTCAGGAAGCTTGTGTGATGTGTGTGGAAAGAACAGAGGATAAGAAAATAGGAAGGCCCTAATCAAGTCATATTGTAATATCGTAGCCAAATAATGCCTGGTTTAGCCACTGAGCTAAGAGAGCTTATTGAAGGCAGAACTAAATCTAAAAGAAGACACAGAGAAATAATCAAATGGATGCAGAAGAAAAGGCTTCTAAGAAGACGGATGAGATGCCAAAAATGCAAACACAAGATGAAATTCAAAGAATCAGTTTGTGTGGACAACTATGCATGGTAAGTTTATTTTTATTGCATGAAATGACAACATACATGGGTATTTTGGTCCAGAATTCTAGTGAAAATGAAATCTATTTAATTGTGAGCTGATAAGAGTGCCCAATCAGACGCGCAGCTTGTGAACAGGCAAGGCAGGCAACTGCTTGCGGGCAACTGCCCGAGTTGCCAGCTGCTTTCAAAAATATATTCGACGCATGCATCCCCCCCACCCCCCCGCAAAAGACCACAATGGAAGAGAGAATTGAAAAAGACGGCTTGCTCTCAACCGACCTCCCTTTAAAAATAAAGGTTAAATAAACAACAATGGGCGATTTGCATTGACATCTCGAAACCTCCCGAATGGGGCCCCATGCCAATCAATCCCTCACGTTCACCTGTGTGATGCAGTGTTGCCAACTTAGCGACTTTGTCTCTATATTTAGTGAGTTTTCAGACCCCTCTAGCGACTCTTTCTCATAAAAGCGAGTAACGACAAATCTAGCGACTTTTTCTGGTGTATTTGGAGACTAGTGGAGACTGACGTGAAAGCACGTATCGTTCAACGAGCAGCGGGTGCTGCCGTGCTGTCGTGGGACCGTGCCAAAGCACCCACAGACGGCCCAGTCCTCAGAGGACACCCACAGACCCACAGACCTTGGCACAGTCAAGATTAGGAACTGCAGCCGGGAGGGACAGAGCAGGAGAAGTTCACCCCTCGCGTCCAGGGTCCATGCGCGAAGCCGCTGCTGGCTGATCCCTTTGAAATGTAAAAACGGCAACATTGTTATGTGAATTCATTCACATTCGGTTAGTTTGCAAGCTGAGCTGGACCCGCACTCCATTGGCCGTGACCGACTTGAGTGCGGCTCTGCCTGGCCTGCCATGGACGCGGTTATGGTCAGCAACAAGTTACAAAAAAAAAAAAGGTGTCACCTAACGTTAGTTGCTGCCCTGTCCTCCTTGACAGGAAGTAGCAGCACTCTATTAAATTAGCAATTAGCAAATTAATAGTATTAATTTGCTAGCTATTAGGGTAGAAGAAAATAAATAAGCAAACTTATTATGTTATGGAAATGTTTGCTTGGGGCCCCAACAGACTCTAGAATCGCCTCTGTGCCCAATATATCTTAATTCATGTTAACATTAATTTCTAGAAATACACTACTATACACTACACTACTTAATACTACTCTACAAGATCACAACACGTCAAAACGTGCCAAAGCACCCACAGACGGCCCAGTCCTCAGAGGACACCCACAGACCCACAGACCTTGCCAAAGCACCCATCATCTGTGGTTGCTTTGGCACAGTCAAGATTAGGAACTGCAGCCGGGAGGGACAGAGCAGGAGAAGTTCACCCCTCGCGTCCAGACTGCGAGTCACGCATGCGCGAAGCCGCTGCTGGCTGATCCCTTTGAAATGTAAAAACGGTAACATTGTTATGTGAATTAATTCACATTCGGTTAGTTTGCAAGCTGAGCTGGACCCGCACTCCATTGGCCGTGATCGACTTGAGTGCGGCTCTGCCTGGCCTGCCATGGACGCGGTTATGGTCAGCAACAAGTTACAAAAAAAAAAAAAAGTGTCACCTAACATTAGTTGCTGCCCTGTCCTCCTTGACAGGAAGTAGCAGCACTATTCAATTAGCAATTAGCAAATTAATAGTATTAATTTGCTATAGCTATTAGGGTAGAAGAAAATAAATAAGCAAACTTATTATGTTATGGAAATGTTTGCTTGGGGCCCCAACAGACTCTAGAATCGCCTCTGTGCCCAATATATCTTAATTCATGTTAACATTAATTTCTAGAAATACACTACTATACACTACACTACTTAATACTAATCTACAAGATCACAACACGTCAAATCGTTGTGAGCTTATAGATCTGCTATTTTCAGAAAAAAATACTGAAAAAAACACTTTTGAAACATATTAACACACATTTTATGGGGGTTCCTGGCACAAAATATTTTCAGATGGGGTCCATGGCCAAATACACATTAATCTGGGGGTCCTTGACATGAAAATGTTTGAGAATCACTGCTCTAGCCACTACCCTGGCCTGTGTCATTCTTATCTTTATTTGTATATATCTTCAGGGTTTGCAAACACCATAACCACAGAGGGAGGAAACTGAAGAGGTCAATTAGACACAAATTTATATTCAGATTTGTCCCCCTCTTCAACTGGATGCGCTTTGCGTACAGGTACGCTATGGCATAGGTATATGATTTTAGTCTGTCTGTCTATGATGAAAAGTGTTTATTTCAATAGAAATACTGTATAACTATGCTGTCATAAACAATAACTGGAGACTATGTAGTAAAGCTTGTGATTATTATGTTATAGAGCATCTCTAGACTCATGATGATAACAGGTGCTTGGAGTTATTTCACTTTTGTGATTTATTTTGCTAAAAGGTGTAATTTACAGCTTGAATTCTTAACAGTTTAATTATGGAAATATGTTTAATTGCTGTTACTTATGGGATGCTGTGTTGGTCAGCATTATGCCTGGTGGAGCAACATGAGTGTGCTCAATGGCAATTGGCTCTCTCAATCTATAGGCTCTGGCAATTAATATTAGAAATAGGATTTTACAAATATCCTACAGTATTATTAGTCCCAAATGTATTGACAGAGCTCTGTAGAAAATACCACAAAACATATTTTCCATCATTATTGCTGTTTTTGTCTACACAGTGGACAATTTTCATATCCTGGGGTGCAGTAGATGCAAACTTTGTGTATCAAACCAAAAAGATCAAAAGTGGACATGATCAATTATGACATTTCTGGAAGCTCAGCAACCCTGTCCAAGATGGCTCAAAAGCTGCGAGATGTGTGCACTACTGCAATGGACAGATATCAGCAAGCAAGAGGCCAGTACATTGGGGGGTGGCAGCAGTTTGTCACCATTGATGAGAGCCACTTCAGACACAAAAGAAAGGCAAGCAGCAAGCACTATTATCAAGATATTAATGCAAATTACCATTGAATGACAGATTATTCATTTTGTTTAAAGAAGAATAATTCCTAATATTTTATGTTTTCAACAGTACTGACGGGGATGAATGGCTGGTGGCTGGAAGAGGAAGAAGTGGGTGTTTGGGATGCTAGGTGTGAACCGGAGAGGGAGAAGACATGCAAAGCCTGTTCTTCGCTTAGTCGAGAGAAGAAGAAGAAGAGATCTGGTGCCACTTATAGCTCACCATGTTAAAGTGGGATCTACAATAATAAGTGACGAGTGGCAGGCTTATCGCAATGCTTTACCTCAGCTAGGTTACACCCATTTCAGTGTCAATCACAGTGTGTCATATGTCGATGCCCAAACAGGTGCACATACTCAGCACATAGAGAGGGCCTGGAGAACGGTTAAGGAAAATGTGTGGAGACTCAGGGGGAATAGTACAGAGGAGTTACTGGTAGACCATCTCAGAGTTATTGAATGGCATGAGTGGCTTGCCCGTAAGCATCGCAAAGGGCCGTTAGGACGGATAATCCATCACATTGCTGTGATGTATGGACATTAAATGTCCCTCTGAAATTCTGTTTATCCAGTGTTTAGCACAAAAAGTGCCCAAACCTCATGGGTTTATATACTGTTGTATACTGCTGTTCTGCCATGTGATGGCTCAGTATGTGTGTTTCTATACATTAAACACAATGTTCTTTCAATATCTGCAAATCAGAGACTATATACGTAGACATTTGGAGGATTTTCAGACCGAATCAAAATCATTAATAGATGACTGTTTAAAATTGCCAACAAATGAGCCCAAGTTGATAACACGCATTTATAATACTCTCCTGTCTTTAAGTCCCCCCCCCCCCCACGCTCATGCGCATAGACGCAAATGGGAGAAAGAATTTGGCGAACCGATCACAGATGATTTATGGGACAAAGCCCTTGAGAAGATCAACACCTGTTCACACAGTGCAAGACATTGTCTTATTCAATTTAAAATTATACACATGCTCCACTTCTCAAAGGAAAAATTACATAATATATATCCAGAAGTATCACCTATATGTGATAAATGCAAATCTTCCATTGCAACCCATCTTCATAGTTATGCACTATGCCCCAAAATTTACTCTTTCTGGTCTGATGTATTTAATATAATGTCCGAGGTTATGGGGTTTGTGATAAAGCCAGAACCCTTACTTATTATTCTTGGGGTGTCTGAAACCTTTAAAAAATTAAACAAATCACAACAATGTTTTATTTCATATGGTCTCATGATAGCGAAAAAAATGATTCTTACATTACGGAAGAGTGTAAATGCACCAACATCTAAGATCTGGCTGGAGGAATTAACTAATACACTCCATCTGGAAAGAATAAGATTTGTTCTGAAAGACAGACTCCAACATTTTGACGCAACTTGGCAACCTCTTATACAGTATGTAACCCGGTTAAAGATATAGAGGAGTGAATGGTGGGTTGAGAAAAGCACTCATTTTATGTATTTTTTAAATTTATAGTTTGGTTTCTTATTTTCTGTATATTTTGTGCATATTTTGGTTTAAGAAGAGTGTAAGAATAATAGTTTAATGTGAAATTATATATTGGTTTAAGTTGTATTTATCTGAGGTAATCCCGCGAGATCGCGGGGGTGTGAGAGGTCACCTGAATGCGGAAGGAGAGGAGAGACGAGAGACGAGAGAGACGCATGCGAGGAGTTGCATGGCGGAACGGAGCTACGGCCCGAAAAGACATTGAAAGACGTTGGTTAAGGGACAGTCATGAGATAATCGGACTGAGAGTCTCGTTGTGACTGTCCATTGGACTAAACCTCTTGTCGAGTTGAAACGAGGCGGACTTCGGACAGAAAGGTCCGCGAAGATTACAGCTACAGTTAGCATAGCTCATGCTAGATTGCCTGACTTCACGAACGAGGCGCTACCGCAGCACTCCCATAAGTGAAGCCGACATTTGCCTGTTGTGTGAACACAACTGCTGGAGAGACCGTGTGTGACTGTTGACCACAGACATCATCTGGAGCTGGAGGGATTCGTCTACGGCCCACGTCCCTGCAACCCGCTGTCGGACCATACGGACTAGGACGACTCCATTTCAGTGAGGTCATTGTCAACGGTGGATTTTCCTTTTGTCTTCTTTCTGCTCAAGGCGCGGAGCAGCCATGTTGGAGTGAGCCTTTCCTGAACTCAAGCGACGTCTCAGGCCTGCACCGATCCTCTGGTTCAAAGGGTACCCATTTTATTTTCATTTAATTAGTAAGAGTGCCGGCTTTAGTTGTAATATTTCTGGTGTTTGTGTTTTGATATTGAATTGCTATTTTTGGATACTGAAGAGACATTTGTGTGTACTTGAACTGTCGAGATATTTTTTATTTTGGGTTATTGACTGAAACTTACCTGAAACAGGAGGACTTGAAAACTCTAACCCTAATTATTGTTTGTTATTTTTCCAAGATTCAAATATTGTGTGTTGTTGAATATTTACTCAAGTAAATTGTTAACACGTACATGTGGTTATTTCTTTCACCTTGCATAGTGTCCATATTGTTGCTTATACTGTGTTGTTTGACTGAAGAGTGTTCAGAAGGAGAAGTACAAGTTAAAGGGTACATTAGGATGAAAGTTTAGTTGGTTAATTTCATTTGTGAACTACAGTGATTAAAAACCATTCATAGAAGTGAAACATAAACAGTGGTAAAAAGCATTTTGATCAGTTAAAACCTTATAAATAACAGTTGATAATAGACAAGGTGTTACAGTGTACTTTCCCTATTGCATTAATTAGCTAACTAATAAAGAGGTTGTAAGATAACATAACGAACTTGGGGAGCGCACCTCAGTAAAATAGACCTGACGTCTAGAGGGCGCTACATAAAATGGGGGCTCGTCCGGGATCGGGTTAATTAATGCTTAAATAGGTGATTAGTGACGGTAACTCTAAAATAAAAAGTAGCTAGCACAGTTCATTGAAAGATCTAAAAGACCAAGTAAAAATGGAGACTCAGAGTAGCAACTTAGGACTAGTCAGTGAGCTCAAACAGTGGTGTCGCGGAGAAGGACTAGATGAGACACACTCCTTGATGGTCTTGGTTCCAGAGGGAGTTGAGGTTGCGCAGATTGAGACAACCATGGAAACGATCAAAGCTTTGGGGCGTGTCCGAGTAAGAGGGCGGAACTTCAATCGAAAACTTGACCGTTTAACTGTCCTTTGTGAGTGCAAGGAAAAGGTTGATCCCAGTAAGGTTCCGTCTGAAGTGATGCCTGCTGGTGGCACAGAAGCGTGGAACGTGGTCATGGTGTCTGATGATGCAGATGTGGTTGAAGGGCCACAGGGTGCACCAGAGGAGGGGTCTGGTACTGAAGCCCCTGGTGGTTCTCCAGAGTCCATTATTCGTGCCGTGGGTGATTTGCTAGCCAAGATGGAGAAACCGTCTGGCGAGAATAGCAGTTATCGACATTTACGACTGTTTTCTGGAACTCTGCCCACCCCGGCTGGGGAAGAGGCATTTGAGCATTGGTTGGAACATGCGCGCCTTATGGTAGATGAGAGTGATTGCTCTGCCAAGGAGAAAAGGCGGCGCATAATGGAGAGTCTTAAGGGCCCTGCTTTGGGCGTGGTTAAAGCTGTCCGAAACACTGACCCTGAGGTAAGTCCAGCGCAGTGTTTAGAAGCCATTGAGAGTGCGTTTGGGTCTGCTGAGACAGGCGAAGATCTGTATTTTGCCTTTCGGTTGCTACAACAGCAACCCAAGGAAAAGTTGTCTGATTTTTTGAGACGGTTAGAGTTGTCGTTAACCAGAGTGGTTCAGCGAGGAGGCTTGCCGCCTGACCGAGCAGATCGTGCTCGAGTGGAGCAACTTCTCAGAGGTGCTGTGCACTCTGATATGATGTTGGTTCAGCTCAAGGTAAGGGACAGGAGGGGAAGTCCGCCATCTTTCTTGGAGCTTTTGAGCGAAATCCGCAGTGAAGAGGAGTATGAGTCTTCACGGATGAAACTGAACTCATCTGTGCGGCGGGTTCAGGCAAACGCAGACACAGATAGCAGAGAGGGAGAGATTCAAAGTTTGAAGTCTGATATTAAGGACCTGAAAGCAATGTTCACTGCTATGACAGCCACAAATAGCCAAGTCTCAGCTGATAAAAAAGAAACTGAGTTAATGACCAAAGTGCCTGTCACTGAGTCAGGTGTTGACACTGAAGTAGCTGCCCTGAAAAAACAGGTCAAAAAACTGCAAAATCAGTTGACAACCAAAAGGTCAAGAGAGTCTGATGCCCCTGCTGCAGCTTTAAAAATAGAACCAATCCACCAAGCTCAGGGTGGGGCCAGGCAGCAAACATTTAGCGATTCAGATGGAAATTTCTGTTATCGCTGTGGCGAGATTGGCCACTTTTCTTCAAAATGTAGAAATCCTGAGAATCAGGCCAAAGTCATTCAAAAGCTGATCAGATCTTTGAGAAAAGCTAAACAAGGTGAGACGTCTGCACCACAGACAGAACATGACCGCACCGTCTGCACGGCTAAGAAAAGCGAAGTGACCACTCTGAGACGGGACATTCCTCAGGGGCTGATTGGGCCTTCTTCTGTCATTCCCGTTAAGATCAATGGTGAACAGTGTGACGCCCTTCTTGATAGCGGTTCACAGGTAACCATCATTTTTGAACAATGGTACAAGCTCCACTTACCTCATGTGCCGATCCAGCCAGTGTCCGGGTTAGCTATATGGGGGTTGAGTGACACAAGTTATCCCTACCTGGGCTACGTGGTGGTGGATATGGAGTTTTCTGAGACTGTTACAGGTGTGAATGAGACCATCTCTGTCTTGGCTCTGATTTGTCCGAGTCCACAAAGTCCTGAGCAGACCCCTGTCATCCTTGGCACCAATGCCAACCTGTTCCAGCGATTAGCCAAACTGTGCTGGGACACAGCCGGAGTGGACATTGGCAAGACTTTGGGCATAAAAGCCAAGACCCCCGCCTCTTTTCCGGACCAGTCATCTCTTGATGGAGAAGAAGGTGAGGTAGGTTGTGTAAAATGGATGGGTCCAGGGTCTCTTAACTTACCTCCTGGTGGTGAGTGTTGTGCCATCTGTGAAGTCGAGTTGAGGAGGCCTGTGGGTAAAGACATGCTGATGGTGGAAGCTTCACCAGTTACTCCTTTGCCATCTGGAGTACTGCTGCAGTCCATGGTCGTTCCAGGCTCCGCTGTGGATGCCAACCATTTCACTGTGTTGCTCCACAATGAGTCACTGAGAGACACAGTCATCCCAGTTGGGACTGTCATAGGTCAACTTTGTCCAGCTGATCCAGTTGTTCCACCCCCAAGGATCGAAGCTGAGACTGAGACTCTACCCACACAGTTAGATCCTCAGCTTATTCAGTTTGGTGATTCACCGATACCGCAGCAGTGGAAGGATCGGCTTCGCCAAAAGTTGTGTGAGCGAGCTAGCGTGTTTTCCTTGCATGAATGGGACGTTGGTCTGGCAAGAGACATTGAGCATCATATCCGCTTAACTGACCCAAGGCCGTTCAGAGAGCGTTCGCGGCGCTTGGCTCCCGCCGATATTGATGACGTGCGTAAGCACCTGCAGGAGTTGCTGCAGGCCGGTATCATAAAGGAGTCTCGGAGCCAGTATGCATCACCAATTGTGATCGCCAGAAAGAAAAATGGGCGTATCAGAATGTGCATTGACTATCGGACCTTGAATCGGCGTACAACTCCCGACCAATACACTACTCCCCGCATCGATGATGCGCTTGATTGTCTTTCAGGGAGTAAGTGGTTTTCTGTCCTTGACTTACGAAGTGGATATTATCAGATTGCCATGGCGGATGAGGACAAAGAAAAAAACGCATTCATCTGTCCTTTGGGGTTTTACCAGTTCGAAAGAATGCCCCAGGGCATTACTGGAGCACCCGCAACGTTCCAAAGACTTATGGAAAAAGCGGTTGGCGACATGAACCTTCTTCAGGTACTAGTCTACTTGGACGATCTTATAGTCTTTGGCCAGTCACTGGAGGAGCATGAAGAGCGTCTCTTGCGGGTGTTAGACAGGCTTGAGGAAGTAGGATTGAAACTTTCCCTTGACAAGTGTCATTTCTGTCAGCCAAGAGTGAAGTATGTTGGACACATCGTGTCCGCTGGTGGCGTCGCAACTGACCCCGACAAGATACAGGCGGTCGCCAAGTGGCCTAGGCCCACAGACCTAAAGTCTTTGCGCTCGTTCTTGGGGTTCTGTGGGTATTATCGCCGCTTCATAGCGAACTACTCCTCCATTGTTAGGCCTCTCACAGAACTGACTAAGGGCTATGCACCCACCCAGCGTGGAAGAAAGCCAGTGGACAAGAACAAGACTTACTTGAAAGAGTCGGAGCCTTTCAACGAAAGATGGGACCAGTCTTGTACCGATGCTTTCAAGAGCATCATTCAGTGTCTGATAAATGCACCCGTGTTGGCGTTTGCAGATTCAGAGAAACCGTATGTCCTGCATACGGATGCGAGCTTTAAAGGGGTAGGTGCTGTGCTTTACCAGGAACATCCTGAAGGGTTAAGACCTGTGGCCTTTGCCAGCAGAAAGTTGAGCTCACCAGAACAAAGATATCCTGTCCATCAACTAGAGTTCCTTGCGCTGAAGTGGGCCGTCGTTGATAAATTTCACGACTATCTCTACGGGGCCAAGTTCACGGTGCGCACAGATAATAACCCCTTAACCTACGTGCTCACTACCGCTAAACTCAATGCAACCGGTCATCGGTGGCTGGCTGCATTGGCAACCTACGATTTTGACGTAAAGTACAGGCCGGGGAAAGCCAATACAGACGCTGATTTGTTGTCGCGCAACATAGCAGACCCAGAAGAGAGTGTTGAATGGGAAAGCATGTCTCCCAATGCTGTGAAGTCTATATGTCAGCGTGTACAGATTAGTGAAACTTCAGATGAGTCTCCCAGGTATGTGGAACAGTTAGGTGCATCACCAGCGTGTATCCCTGATGTGTATGCCTTTCCATCTCAGTTGCACTTAAGTTCTCTGGAGCAGTTTTCAAAGGCTGACTTGCTCGAAGCCCAGAAGAGAGATGATGTACTTAAGCCTGTGATGGAGGCTGTGAAGCATGGCGTTTGGCTTAGCGGCAAAGATATAAGTCCTGAGATGATGTTGTTCAAGAGAGAGTCAGGCAGATTGGTGATGAGGGATGGACTTCTTAGTCGTGTTGGGAAGAAATCCAATGAGGAAACAGTACAGCTCGTGCTACCTGGTGAACTTCGTGGAAAGGTTTTGTTTGCTTTACATGATGACATGGGCCATCTCGGCGTTGAGAGGGTCACCGACCTTCTCCGAGCAAGGTTTTACTGGCCCAGAATGGGAAATGATGTAGAGGATTATGTCCGAAATTGTGGATTCTGTGTGATGCGCAAAACACCGTGCAAGAAAGCTGCTCCCTTACATCACATTGTCAGCAGTGGTCCTATGGATCTGGTGTGTATTGATTTTTTGTCCATGGAGACCGATTCCCGAGGCATTGGTAATGTTTTGATTGTGACAGACCACTTCACTAGGTATGCTCAAGCTTTTCCAGCTAAAAATCAGAAAGCCTTGACAGTAGCAAAGATCCTAGTTGAGAAGTATTTTGTGCACTATGGGTTGCCGGCAAGGATTCACTCTGACCAGGGTAGGGATTTCGAATCCAGGCTGATAAAAGAGTTACTGACAACTTTGGGCATACGGAAGTCGAGAACAACCCCGTATCATCCCCAAGGGGACCCACAGCCCGAACGGTTTAACCGTACCTTGCTCTCCATGTTAGCCACCTTGGGTCAAGAGAAGAAAAGGTCATGGAGTCAACATGTGGCTTCGTTAGTGCACGCATATAACAGTACAAAAAGCGACGCAACAGGGTACTCTCCCTATTACCTCATGTTTGGTAGGGAGGCGAGACTCCCCGTAGACCTGTGTTTCAGAGCATCAGACGATGATAGTGAGGAGAAGAGTCATTACCAGTATGTGGATAGCTTGAAGCGTGATCTGCAAAGAGCTTACCAGTTAGCCAGTCAGTCCGCAGAGAAGAGTCACCTGCGCAACAAGAGAGCGTATGATCAAAAAGTCAGTTTACAGAACATCCAGGAGGGAGATCGTGTTCTCCTCAGAAATTTGGGGTTAAAGGGGAAACACAAACTTGAGAGCCGATGGGGTTCTACACCTCATGTAGTTGTGAGTAAACTGCCAAACTTACCTGTCTTCCGGGTGGGACCTGAGGGAAGAAAAGGGGGTGTAAGGACAATCCATCGTGACCATCTCTTACCTATAGGGCAGTCAGTCAGGATACCTAAGGGTCAGAGAGAGGAAGAAGTTCCTAAAAGGCCTAAAACACGATCAACAAGAACAGGAAACAGACAACTGGGAACAAAACCAAAAGAACAGATCTGTGAGGTAACAGAGTCGTCGTCAGAGGTTGAGAGCGACAGACCTCGTCGAAATTATAGAGACTGTATAGACTCTTTATTGAAAAGACAGTACGCTACTGTAGAAAGAGAGTTTGTAAGTTCAGAGGAAGAAGTTGTCAGGGACTTTAGTCCAGAACGCTCAGCTGATGAGAGTGAAACAGGTAGAGATGATACAGGAAGTCAGGTTGAGACAGATGAGTCCTCTGACTCGGAGACAGACCTAGAAGTTAGCAGAGGTCCAGTCAGAGCAACAAAAACAAGACCAAGCTCTAAACAAAAACCAGACAGGGTACTGAGACCTAGATCAACTGAAAAGAGACAAGTAAAACCAGTACTGAGACTCACTTATGATGAACCAGGCAAGGCCAGTGAGCAGCCAATCACAATAGTTCATAGAGGTATCATCATTAAATTAGGTAAAAAGTAGTTCATCCAAGTGCCAATAATGAGTAGGACACAGTTCATAGTTATAGTTTATTAATATGTTGTCTGATGAGGACATCTAGACGGTTAGTAAGGGGGGGATGTAACCCGGTTAAAGATATAGAGGAGTGAATGGTGGGTTGAGAAAAGCACTCATTTTATGTATTTTTTAAATTTATAGTTTGGTTTCTTATTTTCTGTATATTTTGTGCATATTTTGGTTTAAGAAGAGTGTAAGAATAATAGTTTAATGTGAAATTATATATTGGTTTAAGTTGTATTTATCTGAGGTAATCCCGCGAGATCGCGGGGGTGTGAGAGGTCACCTGAATGCGGAAGGAGAGGAGAGACGAGAGACGAGAGAGACGCATGCGAGGAGTTGCATGGCGGAACGGAGCTACGGCCCGAAAAGACATTGAAAGACGTTGGTTAAGGGACAGTCATGAGATAATCGGACTGAGAGTCTCGTTGTGACTGTCCATTGGACTAAACCTCTTGTCGAGTTGAAACGAGGCGGACTTCGGACAGAAAGGTCCGCGAAGATTACAGCTACAGTTAGCATAGCTCATGCTAGATTGCCTGACTTCACGAACGAGGCGCTACCGCAGCACTCCCATAAGTGAAGCCGACATTTGCCTGTTGTGTGAACACAACTGCTGGAGAGACCGTGTGTGACTGTTGACCACAGACATCATCTGGAGCTGGAGGGATTCGTCTACGGCCCACGTCCCTGCAACCCGCTGTCGGACCATACGGACTAGGACGACTCCATTTCAGTGAGGTCATTGTCAACGGTGGATTTTCCTTTTGTCTTCTTTCTGCTCAAGGCGCGGAGCAGCCATGTTGGAGTGAGCCTTTCCTGAACTCAAGCGACGTCTCAGGCCTGCACCGATCCTCTGGTTCAAAGGGTACCCATTTTATTTTCATTTAATTAGTAAGAGTGCCGGCTTTAGTTGTAATATTTCTGGTGTTTGTGTTTTGATATTGAATTGCTATTTTTGGATACTGAAGAGACATTTGTGTGTACTTGAACTGTCGAGATATTTTTTATTTTGGGTTATTGACTGAAACTTACCTGAAACAGGAGGACTTGAAAACTCTAACCCTAATTATTGTTTGTTATTTTTCCAAGATTCAAATATTGTGTGTTGTTGAATATTTACTCAAGTAAATTGTTAACACGTACATGTGGTTATTTCTTTCACCTTGCATAGTGTCCATATTGTTGCTTATACTGTGTTGTTTGACTGAAGAGTGTTCAGAAGGAGAAGTACAAGTTAAAGGGTACATTAGGATGAAAGTTTAGTTGGTTAATTTCATTTGTGAACTACAGTGATTAAAAACCATTCATAGAAGTGAAACATAAACAGTGGTAAAAAGCATTTTGATCAGTTAAAACCTTATAAATAACAGTTGATAATAGACAAGGTGTTACAGTGTACTTTCCCTATTGCATTAATTAGCTAACTAATAAAGAGGTTGTAAGATAACATAACGAACTTGGGGAGTGCACCTCAGTAAAATAGACCTGACGTCTAGAGGGCGCTACAAGTACCTTGCTAATACGAATCCAACTCAACAATCGGTCTCCTATGCATAGCAAGGTTCTCGTGTATTTTCCATGTGGGTCTTCACCAGGGGGTGGGGGGGTGGTTTTTGTCAACCTGCTATGTTCTGTTTCTGTTGTCTCTGTTTACATGTTCTGTAATTATTATGTTTGTATGTTTGTATTACAAATGCCCAATAAAAATACATGGAAAAAACAAAACAAAAACAAAAAACACAATGTTCAACATTTCATCTGTGGTGTTTCTTTGGTAAAATACAGTACACAGAAAAGCCTATGGGTGGAACAAGGTTGAGGTACAAAAATTGATGATTGATGATGATTGATTTAAATATCACATCAAATTTCTGTACCTTGAACTTGTTCCAACCATTTGCTGTTCTACAAAGTTTCACTGGTATTAGTAGATGGTAAACAAAATATTAACAACTGATCTGTAAAGTGTGAGTTAATATATTAGTTATTAGCTTATGTATGTTATTGGGACGTTATTCTAAAGTTGCAACTATTCCTCATTTACTAACAGTTAATAAATGAGGAATAGTTGCAACTTTAGATTAACGTCCCAATAACATATATAAACTATTAACTGATACTTAACAAGTCATTAGTAAGTAATTTACTAATAGCTTGTTCATGATCTATTACAAATGTATAAGGTATAGTTATAAATCATTAACATACAGTTAACAAGTCATTTATAACTCATTAACTAACAGTTTATTAATGGTCTATTAACTATCTATAAGGCATCGCTATACATCCTTAACAAACTGTTAACAAACACTTAACAAGTCATTAATAACTCATTAATTGCATTAAACACATTAAACAGTTTACTAATGATCTATTAACTAGTTATAACGGATAGTTATTATAAAGTGTTACCTGTTAATTTTTTGTATCAGATTGTGGACTATGTATCTTGAAACATGCTGAATCATCTGAGAGAGTGAAATACACACCCCAAATCAATACCAAACTGTTTAAAAAATATATTAAATGGTATCCAGCTATATGTGTGATCTGATGCTGTTTAATGCTTGATGACAACAGGAACAGCCATCGCATACAATGTACATCGCGATGGATTGCCAGAAACACAACTCTTTAGCCATACAACACAAAGCCCTGTGCAGTGAAGTGTGCACCACTTCAGGTGGCCAAGTGCTGATCTCAGGCTTGATTCTTGAAGAGAACCAGGAAGCATTAGTCCTCATCTCCTTATGCAGCAAGCTGCTTTAGACAGGTTTCTGAAGAGGGGAAATAGGCTTTTGAGTAGCTGTGCGTTCCTTTTCCTCCATGTCGCCTTGTACCACGAGGATGTGGAAGATGCAGGGTTGGAACAGTAGGCATGTGCAATAAGCCATGAGAAAGACGACCATCGGCATCCATTGCCTAATTGATGCTGTGCCGGCATGACGATGCAATTTGCATACGAGAGATGGTAAATGGCTGAATTAGATTTTATTGCTGCATCTATCACTATGAAAGACATGTATACACTGGACTCCCTATTTCAGCTCCACAAAAGTACATCTGACCTCCATTTTGGATCCATTTGTATCAGCTGACAGGAGAACAGCCTCCAACGTCCAAGCACGCGCCTCAGCACCGCACCATCCCCGGCCGACTGGGAACCTCGCCCCGCCCCCTGGCTGCCGGCAGCGGTCAGTCCCAAGCCCCTCGTCCACGTCCCCCTCCCGCAACACTGATTGTGGGCGACTCAATAATCAGAAATGTTCATTTTTCCAACGCCATCACTCACTGTTTCCCTGGAGCCACAGTCCCGGTCATTCTGACACAACTTCCGGAGCTGTTGCGCTCTCTCCCGCCCTCCATCAAACGAGTCATTGTTCATGTGGGAACAAATGACACAACCCGTATGCAGTCTGAGCTGACCAAATCATTTTTCAATGACCTGTTTGGTCTCCTGAAAAACTGTGGAAAAATGGTATTTGTTTCTGGCCCAGTCCCCACGCTGTCCCGTGGAACCGAGCGTTTCAGCAGGATCCTCGGGCTCCACACGTGGCTTCAGTCTGCGTGTAGAGCGCACAATTTTAACTTCATCGAAAATTTTAATCTTTTCTGGAACCGTCCCTCCTTCTTTAGAGACGACGGTCTCCACCCAAGTGGCCTGGGTAGCCGCACTCTAGCTGCTAATCTGCAGCACGCAGTAGAGACCACTTCATCAGACTGACTGTCCTCCCCTGACAAAGTAGCAAACACCACGCCCCTTGCTCTTTCTCCTGATAGCACACACCTGTCAATAACTCCCTCACCAGCTGCGTTTCCGATCCAGACAGTTATCTCCACCAGGTTTCCCCATCATCACCACACATCACTGAGGGGATCACGGGACCGCAACAGGTGTCTGCGGGCAGTTCCGGCAACACCAGCTCAAGGAGAAACTGCACTGCCATCTCCCAGCCCACATACAACCCTCCACATGGCACTTTTAAACGTTCGCTCCCTGTCAAATAAGTCTTTTATTATCAATGACCTTATTTTAGAAAACAAACTTGACTGTTTACTTTTAACTGAAACATGGCTCAGCACTGATGCACCAGCCGTTCTCACTGAGGCTTCCCCATCAAATTTTAGTTTTTTATTTTCTAACAGGAGTGGTAGAAGAGGTGGCGGGACTGCAACAATAATTTCTAACTCTATAATAACAAAGGACATCACTTTTAACAACTACACATCATTTGAACATCATGCCTTTGTTTTTAGCAGTCCTCCGATTTTATGTATGACTATTTACAGACCACCGAAGCACCATCCCTCTTTTTTTAGTGAGTTCTCCGAACTTTTATCGATTTTACACTCAACATACAATAGGGTCTTAATAGCTGGTGATTTTAACATACACACAGATGATAATTCAGATCCCACTGCGACTGAATTTTTAAATCTTTTAAACTACCTGGATTTTAAGCAACATGTCACACAGCCCACCCACAACAGAGGACATACCCTGGACCTGGTCATAACATATGGCCTGTCCACTGGTGTGTCCTCTGTTGTCGACCTGGCTGTGTCCGACCATCACTGTGTGTTTTTTGATATCTCCAGTTTTATCCAACGGGAGGCCCCGGTGAGAACAGTGAGGAAGCGCTACCTTACCCCCGAAGTGGCTGCAAATTTTATTGAAATTTTACACAACAGCACTGCCGACATTTTACCTGCACCCTGCGATTTTATTGTTGATAATTTTAACAGTAAACTGAGGTCAGCCCTAGACACAGTGGCTCCCATTTCCACAAAAACAATATCAATCAAACCTACATCACCCTGGATAAACACTGAAATAAAACAACTGAAAAGAAATTGCAGGAGCGCAGAGAGAAAATGGAGGCAGACAAAGCTAACAGTTCATTTTGAAATATTCCGGGACATACTCAAAACCTACAATAAATCAGTAAAACAGGCAAGAACTTCCCACTTCTCACGACTCATCTCAGACAAAAAGAACAACCATAAATTTCTCTTTTCCACTATTTCTCGTTTAATTAATACTGATTTTAAGAAATCGTCCACAGTTCCAACAGACGATCTATGTGAAGACTTTGCAGACCACTTCAGAGGTAAAATCATTGACATTAGATCCACTCTTTTAGAACAGAAGAATGCTGCTTTTAACAGACCTGAACCATCGCTTTTATCTGTGGAGACAATGGAGCATTTTGTCCTGGTTGATGCAGAAACGCTCGGTAGAGTTTTCTCCCGAGCTAACCCAACAACCTGCCTTTTAGACCCAATTCCCACATCACTTTTAAAACAATTTTATGCGTTCTTTGAGTTTGAACTTTTAAATATTGTGAATTGCTCTCTCCAGACGGGTGTCTTCCCCACTGCCTTTAAAACAGCAGTGGTGAAGCCCCTTCTGAAGAAGAGCAATTTGGATCCTGACATTTTTGCCAACTACCGACCTGTGTCCAACCTACCCTTTTTAAGTAAAATTGTAGAAAAACTAGTTTTTATCCAATTAAATGATTTTTTAAAGACCAACAATATTTTAGAACAGTGTCAATCTGGTTTTAGGACGAACCACAGTACCGAGACAGCCCTCGTGAAGATTGTGAATGATCTCAGGTGTAACATGGACTCTCAGAAACTCTCTGTCCTGGTTCTACTGGATCTAAGTGCTGCTTTTGATACAGTAGATCACCACATCTTATTAAACAGACTTAGCCACCTAGTGGGCCTCTCTGGTACTGTTCTTAACTGGTTTTATTCCTACCTCACAGATCGTCACTTTCTTGTAAATATGGATACATGTTCCTCAGGAACGCATAAACTTGAATGTGGGGTGCCCCAAGGATCAATTTTAGGTCCAATACTTTTTAATTTATATATGCTACCCCTTGGGGACGTCATCAGGAGGCACGGCATCAATTTTCACAGCTACGCTGATGATACACAGCTTCACATTGCCGTCTCTCCTGATGACTCGGGACCTATTGATTCCCTTTTAAACTGTATTCTTGATATAAAGTCATGGATGGCAGAAAACTTCTTACAGCTCAACCAGGACAAAACAGAGGTTTTAATTATTGGTCCTGAAGGCAAAAGAGAGAAACTTTTACCAAAATTAAATGCTTTTAAACATTCACAATGCGTAAAAAACTTGGGCGTTCTTTTCGACTCTGAGCTTAATTTTATTCCACACATTAGAAACTCTACAAAGATTGGTTTTTACCATCTCAAAAATATAGTCAGAGTCCGCCCGTTTCTCTCTCTGGCCAGCACAGAGGTGCTAATGCATGCTTTTATCTCCAGCCGATTAGATTACTGTAATGCCCTGCTCTCTGGTCTTCCAAAAAAGAGCCTTTCACACCTTCAACTGCTCCAGAACTCAGCTGCACGTGTGCTGACGAAGACCAGAAAGCGGGCCCACATTACACCCGTTTTAGAATCGCTGCATTGGCTCCCTGTGCGCTTCAGGATCGACTTTAAGGTTCTTTTATTAGTTTTCAAGTGTCTTAACGGCCTTGGCCCTTCTTATCTGTCTGACCTGCTTTTACCGTATCTGCCCTCCCGGACCCTGAGGTCCTCCGGTACTGGTCTTTTATCTGTTCCCAAGGTTAGAACCAAAACCTTTGGTGAAGCCTCATTTTATCATTACGGCCCTCGCTTGTGGAACAGCCTGCCGGAGGGCCTCAGGGCCGCGGAGTCTGTTGATGCTTTTAAACGTAGGCTCAAGACTCATCTTTTTAATCTAGCTTTTAACTGAGCTCCCTTTTATCATTGTTATTTTAGTTTAATTTAACTCATTTTACTCCATTTTATTTATTTTATTTATTTACTTTTAGTATTACTCATTTATTGTCTTTTATTTTCCTCTCAAAAGTTTTATTATTTATTTTTTATTTATGTATTTATTTATATTTTCATGTATCTATTTTAACACTGCATTTATGGGTTTAACATTCATTTATGTTGTTTTAGGACGCTCTTCCATCTCTTTTAAGAGTTTATAGGTTCTTAGTTTCCAGCTCCATTGTTCTCCTCATGGGGGCCCTCCACTCCGAGAGCTCTGTCTGGCCTGCCTGCGGGGGTGCCATCCTGGGGATAGTCCGGGCCTGGATAGTCAGGGAGTCCTGCCCCAGGGCTTTATGGCCGTGGTAGGGGCCCCTGGCTGTCTGGGTCGGGATGGTCTCTGTGGCGGCGCCCCCCCTGTGGTCGTGGCCTTGGGGGGCTCTCGGTGGGGATGGCTCCAACAGGTTGGCGTTTCCTCACCTGGTCTATCGGTGCTCAGCCATACTACATTTTATTTTGTATGTGTGTGTGTGTGTGTGTGTGTGTGTACGTGTGCGTGAGTGTGTGCGCATGTGTGTGTGTGCGCATATGCGTGTGTATCTGTGTCACATGAATGGGGATGTTATGCGGGGTTTGTTTCATTTTTCTTTTCTTTTAATGTACAGCACTTTGGGCTGCATTTTAACTTGTATGAAAGGTGCTATATAAATAAAGTTGATTTGATTTGATTTGATTTGCTGACATGTTTCACATAGAAACAATGTTTCGTGTTTTCTCCCTACAAAGAGCAGTTTTTAAGTTGACCTCATCAAACCTTTTCACCTCCAATTTTTATCATCAACCAGTTTTGAATAATCATTCTATTTTGCTCTCAGGTCCCAAAAACCCCACGCTAGTATGGGAGGTTGAGATATTTCCAGACCTTTAAGCAAAAAAATCTGATTAAGCTAAATTGCTCTTTAAAGATATAGTAGTATAATCATAAGACATAAATGATGACCTCTGTCTATGGTTTGGAAGCTGAAATGAAAGAGTATGAATACAGTCCACCTATTTAATGCTACCATTACTACTATAAAGTCCAGGAATATGTAGGCTATATGCTGCACTGAATACTAGTTGAACCTAAGAGGGGTTTCTGAAATGGTGTTGGTGAGTATCAATAAAACAACAACAATAAAATAACAAGAAACAAGCATTAGACCCATTGAGACATATTTACACATCAAAGTGAGCACAATTAATGTGCATGCAGAGTAAAGTGAAAATAAATCATTGTATAAATAATAATTACCTCAGCCATGGCCCAACAGTCCCCTTTTGTACTCACTCATATAAGATATAAGCCACCTAAGTACACCTGCTTTTTCTCATCAAGATCCATGCATTATCCCCTGAGAAATTAACAAAAATGCTTAAAAATGCCTGCAATGTTAAAGAAAGTGAGAAAAAAATCCCTGGATCCATCCTTTTATCTGGATCCATGCCAAAAGTTCACAGGGTCTATTCTGATACCCATTCTCCATCCAAGTGGAAATCTGTTCAGTTTTTGTGTAATCCTGCTGACAAATCAACCAACCAACCAACAAATGGACACAATGGAAACTACTTCCTTGGCGGAGGTAAAAAGATCTATAACACCAAAGATTATTACTTAAACATACTACAAGGAACTATTAACTTTGGTTATGGTTATGAAACATTAAGAGTTAATTGTAAAGTAGTGGGAGAAATCCATAATTCTAAAGTGTGCAAATTAGCTGCCTAATAGTAAGATAGAACATTTGATAATGCCATGCCAACTGAGAGTGACAGTTTAAGTATGGTTTATGCATGCTATAATGTCTCAAAAGCATAAACTTTAGGAAGCTATTCTTGATTCAAACCTGCTTCCAACTAATTGAGTTGAAACAGCTGCTTATTATTGTTCTATATGTACCAGCCTCCATAGCCAAGAAACTATGTGGGCTCGGCGAGGGTGGCAAAACTTGTCCGAGTCATCCATCATTGCCTGAGAGACTACCCAACCTCTGGTGGCACAGCTGTTTGGGCAGTGACACCGGCATGCCAGCCACGGTCCCTACATCTGCTGCTTGGCTGGTGATGACAGGGTCATTTGTGGCTTTATGGAAGACAACAGCCAGTGTAGCACTGCCTGCAGCAGGGACACAAAACACAGCGTCAGAGGGCAAGAAGTGATATTTTGGGTGGAAATGAATTTGAAATTGGAGTTGATTTCATTTCAGTCTCCTGCTCCACTTATGTGTGTTGGGATCCACAGATGAAGTCGTGCATTGTGGAGTTCAAAATGGACAAAGACTGTCAAGAGACCCAGTTTTGAGCTACAATTTGTCAGGGTGACAGACCCCCACTGACCAGGTAGTCAAAACTCCAGCTCCTTCCTTTGTTCTCTCTCTTCCACCACTGGGCTACCTGCCTTCTGAGCCCTCTTCTCCTGGACCTTCCTGGCCTCGACAGCTGCTGAGAGCTGCCAGGGGCAGTTGCAGCAGGCCCACAGAACTTCTCCCCACAGCAAGTTAGCATTGTGCTGCTATCCCTGCAAAGGAAAGGAGCAACCAGTTTCCTCCATCACTTCTTTGGTTGGACATTGCACAGCAGTGTTAAGCATTGGGATTACAATGTTCTCCTACTTGGGTTATCAGCTAAGGAACCACCAGCACCTTTTTTCAAACTCTGGTAATGTTTAACTGGGCCTAGATAGCACACAGCATCGCATAGCACGGCTAAGCACAAGAATGTCTAACTTTGGTTGATGTAATGCACATGTGCTTAATATATGCATTTTGTTCACTGTTCATGTGTTATTGTGATCTCTGTGTAGTCAGGTTATTGGTAGTTTGCTTTGCTACACGGCTAAGTTGATGTTAGTTGAATTATGCTTCACACAGACGCCGGGTCTTTGCATGCAACTAACCATCTTCTCTAACCTGGCACCACATCACACACACACACACACACACACACACACACACACTCCTTCAGCCTGAACCATATCACACCATTGTTTCTTTGTTTCTCTCCTACCAAAGAAGCAAGTGGTGTCCGCCCCTTCGTCAGTCATGTTGTAGTCCCCTTTCATCAGCCATTTTGTTTGTAGTCTTTCTTTGTCCATGATCACTTTGAACCCTAGCCACCATTTTGCTTGGTTCTACACACACACACACACACACACACACACACACACACACACACACACACAAACACAAATGCACACACACTTGTATATAGTACTTGTTGGTTAGATTGTGTTTTTTCATTATTTGTGTTAAGTAAAATACTTTTAAACCTACATGCTGTCTATTTTAATGTTGTTCAAGAGTAAATGTTGCCAACCTATTCTCTGTCAAGGACTCTGACTCTGATAACTAGCTGTTATGGTAATTTTGGTTGTAGTTGTTAAGTTAATTATTAATCAGAGTTTGAATGTCAGAGCAAAATGACGGTTTAGTACCTTTTTATGAAATTGAATTATTGAATTGGCTATCTTTTCCCTTCTTCAAGGATGGTGCTCCCGAGGCAATCTAATGTAAATTAGATCTTAATATTTATCATAATCGATATTTATCCCTGATAATTATTAATTATTATTGAAAGCCAAACTTAACCCCAAGTCCCTATTAATGCTGCGTAAAAGCACAACATCTGAAAGAAAAGGGAATGGTCAGCAGAAAACAAATGTCAATTTCTTATTTTTGGAGGTTCGAAAAATGTTTTTTGCTAATGCTCATAATGTGGAGGAACTTTTAACTGATAGAAACTGAATAATTCAAAGTTGACAGATCAGGTTTAAGTCATGTAAAGATAGTCTGCCTGTTGTAACGGGGAAATACGCTTGTTTGATTGGAGAGTTATAATGCCTTAATATAGATGAAAGATGGAGTTACTGAAATCAGCTGAAATAGAACTTGATATAAAATACATTTTCTGTTCACCATACACTGTAAAACCGAATAAGTTACCAGAACTCAGAAAAATTGAGGCTATCGATTGCCTCAATTTTTTTATGTTGATCAACTCAAAAGTCTAATTTTTCCAGAACATAAAAGTTTGGATTACATCTTACTTATACCTTTTGATAGCAGTTAAATTAAAAGTGCTCATTAAGTCAACTCAAATATTTGCAGTTAATATAACTTACAGCTTTCTGTTAAGGCAACTCAATTATTATTAGTTACTATGACTTAAAGTTTCCAGTTTTCAAACCACAGGAATAAGTTCGCAGAACTTAAAAAAATAAGTACACAACCACACATTTTTATGTTACCAAAACTCAATGTTTATTAGTATGTGTTGTCATTGTTTTTAAGTACACGGTAGTCAAATATGTTGAGTAAGTATACTTAAAACCATGTGACTCAAAACTTAAATTTTTTGAGGCAATTACATTGAGTATAGCTAACTTAATATATCTAAAAGTCATAAATATCTGCTACTGAACATTATTTTCTTGCCTGCTTCCTTTTAGCACACTGCAATTTTGAAATTAAATAGAAAAATAAATAATAAACATTTATAAATTAAAATAAAGGGAACAAAAAATATTTAGTAAGGAAAATAATCAGAGTAATCAAAAATAATGATAAATAATAATACCTAATTTAAATTATCTTTCGTTACAGCTATATATAAATAAAAGAAACTGCTTCAAAGTGTGCTTTTGGCTTCCTGGCTAATACCTGAGCAAGGCAACAAGGCAGCACTATGGATGAATTTACAGTAATGCTATAGACTGTTTAAGAACATTTTCACTTAAAACTCTGACATTATCATTTTACATTAACCAGTAACAAATGTAGAGTGAAATTTGGGTCACCTTGCACAGCCCACAATGGTTGAGAAATACCATTACGAAAAACATTAATCCATACAAAACATTAGTGTTACTTTTGCATTATATTAATGAGAACAAAGGCACATTGTGTAGTTTGGGCCTATTGGCTGAGCACCTGCAGACAAAAAGGAGAGAACTTTGAACTGCTATTCAACTACTTTTAAATGCTTTACCCTGCATCCTTCTTTCAGATGAGTTTCTACATCAACTCATTCTTGAGGGTCTGCAACCTGGGTGACAGTTTACCACTTTCTAGACCAAGTAAAATATTTTGAGTGAATTCAAAAGTGTTGGTCAGTGCTTTGGGATAGCTGAGGTGTAGTGCATAGATGAGTCCAAACATTACCAGGAAGGCATCGCAAAATCTGGGGAGACTGACCATGGCATCACTTTCAATGACAACAGAGATTTTCACAGGCTGGTAGTGAACTGGACTTGTGTCATGGTCACCGATGACAGTAAGGAGGGCCACTGCAACACCATCAAGCTCTGGCTCATCAGACTCGTCCTGAATGAATGAAAAAGAGATACAAATCACAATCTAACCCATGGTATAGAACAGACAACATATAATTTATCTTTATTTTACAAAATCCCATTGAGATCCAACACCTCCTTTACAAGGGAGACCTAGGTCTCACTGTAAGAGGTGAAAAACAGAAGATCAATGTTCTGCACACATGAATCAGCCAATTTACCCGAGAATCAAAGTGGTGTGAGATAGACTGAAACTAAGCTAGGACATATACAGGAAAATGTTTTACTGAACATCTTATCACTTTGAACACAACACCAATTCAGTCCCTTTGTCGTGGGGAGAAATAAAACAGACCATACATGGAAACTGTATGGGTGGACTAAACAAAGGTAAATCCTAAAACATGTTAGTATTTTGATGAGCTGTTTACATAATACACAGTAGTATCTGTTAGTTACTTAAGGAGACTCACTGTGCAGGTTCTGAAAACTCCAGAGACGTCCTCGCGCAGATACACAGGAAGGGCGTGGAGAATGGTAGTGCGCTTGGTGTGGATGTCATGCATTTCCTATTTCCAGATAAAAACAGAATTGTATATAGTGAAGAGTTTACTGAACAAAGCTGATTTTAAACAGTCAAATCAGAACCCATGTCCACAAATAACCTGTTCACATCTTTAATACAATCAGACAAATAGCAATCACAACTAATTGCAAAATTCAAACAGCTCATTTGAATTACTGAACCTGTCCAATGTTCCACTGGTTCAACCATTGAAATGTGTAATAATCTATTTACCTGTTCATCATGGATATTTAAAATTTCAGCCAGGGCATCTGCTGTCCTCCCAGTTTTTGATGCCTTCTGTCTGAATAAGGTCATCAGTCGAGGAAGATGGCGGTCAAGCTCAGCATAGAATGTGTTGGGCAGGTTCTGATTCGTAATCCGCTGGAACTCTGCATACAACTACATTGAAATAACAGCAGGAAGACAATACAGCAACAACAATTAAACAGCTCAATTTTAAGAATCTCACACACATTTATAAAGCAGCAAATAGCTGCCAAATGAGTAAGAGTTTTCACTTTAAAGAGAGAGCTCATCCATATTACCTAAGACTCTATTTTGAGAGCAGGCCAGAGATCCATGAGCTCGTTCACTGGTGGGCAGGACATCACCATGGTCTGTCGGCGCAGAGGAAATGTGGTCTCCATCATCTTTCTAATGATCATGTTGGAAACAAAACAGAACTCCTTATAGTTACAACTTGAAATATCAATAAGTGAATTACTATTAGCTTACCAAAACATGGTCATGGACTACAGCTAACACTTTAAAATGACAACATGTTTTCCTCAAAACTATTTGTTTTTATAGCGTCTATAGATGGAAAATAGCTTAAGTAAACTTGGTTTAGTAGTTGGTTAGTCAATTAGTTTTTAACATATTTTTAAGACAAATCTTGAATGAAATTTTGGACTCACTTGTAGATATTTCTTTTTTGCAACATTGTCTGAGAAAAAAAACAAAACAAAAATGTATTTTATTTATTGGTATTAGGTATATTTTATATTAGAGAGAGAGAGTGAGAGAGAGAGAGAGATGGTTGGTAGAAGAATTCACATACAAAATGGATTACCTGTTATCTTTATCACATCCCCAGTCGTCTTCCTTTACTCTGTCGTAACTTCTTGAAACTGGAACAGAGAGATGCAAAGGCATAAACTGATGAACAATTAAAAAGCATCCAAACAGTGTCAAATACTAAATACTTTTTCCAAGTTAATGATCAATCCCCAAAGTGTGAATGCATCACCAGTCAAGCTACTAAAGCCATCAAGCAAATTTTAATTTACTGTAAAGAAATGCAGCAGTACTTGAACTTAAACTGCATGTTTAGATCAACAATAACGCTATTTCTACTTACTAAAGCCTTACTGATGAGGTTTTTTTCCCCCCAAAACATATCCGTTCTGTTCATTATTATTTAATATGCATACGCAGCTAATGTCATAAATATCTGAAGTCTGATTTATTCATCGTTGTCGTGAAAAGCAGCTGGCCTGCTTAAGTAGGCAGGGTCGTTTGTTTTAAAACCAACACAGCACAAGTGGGCGGGCAGTTGACTCGTGGTCTGTTAAAAGCAATCTCTGTGCCTGTCTCACTGCTCATATAGAATTTAAAAAGAGCGCCCCTAGAAGCTACAGAAAACGCACACTTGCAGTGTAGAAACTCAGTTTGAGCTTAAAGAGGCCTATGTTCTTTTGCCATCCGTCATGGCTTCCGTATCTCGCGCGCGGGGAATGTGACGTCACGTGCAAAGGGTCAATAGTTTAAAATGCTGGCGTTCGCGCGAGTGGAACGTGACGTCACGTGCAAACAGTCAATAGTTTAAAATGCTGGCGTTCGCGCGAGTGGAACGTGACGTCACGTGCAAACAGTCAATAGTTTAAAATGCTGGCGTTTCTAACAAGATAACGGCTTGAAAACAATCTCACTGCACGCAGGTACCTCTGCTGTGTGTGTGACTGCGGGCACAGCGGGGTTGGTTGCACCATGAGACATGAGAGGGGGGTTCAATTAAAATTTATAAAGATTAAACAGTTTGTTTTATGCTCTAGTCGACTGCCTATAACCCCTATGCCAAGAGCCGGCCCTGCCACCTCCTCTAGGACAAGTATCCAACATTTTAAACTGCCTCATTACAACAGGCAATACACAACTGAACACCTGCTAGGCCTGCTAGCTGTTTCCTTCTGGAAGCGTGGCAAAGCACATAAAAAACACGGACCCGCCATTTCTGCTATTTTTTTCGACACGCACCCAAAATACAACTAAATGTTAGTATATTAACAATATATGAACATTCAAAACTTACAGTAAATCCAGTGAGGCTGACTGTTGCCGCGTAGGTCTAACTTGCAGTCCTCCATGCTGCTTCCCGCTGCTCGCGCTCAAACTTTTCTTCTTCTGTGTCTTTTCCCCTCCTCCCCCAAAGAGCGGTAATCAACCAGTGTATTGTGCACATTAGCGCTGCCTTCTGCTTCGGAGGGGGAACCAGAGATTAACCCGGAATAAAAATTGATCCCTGCAGCTGCTCAACACTTAATGGAGAAAAAAAAATATATATATATATATATATTAGGGCCGGGACTCGATTAAAAAAATTAATCTAATTAATTAGAGGCTTTGTAATTAATTAATCGAAATTAATCGCATTTTTAATCGCATATAAATATTTGACCTGAGAACAGTGAGAAGCAATTTTTTTCATATAGGTTTTAATATACCATTGAATAATGACTGAATAAAAAAAAAAGAAAGAAAAAAAAATATTTTCATTTTTGGGGATACTGAATTTTAGGTCTTCATTGAATGTTAGCCATAATTATTACTATTAAAATAAACTGAATAAATAAAGACATGGGATGTTTCATTCCGTGTGTAATGGACATATATATATAATGTATTAGTTTCACTTTTTGAATTGAATTAGTGACATAGGCCTTAATAAACTCTCCCATGACATTCTAATGCACCTGTACATCAGAAACAATAGGAGTGATAGGTACAGTAGGATATGCAATAATGAACTACTGCATACATCTTGACAGCTCTACTTTACACTGTTGATTTGTATAATCCCAACAGACATGTCCAGTGATTTTCAGCTTTCTGTGTTTACATGTGTCTGTTTTGATGATACAAGTCAGCGGTCCTGATATGTGTGTTTCTCTTCTATAAAACACATTCTACATCGCGGAGGCAACGTCTTTCCACTTAGGGCTTCCTTCACCTTTCAAACGGGGCAGAGCTCCGTGGGAAACACCTGCCTGACACAGCAACGTAGGGAACCGTGCACGTCCATGGCGCACAGCTCCACGGACATGCACGAGGGAAAAAACGGCGTCGCCGTCGCACCGAATGCACGCGGCTACGCGCCGCTTTGGGTTGTGAGCGCGCATGTTGCGCGTCTACATTGGAAGCTAATAGGTAGGCTATTATCAGTATAATCAGAGGCAACCATGAATGAGTTCACCTCAGTTTCACGTGATTGTCACTGTCAGCCTGTTAATTCTACTGACCCGAGCTGAGACGCACCCCAAGTGTCGGTGGCTTTTTAACTCGTTAAATAATTGTGCTCCAGTATAATCGGTACGCCTGAAACTCATCCAGTGAGAAACGTTCCGCGGTGCAAAAATAAGTGCAATTAAAATGCGTAAATTTTTTTAACGCGTTAATTTTCGTGTAATTAATTCATCTTAATTAACGCGTTAAAGTCCCGGCCCTAATATATATATATATATATATATATATATATATATATATATTCCTGTTTTTTATATATATGTATATATATATGTATATATATATATATATATATATATATATATATATACATATACATTTTTATAAAATATAATAATATATATATATAAAACATATGCATTTTTATGAAATATAATGTATATATATTAAAAAAAACTGATAAGACAATAAATATTCAAATAAATACATTTTGTCTTCCACTAATGTATTGAGTATTTAGACCTAATGCAGTTAAGACCATTTGCCCCAATTAAAATGTTGCTGTTGTTTTATTATGATTGCAATTTATTTGTTATGATCGATTTTACTTATTTGGTGAAGCACTTTGACATTTTATTGTATTTTAGCATGTGCAAGGCCTATTATTAAATTCCACCTATTTAAAATAATAGAAACTAGAAGACTTTACCATTCTTATATGTAGGCTTACTTAATAAAGAAATAGTTAAATTTAATCAAACATTATTAGTATAAATTACTCAAAAACAAAGAACATGTTACACAAACTTGACATAATTAAGTTAGAACTTTTTTAAAACTCTGAGTATCAATACTTAATCTATTTAATTAATTTGAACGTTCGGGTTTACAGTGTATCAGTGCGATATGTATGAAAGCTTGCCAATTAACTGAGATGTTCAACAACATGTTTTTTTAGATAGTATTGAGTAGTTTGAACAAGCAAATTAATTAAAACTTATATAATTTAGTGCCAAGAGCTGCCTCAAGGTCTATATACTGAAGGCCTCTGTCCAGGGGAACATCCCATTGTCTAACATCAACTGTAATGGAATGTATTTTCTTGTTAGTTTTGTCACAATACTGGAATATCTAAATTCGATACACTACCTTGAAAAATATCAATATTTAATACCATTTTCGATACCACGGTGGAAAACTGCCACAATGAGGGAATAAAATCTCAGAATTTTATTCAAAGATAAATACAATAAGGCTTGTGTACTGTGAGCTAAGCACAACAGTATTTACTTGTATTTACTTCTGGTGGAGGTGGGACTATATGCACTACAGCAGAACATTTGTCAAAAGAGGAGAGCAAAAAAAATCCAGCTAGTGCTGGAGTATCGATACTGCAAAAAATTTGTATTAAAACCGTTTCAAATATTCAACATCAATATTTGTTTACTTTTGACAACACTACTCTCTTTCATCCATGATTGTCACATCCCTTGACCTCCTCCTATTTAAGTCTTGGACTGCTTTGTTCTCACAAGACATTTTGTTGGCATTAAACCTCATACCAAATCCTTCCTTGTTTATTTCCATCGTTGTATGGATCTGCAATGACACGGTGTTGATGACTTTACTAATATTTTCAAATTTTTCATGTCCCCTAATACTACAGTGGGTACTAGTTTCAAATGGAGGTTTCCCTCGCGTAAAGAGTGATTCACGCGTTGCGTGAAATTGTAGGTCACATTGTAGCCACTAGGTGGAAGCATCGTACTGAAATGCAGCTCAAAAGATTTTGGGATAATTCCACGTTTGACCACAACGTAGCTGCAATGGAGAGTGGCGCTGTTCATAGGCCATAGGCTACTTCATTTGCAGCTGTGGTCGAGAGAGCTAGAGAGTGAATGGAGAGAGGGACCGCTACGCCGGTGAATCAGATCAATGTTGTTGTTTTTTATTGTTTCACAGTGGTTACGTTCAACAGGATCAGTGGTTCTCATGGGGGTCCTGGCCCCCTCCATATTTTTGATCTCTCCTGTAGCCTGGCTGGGTCAGGCTCCAAGTTTGAGCAAATTGTCTCATATCTATTTTCTGCAAGTTCTCGTGAATGTAACAATCCACTTATAGCCCACGATCGCTCGTTTAAACAGTTTCTAAGCTGCTTCGTTCGTGCCAGCAGCCTGGACCCGATGCGGCTGGACTCACGAGCGGAGCATTAATGCACATCTGTCTGCAGCTGCTCCAAACACACAATTTGAAGGGACAGATTAGATGTTGATTTTGTTAACAGTGACTTTGTTGATACTGTAGTGAATGACCCGGTGGACCGGGGAGAGTGGGGGATTGTTGGTATGGGGATAATTGCAGAGTGGCCGCACCTGTGGAGGGGAGTGTTTTCGGGAGGAATAGGAGATGTGAAAAGAGAGAGAGTGAGGGGGTGCGGGCGTCTCTGGGGAGCGGAGTTCGGTGAGCATTACGGGGTATCAGCCCAGCCGAGCATTTGCTGTTCACTCAATATCGGGGGGTGGTGGCCGTTCGCATGCCGTTTAGGGCTGCCGGCGGTGAAGATAGGCAGCGGGTGTAGGGCGAGGTTCCGGCGTGAGGCAGGGACGAAGTAGTGTTAGCAGGGAAACCTAGGAGTGTCTGTTTCCGCTTCCCGGACTGGTGTTGAGGCTCTCCTGCTGCAGGTGGAGACGTCTCACGGCGCTGGACCGGCGATCGCCTCGCAACCGACTCCGACGAAAGCCGGCCGGCGTTAAAGCTCAGACCCTGGGGGAGGGTCTCGGACCCCGGGCCAGTTAAGTGATTTTAATTGAGATTGATCAATTTGGCGTTATTTTGTCTGTGTGTGTTTTGTCTTTAGTGTCATGAATTTTAATACAACAGCGTGGCTATAGTGACGGGGTGGGAAGGGCAGTTAGGGGAAGGTAGACAAGTCTCAGAGGGGTCACAGCATGTGGGTCCATAACACGTGTGTAGTGGAGAGTGAGTTGTTTGCAGTGCAGTGCAGTGTCGTGTGGTGTGCCCTGTGGGGTTTGGTTTTGCCGTGCAGTACTTGCAGTGCCCTAAAGGGGGTGTAGTTCCATGTGGTGCGGTCCATGCTAATAGTAGCCTTACCTGTTTCTGGCCCTGGAGTGGCACCTTGAGGAGCAGGCTAATGACTCTCACTGTGTCCCATCCTTGTATGCTGAGCTACTTGCTGTACTTTAAGAAACTTGTGTTAATAAAGAATATAACTATCTGTACCTTCTAGTTTCCTCCTTCTTGTGTGTGCACAGTAGAAATACTCTGTGTACGGGCCCTCTACATTTCTCGCCTTAGAAACAAGGTTTATTACACTGGTGGCAGCGGTGGGATCTTGTGTCTCCCAAAATTAAAACTTGGTAGAGCGTGGCCCTTTAAGATGTCGGAGACAGAAGGTAATCAGTTGCCGCAGGTGTCGAGTAATGGGAACAATACTGAGGAGGGTCCATCTACTAGCGGCGGTCACCATGGGACCCATTCTAGGCAGTCAGTTGTTGGCCTGACGCCCCGTCCAGTCTTCATGCCAGATACATTTACGGGAGTGGGTCGTGAGTGGTCCGATTGGTCGGAACAGTTTGATTTGGCCGCTGAGGTGAATCATTGGGATGAGGCACTTAAACTTAAGTTCATGTCTCTTTTACTAGCGGGTCGGGCTAGGGACATGTACAGTGGGTTGCCCAGGGAGGCTAAGAACAACTATGCATTATTAAAATCGGCCATGACTCGATGTTTTGAGCCATGTGACAGCAACGACTGGAGCAGGGCTAGCTTTACTGCCCGGCGGCGGCGGCCCAATGAGACTGCTAGGGAGTTTGGGAACGCTTTGAGGAGGTTGGCCACTAGAGCGTACCCCACAGCGGATGAGTGCACCCGTGATATGTTGGCAAGGGATCAGTTTATTTTACATTTTGCTACAGGTGATTTTCGGGTCAGCTTGCGTGGTGCCAAACCCAAAACGCTTGAGGAGGCCATTGAGATTTCCTCCGAAATGGAGTTGCTTAGAAACTTGGAGCAGACGCAGGTAACTTCGGAGGCCAAAGTGATGGGGGTGTCGGTGACCAAGTCTAGCAGTGACGAGCAGATGGGATTGTTGGTGGGGATGGTTGAGGAGTTGAGACAGGAGGTGCGGTCTCTCCAATCCACAGTTAAAATCAGGCAAGCAGCTCCAAAGGGACAAAATCCTCCCAGGCCCACTGAAAACCCAGATGGGGGCCTTAGGGGTAGTGTAACATCTAGCTGGGCAACCAATCGTGGGTTTAGAGGAGCAGGAGGGGGCTGTTGGGAATGTGGGTGTAGCAGGCACCTCAGGCGTGATTGCCCATATTTGCAGGGAAACTAGAGGGGGCAGGTACAGTAGGCCAACTGCCTGCCCCCGAACACACCGTTACAACTGTGGCCTCTGCAAGTAATCATGGGGGTTCAGGGTATATTGCAGCTAAGATAGGCGGGTTAGACTCCATCCTGTTAGTGGATAGTGGGGCAACATTGTCTGTTATTCCAAAAGGGGTTTGGTTAGCCATTACTAAGGGGGGGTCAGAGCTGGTTGGGCACCAGGGGGATGTTTCTGCTGCAAATGGTGGGGGGATGGGAATCCTAGGAAAGTGGCACACTGTGTGTCAGTTTGGTTCTCTGGCATTAGTTACAGAGTTTCTGGTGGCTGATGTGCCGTCTCAAGAGATCTTACTAGGATTTGATTTTCTCCGCAAGTATGGAGCTGTGGTGGATTTTGGGAGAAAGCAATGTAGAGTAATGGGTAAACTATTCCCCCTTATTGTGCCAGCAGAGGTGGAGAAACCACAAGTTGTATCAGTCCCTGTTGATACAGTAATTCCCCCCCGCAGTGAAGCCATTATTACCGGTAGGGTAGAAAACATTGTTGGGCCGGGACAAGAGGGAATGCTTGAGCCTGTTGAATCGGTGTCGAACCATTGTAATGTTATGGTGGCACGAGTGGTCTGTAAGGTGGAACAGGGCACTCTGCCGGTTCGGGTCATCAATGTAACCGACGACGCTCTCACCTTGAAGGAAGGGGTAAAAGTAGGTATGTGGCATACTGATATCGAAGTGGGGAGTAGGGCAGAACATCTGGGGGCGGGGGTGACGGGGGGTGTTTCACGCTCACCCTGGACAGCAGATACGCTGTTGGTACATCTTGGGTTACACCAGAAAGCTTTGGAGACGTCTGAATTGGCAGCCATTCGGGATATGTTGTACCGGAACTTATCAGTGTTCAGTTCGGGGGATAATGATTTGGGGAGAACTCACCTTACCAGGCACCAGATTGATAGAGGGGGAGCAAGGCCGGTGAAGTTACCTCCCCGTCGTGTCCCTCTACATTTGCAGCACGAGGTATCAGAGCACCTAAAACAGATGCTTGAGAATGACATCGTCCAGCCCTCTCACAGCCCCTGGGCGGCGCCGGTGGTTTTGGTTCGCAAGCGAGATGGAAGTCTCCGCTTTTGTGTTGACTATCGTAAACTGAATGATTTGACTCGAAAAGATGCGTACCCTCTGCCCCGTATTGATGACGCTCTCGACAGCTTGAGTAAGGCGTGCTGGTTCTCCACTCTCGACTTAGCCAGTGGTTACTGGCAGGTCGAAGTGGATCCTCAAGATAAACCTAAAACTGCCTTCATTACGCGTCAGGGCCTCTTTGAGTTCAATGTGTTGAGTTTTGGCCTATGCAATAGCCCCAGTACTTTTCAGAGATTGATGGATCTGGTGTTGGCAGATCTGCAGTGGACGACATGTTTAGTGTACTTGGATGATATCATCGTGTTTGGCCGGAATTTTCATGAGCACTTGTCACTTTTGGATGAGGTTTTGAGCAAATTACGCCAGGCTAATCTCAAAGTAAAACCATCTAAATGTAACTTGTTTTCTGCCCAGGTGAAGTATTTGGGCCACATAATCTCAGCGAGGGGTGTGGAAGCTGACCCTGCAAAGGTAGAAGCAGTGAGACAGTGGCCGACACCAAAAAACCAGACGGAAGTAAAGAGTTTTGTTGGACTGGCCTCCTATTATCGGAGGTTTGTGAAAGGCTTTGCAGAGATTGCACGCCCCCTTCATCAACTCACAGAGAAGGGTAGACGGTTTAAATGGACAGAGGACTGTCAGTCATCCTTTGAACAGCTTAAACTTAGCTTGATGTCGGCCCCCATTCTTGCATATCCTGATCCTTACAAAACTTTTATTCTAGACACAGATGCCAGTGACGCAGGCATTGGGGCGGTCTTGTCACAGGAAGAAGGAGGGCAGGAGCATGTTGTAGCTTACGCTAGTAGGGCTCTGACTAAACAGGAAAGGAAATATGCTACCACCAAGAAGGAGTTGCTGAGCATGGTCACTTTTACAAAACATTTCAAGCACTACTTGTTGGGCAAAGAGTTTGTGCTGAGGACGGACCATAACTCTTTGAGGTGGTTGCATAATTTCCAGGGGCTAGAGGGGCAGCTAGCCAGGTGGTTGGAGCAGCTGGCTAGTTTTCAGTATAAGATTGTGCATCGCCCAGGGCGAGAACATGCTAATGCAGATGCCCTCTCCAGGTTGCCAGTGTTCCTGCCAGCCGCCTCGCCCACTTTGATAGAAGGCGAGGTAGCGGAAGGCCCAGTAGCTCAGGCTATATGTGCAGTACAGCATATAGGTTCTGTGGTGCCCCCAGGTCAAGAGGTGGAAGATGAGTTGGCGGAGGCTCAAAGAGAGGATGCTGAGTTGCAACAAGTCATTGCTCTTAAGGGGAGGGGGAATGAGTGTCTACAGCCTCCTAGTGAATTGCAGAGGTTTGCACCAGACTGGGCGCAGTTGCAGGTACAGGGTGCTAGGTTGGTGAGGTTACCGCCGGTAAATTCTGATGCAGCTAAACAAGTGCAGGTTGTTCTCCCCAAATCCCTGGTGCCAAAAGTGTTAAACCAGTTGCACAATTCGGTTACTGCAGGCCATTTGGGGGTACAGAAGTTGCAAGCCAAGGTAAAGGACCGATTCTACTGGCCGGGGTGGTTTGGGGATGTCAAACGTTGGTGTCAGGAGTGTGTAGACTGTGGTTCCCGAAAGACAACTGGACAGCAATTGTGTGCCCCTCTTCAGCCCACAGTCACCTCAAGGCCATATGAGCGGGTAGCCTTAGACATTTTAGGGCCACTGCCTGAAACCCCTGAGCGAAACAAGTACATCTTAGTTATTGGGGATTACTTTTCAAAGTGGACAGAGGCTTTTCCCCTCCCCAACCAGGAATTTCAGACAGTGGCCAAAGTGTTGGTAGAGCAGTGGGTCTGCCGACTGGGGGCCCCCCGCACAATTCACACCGATCAAGGGCGAAATTTCGAGTCCAGCCTGTTTAAAGAAGTGTGCCAGCTGCTAAACATCCATAAGACCCGCACGTCGCCTTAACACCCCCAGTCTGATGGGATGGTGGAAAGGTTTAACAGGACATTATTGTCCATGTTGTCCCTGTTTGTGGAGGAGAACCAGGCTAATTGGGATGCATTGTTGCCGTATGTGATGTTGGCATATAGAAGTAGTGTGCATTCAAGCACGGGGTTTACGCCCTATAAGGTGGTGTTTGGGCAGGAGATAGTGCTCCCAGTGGATGTTATGTTGGATCTTGATGGAAGGGAGAGGTTCTCCGCAGCGACGCAGTACGTGTCCAGGTTGGGTGACACGTTGTCCACAGTGGTGGGTGCAGTAAGGGGCCATCAGGCAAGGGCCTCTGGTAGGCAGAAGGAAGCCTTTGATGTTAGGGTCAAGTGGCAGTACTACTCAGAGGGGGAGTTGGTATGGGTCCGCTCTAAGGCTAGGAAAAGGGGTGTCTGTCCTAAGTTGCAAAGGAGATTTAGGGGCCCTTATCGGGTCATAGAGAGAATCACAGATGTCTTATATCGTTTAGTGTTAGTTGAGGGAGGGAATGAGGTGACTTTACATTACAACAGGCTCAAACCTTTTCTCTCCCCTGTACCAGAGACGATCAACCAGGAGGGTACACGGAGGCGGCAGGCCACGCCTCAACGTCCAGGAGCGAGCGGCAGCACCGGCTGGGTCCGTTGGCGAGCCCCAGGTGTGGCGGTGAGGTCTGGAGAGGAAGAGACCCAACGGCCAGTACATCCAGGACCAGGGAGCACATCAGCGACCAGCCAGGTGGTGACGGGAGGAGAGAGGCAGACAGGAGAACCAGCAGGGAGAATCCAGCAACCAGCAGATCCAGGGGTGCAGAGCATAGAGACTTCCAGCCAGGGTGCCCGGGAAGGAGAGAGACAGAGGAGAGGATCGACATTGCAGGAGAATGCAGCAGTGGCCAGCCAGGTGGCCGGGGAAGGAGAGAGGCAGGTGGGACAACAGACATTGCAGGAGACGAGCCAAGGACGGCGCAGGAGGCCACCTGTGTGGGCCAGGGACTACGAGATGTTTTGACTCGGGGACGAGTCAGATTTAAGGAAGGGGGGAGTGTAGTGAATGACCCGGTGGACCGGGGAGAGTGGGGGATTGTTGGTATGGGGATAATTGCAGAGTGGCCGCACCTGTGGAGGGGAGTGTTTTCGGGAGGAATAGGAGATGTGAAAAGAGAGAGAGTGAGGGGGTGCGGGCGTCTCTGGGGAGCGGAGTTCGATGAGCATTACGGGGTATCAGCCCAGCCGAGCATTTGCTGTTCACTCAATATCGGGGGGTGGTGGCCGTTCGCATGCCGTTTAGGGCTGCCGGCGGTGAAGATAGGCAGCGGGTGTAGGGCGAGGTTCCGGCGTGAGGCAGGGACGAAGTAGTGTTAGCGGGGAAACCTAGGAGTGTCTGTTTCCGCTTCCCGGACTGGTGTTGAGGCTCTCCTGCTGCAGGTGGAGACGTCTCACGGCGCTGGACCGGCGATCGCCTCGCAACCGACTCTGACGAAAGCCGGCCGGCGTTAAAGCTCAGACCCTGGGGGAGGGTCTCGGACCCCGGGCCAGTTAAGTGATTTTAATTGAGATCGATCAATTTGGCGTTATTTTGTCTGTGTGTGTTTTGTCTTTAGTGTCATGAATTTTAATACAACAGCGTGGCTATAGTGACGGGGTGGGAAGGGCAGTTAGGGGAAGGTAGACAAGTCTCAGAGGGGTCACAGCATGTGGGTCCATAACACATGTGTGTAGTGGAGAGTGAGTTGTTTGCAGTGCAGTGCAGTGTCGTGTGGTGTGCCCTGTGGGGTTTGGTTTTGCCGTGCAGTACTTGCAGTGCCCTAAAGGGGGTGTAGTTCCATGTGGTGCGGTCCATGCTAATAGTAGCCTTACCTGTTTCTGGCCCTGGAGTGGCACCTTGAGGAGCAGGCTAATGACTCTCACTGTGTCCCATCCTTGTATGCTGAGCTACTTGCTGTACTTTAAGAAACTTGTGTTAATAAAGAATATAACTATCTGTACCTTCTAGTTTCCTCCTTCTTGTGTGTGCACAGTAGAAATACTCTGTGTACGGGCCCTCTACATTTCTCGCCTTAGAAACAAGGTTTATTACAATACTACTTTAATCGTAGAATGGAGCCACAACGGGCTGATTTCAGCCAAGAGCAGCAGGTTGTTTTAATGGAAAGTAGGCTACGAGCGATACAAAAAAGCTGATCACTGCCTGAAGCAACAGTGTTGCTGCAAATATAACAAGAGGAGGCTGCTTTTAATTTCTGACAGATGAACATTGCGCTTTTAAATATGAAGCTTATCCAAACAAAAAACTAGAGCAACAACAACTGTCATTTTTTAAATTGTGTTTTCATATATTTCACTGATTGTAATAGAATGCGAGTGTGTTTTATTGAAAGTGAGACTGGTTGTGTGTATGACAGTGGCGGCTGCTGGTCTTTCAAGGAGGGGAAGCTCATTTTTAGGCTACTGTGAAGTGTGACCGCCTGTGACTGTGAGTGATCGTGACGGGGGGAGAAGCTCCGCAGCTGCCGCTGCTCGTTGGGGAAAGAAACCGCAGAGTGACAGAAGAGAGTCGCCAAACACAACGCTAGTCGTTTTTAACAAAGACACAATCGCTGGGGATCGGTAAAGTTTCCGGATCAGTTCAGAACAACAGAATGAAAAACTTGGAAAATGCTCCGGTGGATGTTTATTCTTCAAGATCGCTGATTCGCTCATTTAGCTGTCAATCAAAAAAGGATTCCGCCTCAGACAGCTCATCCAATCATCATGCAGAAGCCGAGCGTCCGGGCCAGCCCACTGCCCCATAGACCCCCAGAGACGCTGAGCGTCCGATGGGCGGGACAAAGCCCAGCATTTGTCCAATGAGCGTCTAGTTTCGCTGCAGTGGAACAACCCGCTCTACGCTTCCCCATTGAAGTCAGTAGAAGCTGAGTGTCCGACTGTGTAAAGCGCTGTGGCTCTGCGGGGATGAATGAGAAGGAAGTTGCGCCGGTTACCTGTGATAAGTAGCCGATTCTGAACAAAAGATGAAGGCTTTCTAGCGCGTATTTAGTCAATGAAATGTACAAACAGCAGTACATATTTCACCACTTTTTTTGGGTGACATTTTAGGGGAAGCTGAGCTTCCCTTGCAGTCTTAGAGCAACCGCCTCTGGTGTATGAAAATCGCTACAGTTAACTGGTGCTTTGGTTTTTAGGTGCTCTACAATCTCATAGTTTCAAAGAAAATGGATTGATTGATTTTTACTTAACGAAATGAAACGAAAACAATATATATTATATTACTATATTGTTGCAACTTTAGAAAATATAATCCAGGGGAAAAAAGGCTTACAAACATGGACCAAAACGGCTCAGTAATACGCACAAAAATCCAAAAGAAACGAAAATGAACTAAAAAAAATAACTAAAAATCATGAAGTGGTCTCAATCTGTGTTTTACGCATGCCTCTGTGCGTCTGGCACATGTGTCTTGGAGTTCTGAATGGAGGCTGTGTGTTCAGCTCCCCTTACATGTGAAATTTATTACATGAAACACAACGAAATTTCTTCACTTATGAACTGAAAAGTGTGAGGAGAGCTACTGTAGGAACCGGTTTTTCTGTTCAAAGCAAACAGCTGTGTGAAGTACTGTGGGGGGCAGGACTTTTGTCTGACAATGTACTTGAGGTAAGTATCCACAAACACACCCATTGGTCAGAGATAAATGGAGGATGCTAATGTGTCGCTAATGTGTTACATTGTGTCCAGCTGTCGTCACAGCAATTATTACAAGCACACCTATTGGTCAGAGATAAATGGAGGCGCTAATATGTCTATTAAGCTCATTACTTTCAGTAGAGCCGAGAAGGTGGAACATAGTAAAATATTTTTCATTCTAGTTTTAGAGGCTGCATTTAAAAAAAATATATAAAAAAAAATAAAGTTATTACTTTACATCACGTTCATAAGATGTGTAGTGACTGGAATTCAGACTTCGCAAAAATAGAAGATACATACATGGTAGCTTACGTGCTTCAAATAAAACATTTTTATTAAAAAAATCGACAGGTATACAGAACAGTGCAGTATGATATACAGTAGGTAATTTTAAGCAGAGTGTGTCCCCAGAGAACCGGCAGTCTACCTCTCGTATGGATAATCAGCGTGATAATCCAACGGATTTGATCTGGAAAATCCCTTGTTGTGATAGACTCATGTGTTTTCATAATGTAGCCTATCATAAAGTGGATACAATCACCGCAACTCCGTCCGGAGCTTCGCTACTTTTATTTCCGTATCCTTGATTACAGTAACCCAGGTACAAGGATCCCCCCCTCCCCGCTTGACTTGAAATTATGCCCCCCCTCGTCCAGATGCGTTCCGCGGTCCATGGCGATTTTCATACACACACCCAGCCTCGCTTTCAATAAAACACACACACGCCTCCTTTGATGTGAACTCGCACAGAGCATGAGGCTGAGTTGATAACCAGCTTCGTAGTACCGTGTTAACTCGGACCGGGGCTTGAGGTTTTGAGCTGGACTCCTTCGCAGTACAGGCCGGCTGGCTGACGGTGTCCGGTCTCATTATCACTGGCTGTTTGTGTTGTCTGTCAAAACATGGATGAATGAAACCTATCAACTATCGGCCGCGTCTTGTTGCCTATTTCTATCTAGGAAAAGTTATTTCAGGATATCCTATGTTTTATCGCCCAGCCCGAAAGTGACACAGGCTATTGCCCGCTCATTCATGAGAAATCATCCAGCAACACTCTCAATCAAACAAGGTGGGGAATGAGAAATCTGCGGCACTACTGTACAGTAGTTCGCTCATTTCAAAAACACAGACGGGTGTGTTTGGAGCTGACGAGACTGAGGACCGAAAAAAGAGAGTGAGACGTATACTGTAGCTGCCGTCGTTACATTTGTCTCATTGAAAAACTATAGCCTACTGTATTACAGTGGCGAGCGGTGACCTTTTACTGTGGTCATGCTGAAGCGTCAATACCATGCGCGCCCGTAAGGGGGGTATTTATTTATTAATAAAAAATATAATATGTTTTTTAACTACTACAGCTGAAACCGCTTATAGTGATCACGTTGGTCCAGAGTACATTTGATCACTATAAGCGGTTGATTACTAAAACCAAATTGTTATTATTTCACTTGTTTTTTTATGCAGAACATCATCTAAATGCCAGTTGTATAGTTTTTCAATGAGAAAAATGTAATGAAACGGTCATCAGCGCGATCCTCTCGTCAGCTCCAAATTCACCCGTCTGCTCCTCAATCACAGACCACAGCTGGTTTTCCACACAGCATTTACAGTAACTCACGTGACACGTCTCAGATCAGTAGGCGCTGCTGCCGGTGTGTTTTTAAAATGAGCGAACTAGGCTAGTACCACTGCAGATTTCTCATTCCCCACCTTGTTTGACAGAGTGTTTCGAGATGGTTTTCATGAATGAACAGGCAATATGTCACTGTCAGACCGGATTGTTTGACGGGAGGGGGGGTCGGGCCGTATGAGTTTCAGTCATTTTGACCAGGCTACACGATGAAATGAACCACTGAAAGGTTTCCCGCTGAACAATTCAAACAAGTCAGTTTTGCGCATGCGTGTTGGCAGATAAGCTGCTTCACTGACAGCTTTTTTGCCATTCAAAATGCTCATATACAGTAAACACAGCCTCTAGCAGTAACTGTACTACTCGGTGTCACAGTGCGCATGCGCGAAACAAGCAGTCAGCTTTCCAGCTTTTCGCAAGCAAAATGGGACAGATTAGGCACGGATTTAAGACCAAAACAGTAGAACTAAGGTATTGTATAATTGAACACACTGCCAGATTAATATTTTCAATTATTTTTATTGAAGGGCTTGGGCATGCACTGCATTTATAGCTTATTATGACCGCGCGCCCATGCTGTATTATTATTATATTGCATTCCCCATTTGTGTTCACTGCTCCGTGCTGCTGTCTTATGGAGGCGTCCTGCTGCTCACAGATGCCACCTGGCGGTTGTTTGGGCACATTGCAGCTTCTGGTGAAAACACAATTACTCCTCCACAAAAAATCCGTGTGACTCTCCCGTGACTCACGCGGGAATCTCGCATGAAATCATCCAAATGAAACTAGTACCCACTGTACTACTGAAACTGCTGCATAAGCTACATTTTAATTTGTTGAGTTTTGACATTAGGGTCCTCATGTATAAAAATGTTCTATCTATTCTATTTCTTAGTCTTAAGATCACGTCTGACAATGTGCTTTTTTTTCTATTCATAACAGACGCTGAGCATAAAAAATCTTGCTTAACAGGTTCTCAGAGTCCTATTTGTAACTTACGCACCTGTGATATAAGTATAAAGTCATTTTATAATAATGGTAAATTTAGTCAGGAACAGCCTTGGACCAAAAGAGAAAGTCAAATGTGTTGTGAGACGAGATTATGGCAACAGTGGAGGAGACTGAAGCCAGGCAATACATATAAATCTATGGGCATTGGTTTGCAATCAAAAGCCAAAGTGTGCAGTGTGTCACTGCTGCAGTGAATGAGATGGGACACTATTAAAAAGAAATGGTCCAACAATTAATTCCAAGAACTTTGTGTTGTTTTTGTTTGTTTTTTGTTTTTGAGTTTTACAGATAAGTCAAATACAAATAAAAGAAATGTGTTTTACAAGCAAGCAAATATGGGTTTGATCATTGTTGGAAAACATTTGGGATAATGTGAGCACGCAACTCAACAAGCTCAAGCTGTAGTTGTTTTGAACATTTTAACACAGAATACTTACACATTATATCTTTAAATGTCTGTACAATTATTCAGTTTTCTCTGTGATGTAGCCTTGAAAATGTCTATTTCACTAATACAATCTTCATATTTAATTAGAAATCTAAAAGTCATTAAATATAATCATGAACTACTGTTTCTTCAACAAAGAACCTCAACAGATACTGAATGCACTATTATGTATTGTAATTTTCTTATACTGTGGTAATATATGTTTGACTGACTTTGAAGTTACATAACATGAAGCCTAATGGGAGCAAGAGGTTAATGCCAACATATATTTGACTTGACATGCACACTGTAAATGGAAAGGCATTGTGCTACACTGTAAAATACCACAGACAATGAAAATTGTTTAATCCTACTGTCAAGTCAAACTGAAGTGATCTTTGAAAGAGGGCACTGTGAAATAGGTGTTTTATTTCTTTCTATGACTGTGACTGAATTGCCCAGACTTCTTGAATGTCAAACTACATTTACAAAAGAGGAAACATTACATGTCTTTCAATATTTATTTTTTTGAAATAATATTTATTGAAATTTCCCATTTCCATTCGTCTCTTTTCATTCATCACATCTCAAACATTCTCATGAACATAACTTGAAGAAGCCTTGGCAGATGCGAGCTGTTCTGAAAACTAAAAGGATTCTCGAGTCAGTAGGATAAAGTGGTCCAAAAAATAAAGAAATGCTGTAAACACTACGAGGAGGAGGAAGAAGGATGAAGTCATTTTGCAGTTCAAACCCACAAACAAGCCCAGAGAGCTGATGGGAGGGAAGGATGCTGCTGCTCCTCTCCTCAGCTGCTCCACCCCAGCTTCTTCTCTCACCTCCCCTGCTGAGAAGTCAGCTTTCATGTTCTTCTCAAAGTCTCAGGTAGTATTACCCTGGGCAACCTTGACAGAGCCCAGGGCAAAGGCAGCACTTAGCTCTGTACCTGCGCAAACACACACAGGAGAGAGTGCTGCAGGTGCGCACTATGCAACGCATGCAAGCTACTACTCAAACGTACATCACCAGCTTTGCACCGATGCTCCCTCTTCCTACTAACCCACGCTCTGAGTGCACACACACACACACACACACACACACACTCTTTGATTGTCTCCGTGCCATGGCTGTCATTAAGACTCATTAAGGGGGATGGTTTTATTGAAGGCGGTCGAGTTGAGGCATCCACTGAATTATTCATACACTGCACACACTCTCTCTCTCACACACACACAAACACACCGTTGAAATGTTGGAAGCTGAAGCAGACTAGAGAGAGAGTGCAGCCTATATAGGTCACTTCCTCCTCCACCCGCATCACTCAGAAAGTGGGACTGGAAGGTGGGAGGGAGGGAGACAGAGAACGAGGCTTATTATAGCAGGCATTCAGACACACACAGAAACACAGAGGTCCCAGCAGATAAAGGAGGGTACATCTCAGAGAGTACATTGCCACATCTATGAATGAAGTGGCTTTTGCTAGAAGGTAATACTAATTCATTGTTTAGATACCCAGTGAGGGAGTCAGTGTGTGTGTGTGTGTGTGTGTGTGTGTGTGTGTGTGTGTGTGTGTGTGTGTGTGTGTGTGTGAGTTTGTGTGGGCATAAAGGCCAGTATCAGATCAGAGTGAATTGATCAGATGCCCACCATTTCATCACAAGTCCCCTGTGTGCTGAACATATGGCATACAGTATGCATGGAAATGGCTACACAGTTACATTTAGTTTGATCATATATTCCATCAAATATTAATTACATACAATCAAGGTTTAATATGCACAATCACATGGCAGCAATAGAAAGGTGTTTTTTATAAATTGTAATTTTTACCATTATCAGTTATAATAACAGTGAACTCCAGAGGTTTATTACTTAGATTTGGGAATGCAGCGGTATTGCCACAAATTATTTCAGTTGGTCAAGAGTGCAGAATCCCTATTAGAATTAATTGTCCATGTGTGCTCTTTGTCACCTTCCTCTGGCAATAACTGAATAGTTTTGTTTAGGCCCATTGTCCTGTTTTGGGTTCCCTGCCATCTGGGATTGCCAGTGCCATGAAGGGTTTTACTTCGTCTCAGTGGTGTTTCAGTTCTTGCATGTCAAGTGGCATCCACATGATTGCAACAGAACATTTGATTGCAGTGGGATGGTAAATGTTATTTATTTCACCTTTCAGTGGTTTTAATGTTGTAGCTGATCAGTGTATATGACTGATTTAACTGTTTATCACAGTGGTGATCTGTGGAAAAAAAAACTGTTACCAGAGGGAAGAAGTGTTGTTTCCTTACTCTGGACATTTATAATTCCTGAATGGAGGGACGATGGCACCAATGATTTATTCTACAGACCTGACTGTCGCATGTAGTCTGTCCCTTTCCTGTTTGGTGGCCATTCCAAACCAGACAGTCATGGATGTACAGAAACAGACTGAATGATCGCAGTGTAGAACTTGATTGGCAGCTCCTGAGGCAGGTTGAACTTCTGAGCTGTTGCTGGAATACATCTTCTGCTAGGCCTTTTTGATGATTGTGTCAGTATTGGACACTTGTTTTCAAGCAAACACAGTACAAAATACATTATTTAACTTTATTAACAAGTGAAATGTGAAGAAAAGATCAAGCCTATGACAGTCACAATCTTGAGGGATAAGCCTTTCCTGAACTGGATGATGCCCCTTGAGTAATATTAGGTTTTGATTTTCTAGGTGCTAAGATTTCAAGCTCACTTAAGCAAGCCAGTTGGTCTTCAGTTAGTTTTTTTTTTCTTTGTGAGTAAAAAGGGCAGTATGCCCACCTATCAGGACACCACTGGCAATTAGGAATTATTACCAGCATTTCATTTAAATTTACTCTGATTATCTAATTGCTGCCGGTCTCATCTGAATTTTGTAGCGGTGATGCCATGTTCCAAGATCTCAGCAATTATTTGGAAACTTATTGTAATGAATGTACTGAATCTATGCCTTTGATGAAAGACTTATTTCTAAATCATTCACTTTTTACTTTACAACCACAAGCAGTGCGGAAACTCCTCTTTTCAGTCATGATTTCCTATCGGTGGATCCAGTTTCATGTGATTTTCTGTGGTTGTATTGAGTGTCGCTGATATCGAGCAGGAAAATAATACACCTTAATACACCTAAGTCGAGCATTGTGATGAGAGCTCTGGAAGGCCACCGTCTGAATAAAGAGGCCCTCACTGGCTTTAGACCAGAGAAACGAGCACCGCTATTCCTGCTCGTTTGACAGGCAAAAACAGCGTGGAGACAAGTGTGTGTGTGTGCGCTCTTGGGCTCACAGGGGCAATATCACAGCAAAGGTTCACTGGTTCTCCTTGTCACCTGGGTTCCTCCATCCTCACCTGATGTCTCGTCAGTGACCCAAATGTCAAGTACATCTGTGCGTGTGTGTGTTTGTGTGTGTGCGCACCTGTGTGTGTGTGTGTGTGTGTGTGTGTGTGTGTGTGTGCATGCGCGCGCACGTGCGGTCAACTGGGCAGAGGAGAAGACAGATCTGGGTCAGGCAGCTCCCATGAGTGTGTCCGGGCGATTTGCGACGGATGACATGTCTGATGTGAACGAGTGAGCAAGGAGGAGAGGTAGAAAAAGAGAGAGTGAGCATGCAGCCAGGCAGTCAGGGGTCAGGGGAGGACAGAGCCATCGCATGATCACACACACACACGCACACATACACACGCAGACACACACACACACACACACACACACACACACACACACACACACATTTCTGTAGCCTTGTAGCTAATCCACATGCATCAGTGCTGTGACAAGTGGCTTTGTATGTAGTGGAGATGTTCAAACAAACAGCAACACACTGAATGTACTGTATGTGCAAACAGTGTATAGTGTGTATAGCATGTATACATTTTTTTATTTCTGCACTTAGAAAACCAGGGCTTAAAGTAAAAGTCATTAGTGCGCAGTCACATCACAAAGTGGTACAGTGAGTCTTTCACACATCTTCATACAAGCGTTGCTTGCGATGACTTTTGTTTGTGGAACAAGACAAGGTCAAAACCCAGTATATGGCTGGACCGTGTCTAGTCGAGGGGAAAAATGTATCCAATCCGTTAATGGGGTAGTCAGTGGTAGAGTTTACGATATGAATTCCTGTATATAAAATGCGCATGTGCAAAAAACCCGGAAAACACAGTAACTTAGGAATGAGTTGGATGGTTATAACATTCACAAGTTACATTCATAGATTTCTTTATTTTTATGTTACTTCTTATTAAGGCAGCAGTAGTCAAAAACAAAAAAAAATGCATTGCTCCAAGAGATATATTATTTCCCCTTGATTTAAAAGACAAATTTACATTTAAGCTATTCCCCATTCTTAGTTACACAATCATTTCCCCCCTTGTCTTATTTCCATTACCATTTACAATTTTATCTTTACAAATAAATTCAGTTTGAGCATTTCAATTTTAGCTTTTGCATTTAAAATTTTAATTCAGATTGTCATTTTACATTTTAAGTATGTTTTTTTAATTTGCTTGTTTTTTTTAAGTTTGTTTATGACCCGAATATTTCTAGCTGTGTACTTATCGTTTTAATCGTATTTATTTAACGTATAATTTCTATTTTGACGTTGAATTTTAATTATGACCAAAAATATCTTCTATACAGAGGATGCTATGAGCGCTCTGGAACTGGAACTGTGAATTTCTGAACAACCATTTCTGGCTGAATGTATGAACCCACTTTATTTATAGCTAAACAATCAGTGGGCTAATGGTTACTTTAAATCATTAACCCATGTTTGTATAGTTAATTCCGTAACACACCAAGGTGGATGAGGAAACAAGACTTGAACTCTGGTAGGTCTCGGCAGTCTGCATTTGATGCACCTTTGCTAGATTTTGGGAAAGATTTCTCGTGTTTCTGCCCTTACATACTTTTTGCATTTGTGGCAACACATTGTCTGCATCGTTTAAACAGATTTTGGAGCGAACTGTCATGAGAGCAGGGTCTGTGATAGAGTGTGTGCAGGCTGAGAGAGCTGCCAAAAAGCACTGAGGCAGCTTCCCAATTTTTTGTATTTCTTTTTTTTTAGCTTTAGAAAGTGACCGCTGTGACACAATCAGAAAATATGTTTGTATGTTCATGTTTTATTGCTATATTTAACTGCTTTCTAGCGATACCATCACTCGCTTTCTTCATTCACTCTGTATCTCGCTCGACCACTGTTGCTCTGTCTGAGGTGGGGAGTCTAGCCAACTATAATAGTGTTTTAATAAAATCATGGGTCACACTTTCTTATAGAGTACACTAATAAGATGTAATAGCTGTACTTTTTGTCAAATTATACAAAAAACAGAAAAAACATGGTCTATATTAGACAGTAAACACACACCGTCATATGCTAAGTAAACTAATAAAGACGTAATAAGCCATCATTTGTACCAAATTAGGTAAAAACTAAAAAATACTTTTAGATTGTAAACAAAGACAGTTATAAGCTAAGTACAGGGCTGGCTCGTGCATATAGGCGAACTAGGCGATTGCTTAGAGCGGCACTTTGGCGAGGGCGGCGAAAGGTGGGCCTACCGGGGCCAAGTCATGAGCAAAATCAACTAACTGCAAGCTCACTAGACTACGCGTTCTGTATGATTTGCTGAGACGTGTCAATCATGCTAGACCTGTGGCTGCCTCACTCACACAAATCCAGCCCCCAGCTCTTACGAGCCAATCGTAGCTGCCGCCAACAATTTTGATTCTACCGGTATTTCTGAAAAAACTGCAGTGTGAGGAGGGACGGTAATGATGTCGAAACGACCAAAATTATCTGGTTCGGAATACAAAAAGAGGATATTGAAGGAGCAAGCTCTCCAAAAACAGAGGGATTCTTTTTTAAAATACATTGATCCCAGGAGTTCTAGTAAGGATGACAACAAGCTTCCAAGTGCATCACCGACCGCTAACGTTAGCACAACTCCCACCGGTGCAAATATTAGCATCATCGCCACAACAGCAGACGGCAGCCTGCCTTCAAATCTACTGCCAAGCCACCGAGAAGGTCAGGATATTTCGAATGATCCTGGCCAATGGCCAACAGTGACTCAAGAGAGGACCACATCAAGTAAAAGGAATTGATTTTCCCCGGGACAGTGCACACAGAAAATTTTCTGTGTCACACTATAGTTGGATGTTAGCAAATGGAGAAAACCTAGAAAGGCCCTGGCTTGTTTATTCAGTAAGCAAGGATGTTATGTTTTGCTTCTGCTGTAAACTTTTTTGTGGAAGTGAGAGAAAATCGGCTCTAGCAAGAGACGGTGTTAAAGATTGGAAAAATATGTAAAGCATCCTTAGCAGCCATGAAAAATCCCCTTAACACATGGAAAGTTTTGCAGCGGTTGATTAGTCTTATTAGAGTAATGGCAACGCAAAACCTGGCTTTCCGTGGCAGCACAGATAGGTTGTTTGAGCATAGCAATGGAAATTTCCTCAAATTAGTGGAGATGATCGGCCTTTTTGACACAGTTATGGCTGAACACATTAGGAGAGTAACTTCAAAAGAAACGCACTTTCACTATCTCAAATCAAATCAAATCAAATTTTAGTTGTATAGCCCAAATTCACAAATCACAGTTTGCCTCAGAGGGCTTTACAATCTGTACAGAACTATCTGGGCAAAAACTTTCAAAATGAAATCATTGCAATGCTGGCATCCCAGATTGAGCAGCAAATTTTAACTATGCTGAGATCAGCTAAGTACTACTCCATAATTTTAGACTGCACACCCGACGTGAGTAGAACAGAGCAGATGACCATGATTGTGTGTTTTGTTACAACACAAGGAGGAAATGTGGAGATCAGGGAGCATTTCTTAGAGTTCACAGAGATGACTGATTGCACAGGTGCCGGCATGACTGGGGCTCTTACTAAGAAACTTAGGGAGCTGGAGATTGACATTATGGATATGAGAGGCCAAGGCTATGACAATGGATCAAATATGAAAGGAAAACACAGTGGTGTCCAAAAAACAGTGCGAGACATAAACCCAAGGGCATTTTTTGTGCCGTGCAGTGCCCACTCAGCCAAGATCAAAACCTACCCATTCATGTGCTCTGTCATAACGTGGTATGACATTTTAAGTGAGGCAAACATTACCAGCAAAACATTACAGACAACGACTCTGGATGTACCTCGTGCAGTGGCACAGCTGAACGTGACAAAACAATTCCTGCTCGACTATCGCACAGACAGCAACTTTGAGAAAGTGCTATCTAATGCAAGATCATTGGCGAGGATTTGGAAACAGAGCCCTGCTTTCCTCCGCAAAGTGCAGTGCGACCACGAAAGAGGAAAAAAAAATTTAACTACGAAGGAGAAGATGAGGCTGTGATGGATCCGCAACAGGATTACAAAGTGTCTTTCTTTAACAGGATACTGGACTGCGCTGTCAGTGCTGTGGAGGAGCGCTTTTCTCAACTGCAGGAGCACGGGGACATATTTGGAGTGTTGTATGACATTTCAGCCATCAAGGAGAGGAACATCACAGACGTTCTCCAAGAGTGCACAGGACTGGAAAAAGCCCTGACACACTGCGACTCCAGAGATGTGGATGGACAAGAACTTTTTGCAGAGTTAACGGCTTTGAGTAGACGTCTGGCAGCTGGAACTAAACCACTCGACGCCCTCAAGTTCATCTGTGCAAATGGGATGGAATCAGTTTTCCCTAATGCTTTTGTAGCATTGCGAGTACTTCTGACCCTTCCAGTTTCAGTTGCCTCAGGAGAACGCAGTTTCTCAAAACTGAAACTAATTAAAAACTACCTCCGCAGCACAATGAAACAAGACCGACTGAATGGACTTGCAACAATCTCTATTGAACATGAACTGGCACAGAGAATAGAAATAGAGGATGCAATTAAGAACTTTGCTGCGATGAAGGCCCGCCGCGTAAACTTCTGAAAGGTAAGCTTTATTTATTCTTTAGCCTTTTAAGTTGCTGATTATATGTGGTTGCGCAAATCTTATGTGTCTGTGTTTGATGCATATGAGAACGTGGTGTGTTGGAGAGATTTGCACTGTTATTATTTAGTTTGAGGAGCTGAAATTGTATTATTTGGAAAATATGTATGTGCTGTCGTGATTGCTGTAAATAATTTGGAACCAGATTATTGGAGTTATTAGGCAGACCTGTGGTTTGGTGCATTATTTGTATATGGATCCGCAAAATGCCCGCATATTGCGTCATACATATTTTATTGTTGACACTTTAAACACACTAGCGTTGCACTAGACTTTTTGCGTTATGTGTATAACGTATTGGCGTTTGTGTGTTGTTGTTGGTTTTTGCTTTGTGTATGACACATTGCAGTTTGTGTGTTGTTGCTGGTATGGACCAGTGCGTTGCAAATGTAGGCTTAGGGGCGGCATAATTGTTTTTTGCCTAGAGCGGCAGATATGCACGGGCCGGCCCTGGCTAAGAACACTAATAACACATACAAGTCCATAATTTGTATTAAATTAGGCAAAACCTAGAAATGTGTTCTTTATTGTAAAATGAAAATTATATCCTAGTTATATCCTAACTAAGTCGCAACAAGCAGAATTCTATATTAAATTAAACAAAAACTAGAAATAAAATAGATCTTTATATTCTCATTGTAAATATTATACACCTAAATACCTAAACCACACTGTAATGTCATTTGTCATTTGACAAATGCAGTCCCATATTAATTATGGTCAGTCAAAGATAAGAGCTCAGAGGACGATGCATTTATTTAGGCTTTAGTCAATATAGTTGTATCGGCAAATGTCGACTAGCTGGTGTTCATGGCTTACACGTGTCCAGGCACTGTTGTCTTTAATAATTCACTCCACGTCCAGGTAATGTTGAAAATAAAGAAACCTTTATTCCACGAGTGTCACTCATTTATCCATAAACTTGGCCTTCTCATAATGAAAACAATACAGGACAGGACACGGTAAGAAAACCGTGTGTCTCCACTGCTAGCCTGGGTCCACACTACCTCAGGTCAACGACCCCTCTTGAGCCAGAGTGCAAGGCTGCTGCCTCTTAAAGCTACAGTACCGAGAGTATTAAATAGCCTTTTATAGACAGAAAAGATTAACAAATAGCCAACATCAATTAAACTTACTCATCAATATTTAAACTTCAAAGTTATCCAAAGTTACTGTACAAAATCTATATTTAAATAACATTTAAGATTTTTAATAACAATAACAAAAATGAGAAAATCAACAAGCTCATTCTCGCCTGAAACATATCCGGCCCCAAATTGTTTTCTAAACTTGGAAACAATTACAAACAACATACATCAAAATAACCACGGGGCAATTAAAGTCTTAAGAACAATCCAGAGTTTTGTCTTCTTTCTTCTGTTATTAGAAGTCTCTGCTACATGACATACAGAAGGAGGCCAGTCTCTACTTCCGTCTCATACTGCTTCTAGGAGCAGACAGACCTTGGTGATGGGTCCAACTAGTTCACTGGTTTTAGTCTTTAGACGAACCCGGCGAACAAGTCCATGTTCATCTGGCACTGCCTCAAGGCCAATGACCCACAAGTTTCTCGGTGCAGTCTCATCCACCAGCAAAACAATGTCCCCTGGCACAAAGTTACGTGACACCTGTGACCACTTGTGGCGCATCTGGAGCTCAGGCAGATACTCTCTAACCCAACGTTTCCAAAAAAGGTCCGCCATGTATTGGACTTGTCTCCACCTTCGACGTACATAGAGGTCCTCCTTCTGGAAAAGTCCTGGGGGTAGAGATGGCTTGGTCCTTAGTAGTAGGAGGTGATTTGGGCTGAGTGCCTCTAGGTCGTTGGGGTCACTGGAAGGGGTGGTAATGGGTCGCCCATTAATGATGGCCTCAGCTTCACATAGAAATGTTTGGAGGCTTCCTCATCCAGATTCTGAGTCCACAGGGTGGCATTGAGGATTTTCCTGATGGACCGGATTGAACAGTCCCAGACTCTTCATGGTGAGAGGCAGCTGGGGGATTAAACATCCATTTAATTCCTCGTTGAAGCAATGTTTCCTCTATTTTTGATGTGTTCCATTCTTGAATAGCCTTCTTGAGCTCTTGCTCTGCCCCAACAAAATTGGTCCCGTTGTCAGAACGACAACGGGACCAACGATAAATCGTCGAAGAGCGTTAATGAAGGAGTCTGTGTCAAGAGATGCCGACACTTCTAAGTGGACAGCCCGAATGGCTAAACAGGTGGAGATAACACTGTATCTCTTCACAGTAGTTCTTCCCTGCTTTACTTCAAAAGGACCAAAATAGTCCACTCCAGTTCTAGTGAACGGTGGTTCATCAGGTAAGACCCGGTTTCATGGCAGGTCTGCCATTTGCTGCTGCCCAGTAACACCACGTAGCCATCGACACACAAGGCACTTGGATAGGACTCTTCTTATTGTTGCACTGACATTAGGGATCCAGTATTTTAGACGCAGCTTGGATAGGACATGGTTGCGTCCACTGTGACCTACTTCCTTGTGGACCTCCTGAAGGATGAGCTCTGACACCCGAAGGTTCTTAGCCAAGATAGCGGGATGTTTAGATTCTTCTGGCATGGCTGCTCAGTTATGCCTTCCTCCAACTCTAAGAATGCCATCTTGAAGAACCAGGTTTAGCTTGTATGTGTGGCTACTCCTTTTGACAGGCTCACCCTTTTTTAAAGAGTTGATTTCCTCTTGGAATCTCTTCCTCTGACAGTGGCGTATGATCTCCAGTTCAGCCTCTTTCAGATCATCCACTGTGAGGGTTGCTTTGTTGAGGCTTGTCTTGTAGTTCGCCATAAACTTGTGCAACTGCTGGTTTTGTTGATCCTTGTCAGAGTCAGACAATGCAATAGCTACTCTTTGCTGCCTTCTCTTCTTAACCATGCAAAGCAGTGCGTTCCTCACCTTAAGGATCCATGCCACTGCTTTCTTAAGGTGCATCCATGAGGAGTAGTACTGGATTAGTTTCTGCATCACGTCAACCTTTTCTCCTACTGCAAGTGCGTTTATGGTGGCATTTTTCTTGATCTCTGGATCAGCAGTGTTGAGATCTGTCAGATGGTCAGGGTTCTCTGGCCAGTTGTCAGACGACTGGGTGAGAAAGTCAGGTCCAGAGATCCAGGCTTGGTTTTGCACAAAGAAATTCACTTTCTGTCCTCTTGAAGCGTAATCAGCAGGATTCAAGTGTGTGCTGACATGCCTCCATTGAGATCCTGTTGACACCTTCCGAATTTCTGCCACTCTATTGGCCACGAATGTACGGAATCTTGTCATTTCATTGTTAATATACTTGAGCACAGCCGTGCTGTCTGTCCAAAAAACTGAATCCATAAGCTGTAGCTCCAGTTCCTTCCTTACCAATCTGTCCATGCGTACTGCCATAGTTGCCGCTGTTAATTCCAGGCGTGGGATGGTGGTGGGCTTGAGTGGGGCAACCCTTGCCTTTCCCATGACAAATGCGCTATGGACTTGGCCTTTCCTGTTCTGCTGGACTAAGTAGGTAACAGTGCCATAGCCCTCTTCACTAGCATCACAAAAATGATGCAGCTGAGCATATGTAGCCTCTCTAAAGTGGGCTGGCTTGAAACATCGATCTACTCCGAAATCAGTGAGCAACTGCAGATCCTTAATCCAATCAAACCACTGTTGTGCAAGATGATCTGGAATTATGTCATCCCAGCTGAGCTTTAGCGTACAGAGCTCTTGCAAGATCTTTTTTGCAGGCAGAACCACTGGAGCCACGATTCCCAAAGGATCGTAGACAGAACTCACCACGGAGAAAATGTTTCTTCTGGTGGGAGGTTTATCTTAGATGACAATCCTGAACTTGAATTGGTCGGACTCCACGCACCATTGTACTCCTAATGCTCTTTCGATGGGGAGTGAATCTGAATCCAAATCCAGATCTTTTACTTCTTTTGCCATTTCCTTCTGAGGTATAGCTGCCAGCACCACCCGGCTGTTGCTAATCCACTTCGTTAAACTGAAGCCCCCCTTTTGACAGATGGCTTTCAGATTGCGGCAATGCAACACCGCCTCTTCTTCGGAGCTGACTGACTTAAGGCAGTCGTCAATGTAGAAATTGTGCAATACTGTACTGATTACTGAAGCGTCAAACAGGTCCTTGTTGTCTTCAGCACATCATCTGAGGGCGTAGCTCGCACAGCTTGGTGAGGAAGTGGCACCGAATAGGTGCACAACCATCCTGTATTCCTCCAGTGGTTTGTTCACGTCTCCACCAGGCCACCATAGAAACCGAAGAAGGTCAGCGTCTTCTTGTGGAACCTTTACCTGATGGAACATGGCTTCCACATCAGCCATAGTAGCCATAGGCTCTTGGCGGAATCTGGTGATGACTCCAATTAAGGAACTGGGAGGTCTGGTCCCTGAAGAGTTTGCTCATTCAATGTGACTCCCTGATAAGAAGCACCACAATCATATACAACACGCAGCTTGTGTTTTTTAGGATGGTACACTCCATGGTGTGGAATGTACCAAACCTTTCCATCGTTGCGGTTAAGCTCTTCATCAGGAACCTTCTTTGCAAAGCCTTTGGTGATCATATCACTCATAAAGGTAATGTAGTCCTCACAAAATGAATGATTCTTGAGAAGCTTCTTCTTCAAGTTTAAGGCCCGCTGTTCTGCTACAACATGATTGTTAGGCATTTGAAGTTCCTTGTTCTTTAGCGGTAGACCAATACAGTAATGCCCCTCTACCAGTTTAGCAGACTGTGAAACACTGTCCATGAATTGGAGGTCTTCTTGGGACATCTCCAGCTGTTCTTGGTTACTTTCAGGGAAGTCATATTTGAACTGTTGATTCCACAGCTCATCCAGTTTAGCCACTGATATTCTGTTGGATGTTGTGTATTTTCCATCTCCAGTTGGTTCACAGTTATTGTCTCTCAATGGCCCATTCACTGTCCATCCAAGGATAGTTCTCACGGCATAAGGTCCATCGTTAACACTCCTGATGACCTCCTCTGGTTCCAGAGCCTTTGGCACATTGGTCCCAATCAGCAGTCCTATTTCTGCATTGATGTGGGGGATTCTCACTTGCTCCAGATGAGGCCACCTGTCCACGTCATCTTGAAGTGGAATGTTCCTTTTATTAGCTGGGATGGTCTTTTGAGAGAAAACTTCCTGTAGTTCTATGAAGTTGCAACTTTCCATGCTACACACTTCCAAGCCTGTGACAACATGGCTATGAACAGTCTTTTGTTCTCCCATAGTTATGGGGGCGGGACTAGATAAGCATCTGCTTCTCCCGCTTTCCCTTTCGGCCATGTGTACTACCTTATTCTAACTAAGATGATGTGTGATGATGACTGTCTAATAACATGCCGAAATAAATAAATAAATAAATGTGTTGTTTGCTTTGTTCACAAACCCACTGATCACAGACTGCTTCTCACCATCCTCCGGTGACTCTTCCTTAGGTGTAACCTTGTCTTTGCTCCTTATGTGCAACACAGTTGGATGAAGCAATGAGCAGACCTCACAGTGTAATTTCTCCTCTGGATCCATATGTAGACAACTCCGTATCAATTCTCTGGGCTGTCCACTGGTGTATTGCTCCATGAAGTACAAACGATCCTTGCTGCTCTCTGTTTTACCTTTGACACCATGCTCAAAGGCTCTGATAAAGAGTCTATATTCCAAAGGATCTCCCTTGAAGATGGTCTTAACCACCTCCCAATTGCCATCATCATCATTAAATGAAGCATCTCATTCCTCTTTGCTGTAAGCTGAGTCAGTGGAGCTTTCCTTGACCCTATTTTCCTCTGTAATGCATCTTCCATAGCTTTGACTGTAGGTTTCACTTCCCGTTTTTCCATTGTGGCTGAATCTATATCCTCCTCCATGATTCCTAATACAAGATTAGCCCTTTCCACTTGCTAGCTGCAGTCAGTTATGCACTTACTTGAGCCATTGCAGAGAGCTTTTCCTTTCCTTTCCAGAATCCACGAACTCCAACGTACTCTCAGTCCACAGGCAAAAGACCACAAGGAGAGTGGTTTTCTTACTAATGTATTGGCAAATGTTGACTAGCTGGTGTTCATGGCTTACACGTGTCCAGGCACTGTTGTCTTTAATAATTCACTCCACGTCCAGGTATTGTTGAAAATAAAGAAACCTTTATTCCACGAGTGTCACTCATTTATCCATAAACTTGGCCTTCTCATAATGAAAACAATACAGGATAGGACACGGCAAGAAAACCGTGTGTCTCCACTGCTAGCCTGGGTCCACACTACCTCAGGTCAACGACCTCTCTTGAGCCAGAGTGCAAGGCTGCTGCCTCTTAAAGCTACAGTACCGAGAGTGTTAAACTTAAATGAAATAGCCTTTTATAGACAGAAAAGATCAACAAATAGCCAACATCAATTAAACTTACTCATCAATATTTAAACTTCAAAGTTATCCAAAGTTACTGTACAAAATCTATATTTAAATAACATTTAACATTTTTAATAACAATAACAAAAATGAGAAAATCAACAAGCTCATTCTTGCCTGAAACAATAGTTTCACTTTATTACAGGGTAATTTGTAGATAATTACAACCTTGTTAGACCCTTATTAGACATTCTTAGATGTTAATTGGTGACACATTACAAGAAAACCATACTCTAAAATAAAGCAGAGAACAGCTTGTTTCCTAACTCATAGACCTTTATTAGACATTCTTAGATGTTAATTGGTGACACATTACAAGAAAATCGTAGTCTCCTTTCATGTGAAGTGCTTGCCGCTGCGTTACCACAGTGACAGGTAAAAGGGGGGAGTGCACTTGATAACTTTAGACACTAGGTGGCAGAAGAGTGCTTAAATCCTGATGATGACAGTAAAATCCTGATGACAGGTCCATCTTTGTTACATTGATTGAGGGAAAGCTGTTATTTTTCTAATTTTGACAATCTAACCTGTGATCACACATTAGTTAAGGTTGTAAGGACTTGTAATTTTATGGGTTGTTGTTCTTCAGATAATGGGGCCGAGCTAGTTTATATGTGCTTATAGCAGTTGCCAATTGTTGCCAAAGTAACGGTAAACATCACGTATTGTGAATACTGTAGAGTCATATGTACAGATAAGAACCGTTACATGCAGCACAGTATGCAAGGCTCTTGCTCTGTGTTACAATGCAGCTTGTGGGGGCAGGAAGACCTGTTGGACGATGGCCCATTAAGTGAACAAAAAGGTCCACTGTAATGCTAATTAGGCATGTAGGTATGTCATAGTAGCCCTACTGGCCCGGCCCTGCTGCTGCTGTCTGCTACACACACACACACACACACACACACACAATCACACACAGAATGTGAACAAATAAAACATGTAATTTTATTTGACCGTGTCCCTGTCCAGGAAAACGGATCGAGGGGAAAACCGCTCTCCCCTACTTACTACATTTCACAAGCTCAAACAATTCTTGGTTTTAGTCTTACTTGTGTATTATGTCTTTGATTCTTATTCATTTTTTACATGTTGCTGAGCAATAGAGGACTTGTTACATTGTAAGAAATGCTCTATTTAACTAGGGCAGGAGGAGCACTGCAATGTGTGCATTGTCTCTCTTAAGGGGGAGATGCACGAAAAGTTTCTGCTACTGGAGTCCATTGCAGGTTATGTTATTAACACACACCACATTACGCACACAGAGACGCACCGCAGAGCTCCTCCTGCTCTAGTTAAATAGAGCATTTTGCTCAAACGGAGTTGTTGTCACTGTCTTTATTGTTTATTGATCACTTAAAAAAGTCCCCCCTCCTTTTCTGCCGTGTTGTGGCACCTTTAACGCTGCAGTAATGGTGTCATCTGAAAGGAGAGACATCTGTGTTGCACTGGTGGCAGAGGGTTAGTGGACTGCTAGTTTTTACAGAGTTCTGCATGAGCTTTACCAGGGCTTAATGAGCTAACTGCATGTGTGAAATCCGCATCTGTTTAAATTCTCTTTGAACCTGGTACAATCCACTAGCTAGAGAGTGAAACACTTTTAGGTCATGGGGGGGGGGACATCTGGAATGTTGTGGAAGATGGCTTAAGACACTTCCCACAGACGACTGTGAATCCGAGAGCACTGTTTACAAATCTGCTCGCTTTCTACCATGTGACCCTAGAGGGGCTCCATAGATATGGACTAAATCAATGAGGAAATAAACCAGCTTGTCTTGTACGAGAAGGAGGAGAGAAAAACTCAGGGTCCTGATGTGGTCACTGTAGTCTGGACTGCTCACATGTGCCACCTGGTGGTTGTTGGTGTGCACTGCAGCTAATGCAAAATCAGCTAGATAAAATAAAAGTCCCCCCTCCTTTTCTGCTGTGTTGTGGCACCTTTAACGCTGTGGTAATGGCGTCATCTGAGAGGAGAGACATCTGTGTTGCACTGGTGGCAGAGGGTTAGTGGACTGCTAGCTTTTACAGAGTTACGCATGAGCTTTGCCGGGGCTTAACGAGCTAACTGCAAGTGTGAAAACCGTGCCTGTTTCAATTCTCTCTTTGCCGTGGGCTGCTCCTGCTACGAGCTAACGCTAAGCTAATGACCTGTTAGGTGTCATGGTGGAATAAAACGGACTTTGTCAGACAATTAATCCTCAGGATAACAACAGAGGATGACATAGGCCTGCGTGAGTATAAGAGAGTGACTGGCACAGTGGACATAATTGCTTTCCTTGTGGATTTAGCTACAAAAACAATTCATGTCATTGCATCATTGCATCACCCTGATGATGGAGACTGACCGCAACCCAGATATTAGCCTGTGCCCACAGTCACTGCACACTGCTAACCAAAGTTAGCAGGAGCACACTACAAGCAGCTGAAATGATGGCCCACCAGGCTGGAGAAATGCAGTCACACATTGAGAAGGGGACAGTTGATCCACCTCTAGACAGTAATAATGCTCTAACAGTTAGGAAATAAGCTGTTCTCTGCTTTATTTTAGAGTACGATTTTCTTGTAATGTGTCATTAATTAACCCCTAAGAATGTCTAAGAAGGGTCTAACAGTTAGGAAATAAGCTGTTCTCTGCTTTATTTTAGAGTACAATTTTCTTGTAATGTGTCATTAATTAACCCCTAAGAATGTCTAATAAGGGTCGAACAAGGTTGTAATTATCTACAAATTACCCTGTCATAAAGTGAAACCATATTAAATATAGCCCAAATAAATGCATTGTGCTCTGAGCTCTGTTCTTTGACTGACCATTAGTAACATGGCACTGCATTTGTCAAATTACAGCCTGTAAAAAAATACATGACAGTGTGATTTAGGTATTTAAGCATATGGTTTATAATGAGGATAAAAAATATATATATTATTCAAGTTTTTGTCTAGCTTTATATAAAATTCAGCTTGTTGCGAGTAAGTTATGATATAACACTTTTTTATTTTCTAATAAAGAACACATTTCTAGGTTTTGCCTAATTTAAATGGTAAATGGTCTGCATTTATATAGCGCTTTTCCAGTCCTCTCGGACAGCTCAAAGCGCTTTACAACACATGCCACATTCACCCATTCACACACACATTCATACACTGATGCCGGAGGCTGCCATGCAAGGCGCCAGCTGCTCATCAGGAGCAATTTGGGGTTCAGTATCTTGCTCAGGGATACTTCGACATGTAACTAGGGGGAGCCGGGATTCGAACCAATGACCTTCCGATTACTAGACGACCCGCTCTACCTCCTGAGCTACAGCCGCCCCAATTTAATACAAATTATGGATTTTTATGTTATTAATGTACTGAGCTTATCTAATAAAGACCATAGTATTTATAGTTTTTGCCTAAGTTGGTACAAATTATGGCTTATTACGTCTTTATTAGTTTACTTAGCGCATAACAGTGTATGTTTACTGTCTAATAAAGACCAAATTATTTCTAGTTTTTGCATAATTTGATACAAATTGTGGTTTATTATGTCTTTATGAGATTATTAAGCATATAACATAAAACCATATTATTTCTAGTTTTTGCCTAATTTAATACAAATTATGGATTATTAACTTTTATTAGTGTATTAAGCTTTTAACTGTCTTTGTTTACATTTAATATAGACAATATTATTTCTATTTTTTGTCTAATTTGACAAAAAGTACAGCTTATAACATTTTATTAGTCTACTCTAAAATAAAGTGTGACCAAATCCTGCATAGTATGCCACTAAATTAAGGTTTAAAATTAATAAAAACCATCATCTTCCACCTCCTAATTTCTTCCTACAGTTTGGTCACTCTTCATGTCTTCATGGTCAGTGAACTTTTGTGTGTGGGGAGAGGAGGGCATCAGCGCTGTAATCTACGCAAATTTACTAACAGCTGAGTGTCCAAAACCCGGAAGGAAACAAACCACCTCCCTGGTGATGTAATAACCATTTTCGCAGATATGTTTTGTAAGGCCAACGGCCAATGAGCAAACAGGACTGGACTGCCTTTACTAAACCTGTAACTTCATCGCTCACTCACTCAATCACGGAAAAATGCCTTTGTCGGGCTGGCCCCACTGTTGTGGTCCAACCAAAAATGGAAAACTCAATTACTATTTTTTATTAGTCAGCGGTGACTAATAGCTAATGATATGCGGCTCATGCTTTAATAAGCGGTGCAGTAGCTAATGATATCTTGCTCTATGTAGGTTTCAAAATTGACTATTATGACCAGCTAACACTTGCTATAGAAGAAAAGGAAATAATAAATAAAAGTTAGGCTGAAAACAGCAGAAAACATACATTACCACTGCTACAGTGTGAGATAACAGTTTGAGACAAACATTGGGAATGCAACCAATGAAGCCAGCCAATCACAGGTGAAGTAGGGCAGGTCTTATGATAATTCAGGTGGGACCCATAATATCGGGAGTCTATCTTCTTGACCAGTATGATGGCACCTTCTGCTGTTCAAACTAGAGATGGCTTTTTCCTGACTCCAGTTTGTATGAGTCATTCACCAAAGAGAGGTGGGTTTTCAAGTCACTCAAGTCACTAAGTCAGTCACCCAGAGCCCTCCAGCCCCAGCACCCATATAACCAGCCGCACCAGAGACTTTCACTGGCTGAGCCGGCTCACTTTCACTTTAGCCCTCCACTAACTTGAATAGACTTAAATAATTTAAAAGTGAGGCTCTTCCATACTTTTCAAAGTTGAGTATCAGGGCATCCAGCCCCTCACTCGCACCCGCTGAATCAAGAGTTCCACCCACTCTGAGTCTCCACTCACATGATGAGACCATGTTTCTCTCTCTCACTCTCTCACACACACACAGTGACACACATTACATTTCTCCTATGCTTCTGAATTGATTTACAAAAAGATTTTCAAAAGTTAATTTTCTAAATGTTAAAGGATAAGTACCGTTTTTTACAACCTGGACCTTATTTCTGGCAAAAGATATGGTCATTTACTCACCCAGATAACTTTGGTGTCATTCGGCGTCGTTCGGACGAAATTAGATCCAGTGTAGCGGCGATATATCCATATAATGGGAGTAACGGGGCATCGACACACAGCCTCTATATAACACATTATCTGCCACGAAACTAGTTCATTTCATCAATATTTTGTTATGAAATGCTAGCGCTATTAGCCTCTGAGTCCGGGCTCGTCTATTGTCAACATCCGGGGTCTGTAGGCTGATCTACTACCTCTGACCTGGAAGATGTCGTCTCTGAGCTGCGCGCGCACCCGCGACAGCGCGCCTTGTTTACCTGTAGCTGCTGCTGCTAGTTTGACCCCGGATGTTGATAACGGACGAGCCCGGACTCAGAGGCTAATAGCGCTAGCATTTCATAACAAAATATTGATGAAATTAACTAGTTCCGTGGCAGATAATGCGTTATATAGAGGCTGTGTGTCGCTGCCCCGTCTCTCCCATTATATGGATATATCGCCGCTACACTGGATCTAATTTCGTCCGAACGACGCCGAATGACACCAAAGTTATCTGGGTGAGTAAATGACCATATCTTTTGCCAGAAATAAGGTCCAGGTTGTAAAAAAACGGTACTTATCCTTTAATCAATAGCGTGATGTTGACGGGAGAAAAAAGGTGGAACTCAACAGCGTGGGAGTGTAGCACCCGGACAATAAACAGTGTGCATGTGCTAAAGTTGTTTGTAGTTTATCTTTAAAACAGGCCTTGGTAAGCCTTTAATGACTACATAATTATCTTTATGAGGCAAATGTGCAGCATATTTGGAATAGCCGATGAAGGTCCTCAGTCATCCAGGTCTGTTTTTGTTGTTAATTACTGTAGCCCTGTGAGAAAAGAAACCACTTTGGCGCTCAGTAGTTGCTCTCTGAGCCCGCTCCCAGCCCTGAGCTGTCTGACTGGGGATGCACGAGTCACTTGACTAAGTCAACAACCCACAAGTGGCTCTAATGACTCTGAAACTCAGAGCTCACGTGTCCTTAACGACTCTGTAAGGACACTCCCACACAGAGTTTAAAAGCCTGCAACTCCCCTCCAGTTAGTTAGAACTGAAAAAGCCTCTTGGATGAGAGGTGAAACGTCTTCAAGAAACTGAAACAAGTCCAGTTGACTACGCCACAGCACTTAAAATATATTAGGAATACTTTCTATGCCGTTACATTGAGAGCAGAACAGAGCAGCAGACCACAGCAATGGGAGAGCAAGTAGTGACTGGATGAGTTAGTGACTTGTGCAACCTGTCAGACCTTCAGTTCAGGGCAGGGAGACCAGGTGAGTGACTCGTGCATCTCCAGCTCAGGGCTTGGAGCGGGCTCAGAGTGCAACTTCTGAATGCAAACGTGGTTTCTTTTCTCACAGGGCTACAGTAATAAACAACAAAAACAGTTAATAAAAGAGTTGCAGTTGGCTAGTGGTTGTCTTGCCTAACATCCATGCCAACGTGAAAGACGCATGGACGTATGTGTGCAGTGATGAAATCGTTTGAAACGGATATATTGATTTTTGTATGTAAAGGAAGCATAAATGAGTCTTTACTCTGAATAGGAATGGATAGACTTTTGAGTGATGTATAAGTTGCTTGCTTTTTGTTTGATAGGTAACAAAATTAATTAATTAAATCAATTTCATTAATCAAGGTATCAGTACAGTTCAAAAGTGGTGACATATCAATTCTTTCTGAGGCAGAAGAAGTCTGAAGTGAAGAAGAAGAAATCTCTGGAAAATCACTTCTTTAAACATTGATCAGTCCGACCCCGAACAGACTTTCAGAAAAAACTGGATAATTTTGTGATAGTAGAGGGAATTGAAAAAGAAAAAAAAACTGAAAAATACAGATTTTTTTACATGATCAGGCTGGATAGCGTATACGCTGAATGATCCCTCACCGAGAGCCTTTTCACCACATAATAATGAATGACACACTAGGTCCTAGAAATAATACTCAGCAATCAACTCGAACCACCAAAGTTTTGAAAATCCATCATTCATTCACCATGGGTTGCGTGTTCATGGAGCTCTGAGCTGTACAGCTGTGGCTAAATTGGTTTAAATGGATTTCATGGAGTGCCGTTCGTGGGCCGTTTGATTGACAAAGAGGTTTGAGAGTTTCCAGAGCCCCCTGCTCTTGCTCTGTCCCTGAGCAATGCACCACTGATCAAACACATACAAACTGTCACTCTGTATTGCCAGGATGCTGGTGATGGACCCATCAGTCATTTCAATCATCAGTCAGCCTCACATCACAAATCTGGAGTCACAAACTCTGCAGGAGGATGATGATTGCATACATTTTCACTTGGGTCAACGTCATCGTATTGCACTTCTATCAATGTTTCTGGAATAATAAATTGCTGCTGTCATATATTGATGACAGAAAAGACATCTATATATCAAGTAATCTCTGTTTGTTATCTAAAAAAACGTTCACCTGATCTACTTCACACTTGGCAGGATTGTTGCTGAGGAAGAGCAGTATCATGTGTTGCAATGTGACATGCTTGATATTAAATCTTGTTTTAAGAGCAAACACCTTTCTGTGCAGCAGCAGGGCTGTGGCTTCAGCACGGTTCTGCAGACAGACGGCAGGCTCACAGGGAATCCCTCTCATGTGACCTAATGGAGAAGCAGACATAAACATAATGGAGATTAGCCTGATGCAACAACTTCCTGTTGTAACTTGTTGCATTGAGAGAAAAACAAAAGCAGAGGGTTAAATGAGTCAGGAGGGGTGAGGAGACACGCTTTACACAGGTTTTCTACTCTTCAGCGAGAACTGGAGGTTAATTTTTACATTTCTGCCAACAGTAGTATGCTAGCTAAAGCCTCAAGGGCTACAATGACAGTTGCTTGGTAGCACCATCAGCTGTTCTGGGATGCCTCTCACAATGGTTGTTGTGGTCGGGCTCGAAAAGGATGGATGAAATCATCCAGATTTTAAATCATAAATATCAAACATGTTTCATATTATCAGGGCAGCCCTGATGAGTCTGTTAGCAGCTCAGGAGGCTTAGGCTTGGATATGTAAACCCCTCACATTACCAGATAATCCGTGCAGAAAAGCATGTTTTGAACAGGCATTGCACTAGTTACATTAAATTTTCATATCAACACAAATATAAATAACATCAGTCTTTAATCACATCGTCCACCTTTTACAATATCTGCTCAAATGAGTGCAAATTTTTAAAAAAATAACTATACTGTATGACCTACCTTTATTAACAGGCATGCAAAAGCAGCGCCATCCAAATTTTGCTGCTCAATGTACAGACTACAGCAATCCAAAATGTGACCTACGAAACGTTAAGTCTTTCAACAGCAATTGGCTCTCAATCTCCATGGATAAGGCATGAGGGCATGGGATTGGATGTCCATACAAGACGTGAGAAATGAGCACAATTACAGCTTTTGAGAGGTAATTATATGTGCGTTGTGGTGTTAAGGGTCCATAAATAAGGCTGGATACAACCTGTATGCTTGTTGGGTGATTGAAGAACAATGAGGTGGGAGAGGGGAGCTGGGCACATGCTGCATCATGATAGCGCCTTATCCATTGTGGTTCCTTACAACCCAGAAGAAAGGAAAGTCGGTCAGCCAGACAAAGCTGAATGATATCAAGCACCAAGGTGACAACTCTGTCAATAAGTATCTCTAATAGCATGGTGGAGAGTAAAAAAAGGGGGGAGAAATAAGGGGAAAAAGAGCTCATCAGCCTTTTAGTGTGGCATTTGTAAAGACATTAGATAAGGTGTAGAAATCTGTAAGCACTAACACATATACTACTTTGGTCCTGAGAGATTTAAAGAGTTGGGATACCCATAGCATGAAGAGAACATACAGAGGTTTAAAAAATACAAAACTAACCGGGATGGTTTCGTTAAAAACACCCTAAATACAGACCTCACCTGTAATTTCGCCAGTGGTTTATTAGTCTCTGTTCCCTTTCCTCTCCAAGATCCTTGAGAAAGCAGTCGCCAACCAGCTATGTGACTTTCTTCATAAAAATAGTTTATATGAGGATTTTCAATCAGGTTTTAGAGCACATCATAGCACAGAGACGGCACTGGTGAAAGTTACAAATGACCTCCTAATCGCTTCTGACAAAGGACTTGTCTCTGTCCTGGTCTTACTAGATCTTAGTGCTGCATTTGATACCATTGATCATCACATTCTACTACAGAGACTGGAACACTTAATTGGCATTAAAGGACCCGCATTAAACTGGTTTAAGTCCTATTTATCGGATCGATTTCAGTTTGTACATGTTAATGATGAGTCATCCCTGTATACCAAGGTTACTCATGGTGTTCCTCAAGGCTCCGTGCTTGGACCCATACTATTCACCTTATATATGCTCCCTCTAGGAAATATAATTCGGAAACACTCCATAAACTTTCATTGTTATGCAGATGATACACAGTTATACCTATCAATAAAGCCAAATGAAACTAATCAGCTTACTAAACTCCATGCATGTCTCAAGGACATTAAGACCTGGATGACCTGCAATTTTCTGCTGTTAAACTCAGATAAAACCGAAGTTATAGTACTTGGTCCTAAACACCTTAGAGATGCATTATCTAATGATATAGCGAGTTTGGATGGCATTAACTTGGCCTCCAGCACCACCGTCAGGAATCTGGGAGTTATCTTTGATCAAGATATGTCCTTCAACTCCCACATAAAACAAATTTCAAGGTCTGCATTTTTTCATCTACGTAACATTGCAAAAATCAGGCCCATCCTGTCTCAAAAAGACGCAGAAAAGCTAGTCCATGCATTTGTCACTTCCAGACTGGACTATTGTAATTCTCTATTATCAGGCTGCCCTAACAAGTCTCTAAAGAGTCTCCAGCTGGTCCAGAATGCTGCAGCACGTGTACTGACAGGAACTAAGAAAAGAGATCATATTACTCCTGTACTGGCCTCTCTGCACTGGCTCCCTGTAAAATCAAGAATAGAGTTTAAAATCCTTCTCCTCACTTACAAAGCTGTCAATGGTCAGGCACCATCATATCTCCAGGAGCTCATATTACCCTATCACCCAACTAGAGCATTACGCTCCCAGAACGCAGGATTACTTGTAGTTCCTAAAGTCTCCAAAAGTAGAATGGGAGCCAGAGCCTTCAGTTATCAAGCTCCTCTTCTGTGGAACCATCTTCCTGTTTTGGTCCGGGAGGCGGACACCCTCTCTACCTTTAAGAGTAGACTTAAGACCTTCCTCTTCGATAGAGCTTATAGTTAGGGCTGGTCCAGGACAGGCCCAGGCCTGTCCTGGACCAGCTCTTAGTTATGCTGCTATAGGCCTAGTCCGGGGGACAATGACACACTGAGCTTCTCTCTCCTCCCCTCTCCTCTCCTCTCCATCTGTATACATTATGCCTGTATACATGCCCCATCTCTGCATGTCACTGACTTACTTCTTCCCCGGAGTCCTTGTGCTTTCTAGTCCTACAGGCTCCCTTGGATCCTGGCCGCGCCCGGGTCGTGGATCATGGATGCGCCCACTGCTATGGCCCTGCCTGATCGTGGATGCGCCCACTGCTATGGCCCTGCCTGATCGTGGATGCGCCTACTGCTATGGCCCTGCCTGATCGTGGATGCACCTACTGCCATGACCCTGCCTGACACCCACCACTACTGTCGCTAATATTAGTCACATCTCTGTTACATACGTTCCACTACTATTATCGTACTGCATTGCTACATACCATCCTTGCCATTGATCACTACTACTGTTATCACTAGTAATCACATTTCCATGTGCATTTCATCATTATTGCTGTAATACATCTTTGTGTACTTTCACTCCTGTCAACCATCGCTTATAATTGAATACATTGTGATCTCGTTGATCTGCTCTGTACATGCGACATCTATTGCACGTCTGTCCGTCCTGGGAGAGGGATCCCTCCTCTGTGGCTCTCCCTGAGGTTTCTTCCGCATTTTTTTTCCCTGTTAAAAGGGCTTTTTTTTTGGGGCAAGTTTTTCCTCACTCGAATCGAGGGTCGAAGGACAGAGGGTGTCGTCTCTGTACAGATTGTAAAGCCCTCTGAGGCAAACTGTGATTTGTGAATTTGGGCTATACAAATAAAATTTGATTTGATTTGATTTGTTCATATCTTCCCAAAGCAGTTTATCTTCTGCAGAAGCAATAGGAGGTAAGTAAGTAGCTTACAACACACAAAAGCTTTTCTCTGACTACAGGGTGGTTGTCAGTGTTAAGTAGCTATCCTTGCGTGCTCTAAGCTAACATCAAAAGTGATGGGGCTGTGTTTCATCAGGGCTTCTACCGCTATGGAGCCAAGAGCTTGAGAAATTCACTAACAAAGAGCATACTACAGCTGCAATTAGGTTAACATTTAAAAGGAGTTTTGCTAGGGGTCTTCCCTTGTACAGTAAATCCCTGCAAATTTGAAATGTTTTGTTTATTTTTAGTCCTCCGAAGACTTTTTGCACTGTAAAGCTTATCTTTTGATGCATATTTAGCAACCCGCCACCCTGTACAAAAACGCCTAAGTAACTGGGATCAGTTTAGACTTGGATAATGGGGTGTTTTGGGTTCGGGTAGTAGCTACCTGAAGGTTTACCTATGTTGGGTGATACAATACCCTATTAATATAAGCAGAAACCAAATTAGCATTCACCTCTCTTTACTTCAAATACACATTTAAAATGACTGACCCGACAACTTTCATTAAAGAAAAGAAAATATTTTACTGCTGCTTTGTTTAGATTAGATGTAACAAATAAATGTGCAAAGAATATTCACCCCTTCTTCACAGAATACAACCACAAATACAACAAATATATACCTTTAAAATGACATTAACTTGTAAACAGTTGGAAACACAAATATGGTTTACCCAAAAGTAGCAAATAATAACCAACAGTATGAAAAATGAACTAGCTGATATCAAAATATAGCTTAACTTATTGGCTTATACTCCTTCAGAAAAAACTCCTTATTTCTTTCTTTTCTTTATCCTGAAGACATTAATCGCCACAATATCAACTTCTCAGACACTTCTGAAACATGAATTATCTAGACTTTAAACACAGTGGGCCCACGCACACATACACACACACGCGCGCAAATCAAAAAACGTGGCAGGCCTGTGGGTCGCTCGGGTGCTCTGCCACCGATAAACTCTTTCTTCTTCCACACGGTAAAAAAAAACAGTTTACCTCACCGTGTAATGTCCATTGCAGAGACACAATTCACAAGAAGACGAGATGAACCCAGCAGGTGAAGTCCTCTTAAGGTCCTCGTTGACACCAAACAGTGGAGGTTCAAAACACTCGCGTCCGCTGCTCCAACAGCTAGCCAGCTAGCTCAGTTAGCTCAGGTCCCACTGTCACTAACACTTGGTCTAAACCACCGTGGTTACACCATGAATGTGCGTGACTGTCCTTAGCCTCACCGACATATGCTGAAAAGTCCTTTTAACATTTAAAAAGACTACTTCCAAAAGTTTGATATATCCGTTCTCCACCTCCATGGGTCACTCTTCTCACTCTCTTCTTCTTCTGTTGGATTTGAATGGCGGCTGGCATCCAGCTTAATGGTGCATTGCCGCCACCTACCGGACTGGAGTGTGGAACATTCAATTAGCAGGAAAAAAACAAAACCAAAAAAAAACAAATAAAACAAAACAACTAAATAAATAACTAATAATAATACCAACACTAATATCATTAATAATAACTAATTCCTGTCCATTAACCCTGTTTCTCTCAGGTATTTTCTTACATATTTACTGACATTTTCTGACCATTGCAGCAGGTTTCCTATTGTGAACCTTACTTTTTCCCTTTGCAGGGCTGTTTCCAGTTCTCTCCTCTCTCTCTCATATGCCTTACACTCCATCAGAACATGCTTTACTGATTCAGGCTGGTCACAAGTTCTACATTTGCCAGTAGGATGTTTCCCAATTATGTGTAAAGTACTGTTGAGCCCTGTGGGCCCTAGCCTGAGGCGGGTGATGACCACCTCCTCCTTCCTGCTCCTGTCCACCACCCGTCCTCCCCCCACTTGCTTTTGTATGCTATAAAAGTGCCTTCCTGTTTCGTTTATGTCCCAGTACTCTTGCCATATCTTTTGCATTTCTATTTTTATGATTGACTTTCCTTCAGCTCTCCCTAGCGGGATATTGTTGTTTATTGTTTGTGACCTGACTGCCTGCTTTGCGAGAATGTCCACATCCTCATTGCCCTCAACCCCTGCATGAGCCGGAACCCACGCTGCTTTGAATTTCATACAACAGCTGATGTATCTCCATAGTTAGGTCCTGTCTGCATGATTTCATTGTTTTAATACTATTTAGGGCTGCCCAACTGTCTGATGCAATCAGTGCATTAACACTTCTGTCTCTCTTTAACCACCTTAGAGCAAGTTTAATAGCCAAGAGTTCGACACTGAGGCATGGTCTGTTGCTCTCTCCTTCACTGCCAGTTTATACTCTGGGATGTAAACGGCTGCCCCTGTACGCCCAGTTTCTGGATCTTTTGATCGATCTGTATATATTAATAGCTTATTTGCATAGTTCTATTCAATATAATTTTGCACTATTACGCCAGTATCACTCTGTCCTGACTTCTTCTTGAGTCTGTGCTGAATATTAAAATCCACCGACGGCTCCTGAAACACCCAAGGAGGAATTTCTGGTAGAGGGACACTCAACATATACTGCACATCACATGAACCAATACTTTCAGCCTTTACATTTCCAACCCAGCCCAGACTCCTGAAGTTTGTCTTGCTATGCTCTGAGCACTCCTCTAGTATGGCCTTTGCTGGGTGAGACCTTTTGTGGCCCTGCAGATACACCCAGTATGCTAACATGAGCTTCACCCTCCTTACTCTTAGAGGTTCTTCCCCCATCTCAACTTGCAGAGCTGCTACTGGAGATGTCTTAAAGGCCCCACTACATATCCTCAGTCCCTTAGCCTGTTCCACATCCAACTTCTTAAGGTGACTCTCTGCTGCTGACATATAAGCAACACTACCATAGTCTAACCTGGCCCTCATCATGGCTTGGTATATGTTTAGCAGAGACTTCCTGGTTGCACCCCAATCCCGACCTGCCAGACACCTCAGGAGGTTATTAACATTTTTACATTTATCTCTTACCTTCTCAATGTGCTGCCTCCAAGTAAGTTTTTCATCAAACAGCACTCCTAAAAACCGATTAAGTTTAACTTGCTCCAGTGTTTGGCCATATAACTTTATTGCAGAGGCGATTGCTCTAAGACTGCAAGGGAAGCTCAGCTTCCCCTAAAATGTCACAAAAAAAAACAAAAAAAAGTGGTGAAATATGTACTGCTGTGTGTACATTTCATTGACTAAATACGCGCTAGAAAGCCTTCATCTTTTGTTCAGAATCAGCTACTTATCACAGGTAACCGGCGCAACTTCCTTCTCATTCATCCCCGCAGCGCCACAGCGCTTTACACAGTTGGACGCTCAGCTTCTACTGACTTCAATGGGGAAGCGTAGAGCGGGTTGTTCCACTGCAGCGAAACTAGACGCTCATTGGATAAATGCTGGGCTTTGTCCCGCCCATCGGACGCTCAGCGTCTCTGGGGGTCTATGGGGCAGTGGGCTGGCCCGGACGCTCGGCTTCTGTATGATGATTTGATGAGCTGTCTGAGGCGGAATCCTTTTTTGATTGACAGCTAAATGAGCAAATCAGCGATCTTGAAGAATAAACATCCACCGGAGCATTTTCCAAGTTTTTCATTCTGTTGTTCTGAACTGATCCGGAGACTTTACCGATCCCCAGCGATTGTGTCTTTGTTAAAAACGACTAGCGTTGTGTTTGGCCACTCTGTTCTGTCACTCTGCGGTTTCTTTCCCCAACGAGCAGCGGCAGCTGCGGAGCTTCTCCCCCCGTCACGATCACTCACACTCACAGGCGGTCACACTTCACAGTAGCCTAAAAATGAGCTTCCCCTCCTTGAAAGACCAGCAGCCGCCACTGTCGTACACACACCCAGTCTCACTTTCAATAAAACACACTCGCATTCTATTACAATCAGTGAAATATATGAAAACACAATTTAAAAAATGACAGTTGTTGTTGCTCTAGTTTTTTGTTTGGATAAGCTTCATATTTAAAAGCGCAATGTTCAGCTGTCAGAAATTAAAAGCAGCCTCCTCTTGTTATATCTGCAGCAACACTGTTGCTTCAGGCAGTGATCAGCTTTTTTGTATCGCTCGTAGCCTACTTTCCATTAAAACAACCTGCTGCTCTTGGCTGAAATCAGCCCGTTGTGGCTCCATTCTACGATTAAAGTAGTATCAACAAAGTCACTGTTAACAAAATCAACATCTAATCTGTCCCTTCAAATTGTGTGTTTGGAGCAGCTGCAGACAGATGTGCATTAATGCTCCGCTCGTGAGACCAGCCGCATCGGGTCCAGGCTGCTGGCACGAACGAAGCAGCTTAGAAACTGTTTAAACGAGCGATCGTGGGCTATAAGTGGATTGTTACATTCACGAGAACTTGCAGAAAATAGATATGAGACAATTTGCTCAAACTTGGAGCCAGACCCGGCCAGGCTACAGGAGAGATCAAAAATATGGAGGGGGCCAGGACCCCCATGAGAACCACTGATCCTGTTGAACGCAACCACTGTGAAACAATAAAAAACAACAACATTGATCTGATTCACCGGCGTAGCGCTCCCTCTCTCCATTCACTCTCTAGCTCTCTCGACCACAGCTGCAAATGAAGTAGCCTATGGCCTATGAACAGCGCTACTCTCATTTGCAGCTACGTTGTGGTCAAACGTGGAATTATCCCAAAATCTTTTGAGCTGCATTTCAGTACGATGCTTCCACCTAGTGGCTACAAAGTGACCTACAATGTCACGCAACGCGTGAATCACACTTCCATTTGAAACTAGTACCCACTGTAGGTGTGATTGGCAAAGGACAAAAAAGCAGGAAAATATACAGCGACCTACACCCCCCGGCCCCACAGCCACCACCACCACCACCACCACACACACAAACACACAGTGACATCATTTATAAACATTTAATGAAATACAGTGCACAGTGCAAAACAGTGCACATTGAAAACTACTGTTTCTTTTTCTTGGCAGCAAGCTCTTTCAATGCCTGCAGTCGCTGTTTTTGAAAAGTCTTTCTGGCATTGAAAGCTGCTGCCACGATTGAGTCTTTGGCTGCCTTCTTTCTGGCTGGACTGGGAGCATGAAGTTCTGCCCTCTGTTTATTCTCTGCCCTGTACCTCTGGCCAAGGGCGCAATTTCCACTGGGGACAGGGGGGACATGTCCCCCCCACTTTTCAAAATCATGTTTTTGTCCCCCCCACTTTTTACAGTTTGAAAACTAACAGTAGGCACAGGCTGTAATTGCAAAACAACAAGAAACCCTGCGCGTACTGACCGCACAGAAGTGTGTGCAGCGCACTGATCACACAAGGGAGAGAGGAGGTGAAAAGAGACAACAACACCGTTACCTGTTGTATACTGGCCTCAGGCTGTACGATCGCTAAAACGCTGACGACCAGTGAGTAACGAGTTTGAAAGTAGACTCTAACTTTATGAACGCAGCTCAAACTAACCCGGTGCCTCAGCACGGTGACCAAGCTTTGATAAATACACTGGATCCACGCATCCTCACACATTTCAGCCGAGTCGCTACCGGAGCTAAATTTAAAAAAAAAAAATTTTTTTAAAAAGCAGTCCTCGCGGTGGAGCTGAGAACAGCGGAGTTTACGCTACTACAGCTGAACAGCTGACATGTGGTCAAGACGTACAGACCTGTCACAGTCTCACGGTGCATTTCATAATTATAAACTTCAACCTCAGAGCTCTCTGTCCTGACTGTCCTCACTTGTCCTGAACATCACACAGGGACAACATGGAGCCATGGAGCTGCTTGTGTGATTGGTTACTGAGTTGAGTTGATTTGTGTCTGACTGACTGTCAGTCTGTGACCAACACTGTCTATGGTGCCGAAAGCTCAAGCAGGTTGATGTCTGTCTGAGTCAGTAGCTACCATGTCTTTGTTACAACATAAACATTAAATGGACACAGACCGCCTACAATTAACATGGTAGCTACATGGCTTAGACATGGTAGCCACTGACTCAGACAGCGACCTGTATGTGTATGTGTGTGTGTGTGTGTGTGTGTGTGTGTGTGTGTCAGAGGGGGAGATCTGTGGCATTGTCTTCTGCAGAAATATTTAGTGTGACTGGCATGTTTAAATAATGGAATAAATGCAAAGTTTAAATAACTATCACAAGGGCCCATCGAGAATGCTCCTCCCTCTCTGTGCTGAGACCCACGCTCCGCCACTGGCAGTATGGCTAATGACAAAATAGTAGGCTAGGGTTAAATAGAAATGGCATGATTTAAGCTCTACGCAGGCAGAAATCGAGCGCACTATGCGTGCACAAATTTGCCGTTCCTACTTGTGTCCCCCCCACTTCTGAAACTAAAGTTTCGCCCTTGCCTCTGGCTTGAGAGTTTGACATTCCGCACAAGCGATGGGTTGATTGGGCTGTCTTTTGACGGTCTGGAGGAGTGGTGAATAGACCTTTTTCACAGCAGCCATTTTTACATGAGATAGTAGGACAAATACAGGTGTTACCAATGATACTAATTAAGTTTCCATTCCATTCAGGCCAAACAGAGTCAGGGTGCTGCTATTGCGCATGTTGGCTCATTAGAAAAGCTCTGCTACACTAAATGGAACAGAACCTTAATTAGTATCATTAGTATTTGTCCTACTATCGCAAGTCAAAATGGCTGCCGTGAAAAAGGTCTATTGCTGAGACCTGCATGGCCTTCAGCTGGTACTTTACAACTTCATAGGCCTCATAGCTCTCCACATTCAGGCTTGTTGTTTTGGCCTGCATGATGTTGGCCATCATACTAAACAAAGACTCTACTTGAGGGCCATGAAAAGGGCATAAAGCAAAGAGTGCTATCTTGACAAGTATTGGGTACCTCGATGTTTGTCTTACTGCATTCCACCATAGGTCAACTCTGTGTCATCCGTCATTGGTGGCAACATCATGTCAATGGCATATCTAAAGATGAGAAACAACATGGTAAATTTTCATTTTGCACACAGAAAGTAAACATTTTCTAGCACTCCACGTTCAGTAAAATATCTTTTCACTTTAGTCTTACTGTGATATCCTATGTATTAATAATATGAGTTAACGTTGAGCTGATATTTATACGGGTAAACTGAGTGGACAACACTTACAACAAAAACTAATAAAGCAATGTGCATTTTAACAAAATCTCTTTTAGTTTTTAACCATTGCCTTAATTATCTTCATCATCACTTCTGTAGGATACATGAATTTGAGCTTTTAATGACAATGTAATGTTCATTGTTATTATTAAGAGTAACTTTAAACAAAAGCACTAGCATTGGCACACCAAGAAAATCATTAAATGAAAATGAAGCTCAGCAAGAACTATGGAAAAACCACATAGGGAAGAAACAGTCATCTGGTATGGTGTCTATGATTGGGTGGACTGGATATAACTTGTCTATGTGTGTGTGTGTGTGTGTGTGTGTGTGTGTGTGTGTGTGTGTGTGTGACCACATACTATTGTATGGTAGAGTACATCTCAAATGGAAATTATTTTCTCATGTCATAAAATAGCATGATATGCATGAATGGCATCTTCTGACAATTACACACACCTGTATATTTCATGATGAAAACCAGCTTTCTCCTCTTCCGTAAGCTTCACAGCTGGAAACATGTCCAGCAATTTCTTCAGGTGAGGAATGATATGTTGGCTTCCCCGGGCATTCTGGTCCAAGCATGACAGGGTCCTCAGAACTGGATTGTCCAAAGGCAGTTTTGCTTGCAGATCAATGGCACATCTGGTGTAGGCTTGGATAACCTGTTATAATGAAGACAAATGAGACATACAGTAAATGGAGGTTAGTTCAAGACCATAGTTTATTTTTTCTGTATTTCTTTTGATATTAAAAAAGAAAAAAAGTTTTTTGAAATGTGTAAAGTTATTTCAAACAAAATCTGTGTAAACAAGCTACACTGTTTACCATACCTTCATATTGAAAGACTGCCACGGGATGAGTTTTTCCAAGCTTTACGAGAATGGATGTCACCTCATATCCGATAAAAGGCTCTGGCAGATTGGCCTCAGGTGACCTTAAATCGAGAAGCTTCATGTTTGGTCCCGATAAGTTCTTCCCCTTTCTTAGGAGTTTCTCCGGTTTGATGAAACAGGACAAGAACTCTGTAAGGAGTATTTCTTGCTCATCGTGCAGTATGTGGATCTTCGGCTCCTTGCATTGAAAGAGGAGGGTGTATTGTTTCAGCATTGGAAGGAGAGACGCATAAAAGTGTAGCTCAAGCAGTGTTCTCCTCGAAAAACACCTGCCAAAGCACAGAAGAGCATTATAAGTTTAAAACAATCACTATAATGGTTACAATTAATTAATTCTTGAACACCAACTAACAAAAATACTGACAATAAGTATATTTATTTAGTAACAATGTCTACTTTTTGAGTTTTGCCTCTTTTGCATAATTTAATACTTGAGGATTGTGTGCTGTTTCTCACCTTTTGGTTAATTCTAGCTTTTCTCATCTTTCCTTCATTTGTGAAGTTTTTGGACCTGATTTGCAACTCCTTCCACAACTTCTTTATGCGGGTCCAGCCTGCTTCTTGTACCCCACGCTTTTCAAGAATGCCATTGACTATGTCTTTGTATGTTGCCCCCTCTTCATTGCCCAGGAAGGCATAGTAGAAGATGACGAATGGATTCCACATGCGCAATGTGTCCAGGCTCACATCCAGCACTGACAGCCACCGGTGTGGGATGTATCGCTCAGGCTGTGAGGCATGGATTCCGAGGATGATGGGAATTTCTCTGAGGCTATCTCTCATGTCTGCTGACCATCTGTGGTCTGTGTGAAGATCTGAGAGCAAACCTTCGACCCAATGCTCGAATGGAGTGCAGAATTTCTTGCTGGCATTGTGCATGTGGTGGCATGAGTCACCATCTATGTCAAGCATTTGAGGGGCACGCCGATCTCTGATAAGTTTCTCCAGCCCATTTTTGGAGCCTCTCATTACAGCACGAGTCCATAAGAATGGAGACCAAATTATCCCACGGCAGACCCACCTTTTCAAAGAGCTCGTCCAGTTTCTTGAAAAGGGATTACGCAGTTACAGACACTACCTTCAGGGCTGCTATGTGTTGCACAACCATCCTCTGAAGTTTCTCAGACCAGTAGCTAACAAGCACACCCAATATCCTCTTGCATGTTTTGCTTGTCGCCTCATCAATGTTGAGGGAGAAGGGGACACTTCTTATTTCCTCCAGCACTTCATCTTGAATTGTCTTCTTCACACCATCATTGAGCTTGTATGAGGCAGAGGTCCTGTCCATAGATAGTTCTGCAAGAGCTTTTGGGTCTTTTGTCAGCACCTTTGCTAAATCAATAAGCCCTGGTGTGATTGATAGAGGAAGTGAATTCTCAGCAACAAATCCAAGAACGTAGTGCCTGTAAGGTAATGAAATAAAAAAAGTTGTGTTTTCAGGTGCAACTGTACATCCCAACCCCTCATACGTCTCTGCTTAGTAATTATACAGTACATACACACAAACAAAAACAAACAATACTCTGTCTATTCCTGCCTGATGGAACCTTTAAAATCACAATACATTTAATGCTCTACGCTCTTCTGCAATTACAAGCAAGTTGTTCACTGCTATTTCTACTTATGCCACATAAAACCAAAACCACAAAATTAGTCAGCACTTACTTGATCCTGTGCAACTCGGTTGCATAAAGGAGGAATGCTGGGTTGCACTGGGTTGTTGGGTGAAGCTGCAACAATTACATTATCCGATGGTGTTATATGGATGCGCATGTTCTGCTGTTGTGTCTTCCAAGCCTTTATATGCTTTGGATGCTCCACATGCTTCTTTAGGGCATTCTTCCCACTTGTTCCGTAATTTATATGTTGATTGCAAGTGTCGCAAATTGCCCTGCCTGCTTCCCTAATTTCGCTGAAACAATTCATTGGCATGGTCTCTCCTTGGACTTGGACAGTCTCCTGCAACCAGCTCCATTTAAACCGATTCTTCACCCCCTCATCGATGTATTTTACATCTGGGCTTTTCAGAGCAAGTTTGGCCATGACTCAAAGATTCAAAGAATGCTGGGAATGTAAGAATAAAATAAATTATACTTAGGCAAGCATTTGTATTTGTTTCATAGTTAGTATGACAAACTTCATTTTTCAACATCCCATGTTATTTTCTCATACACATAGAAATCATGGTAAGAACCCACTAGCTAAAGATGGTTGGGAAACTGGAGAGTGCCGAGGTGTTTAGCCAGCTAGGTAATGGCTTAAGCTAACATAATTTCAAATGACTTAACATAATTTACTTTCTATGAAGTTTACAATAAATTAATCTAAAAATGGATTTATTACACTCCAGGACTTGAATGGAGACTCCAGCTCACGCCATATTTCAAGCGTGTTGGTTGGTTATAACCCAGCTAGCCACTGCCACTATATGTTGTGCCATTAGCAGTAAAGCTAGACTTAACAAACAATACACCACTTCTCCAGTTCTACCTATACATGCATGATATATGTAAAACCATTTCACAGTAATAGAGACCATCCATAAAGCAATATTTCTAAGTTGGCTTCCTTGAACTTCAACGTAGTGCTGGTTACCATTTAGCATAGCTAGCTTCTAGCTAAGCAATAACCAACCTGGCTTGCAGGATTTAACGTTACTTTGCTAGCCCAGAATCGTTTTACATTAATGTTAATGGCACCATGACAAAAATGATCAATGGATCACTTGAAGTTTAAGTAGACTTGCATATTTAAAGGAAAGACAATATTGGCTTTGCCTACCTGAATCATCGCGTTCACCGTCTTGTCAACTGAGGCTGTGACTTGAGTAGATCGTTGCGCAGGGTTTACTTTTTCTTTCTGTCTTGCTTACCTCGCGTCTTGGTGTCATGTACATCACATTACTGCATGAAAATATCTAATAATCTCATCCAAACCATTAGCCAACCTTAGTCTTGTCAGGTCAGGCTATTCTAATCGTGCTATGAAATTTTCTCGTTGTGCAGCTGGCTCTAGAGGCAGTATTTTCTAACCATGTCAGGGGAATTATTCTTATGCGTTTTAGAAAAATGTCACTTGCCAGGTCATGTAAGGGGTAGACTACAGAATTTATTTAATCGTCAAAATGAAAATAGGAACTCCGCTATGTCTCTCTTTACATTTATTTTGTCCCGTTGTCGGCTTCAGCTAAGAAAGAAATAGTTCGCCCCACAGGTCCAAAATTCTTAGAACACATCAGATAACCTTCCACAACGATTGCAGGCTCTTTAGCGGAGCTCTGCTTTGAATGAAGTTCCATCGTGACAACTGAATGGACTACTTGCAGAGTGACATGAAGACTTGAATCAGATGCACAAAAAATGTTGACAGCGGTGAGCAGTCACGACCTGTGCCTTGCGCGCGCACCCCTGCTGCAAGAATCACACCCCTGCTGCAAGCAGTGGCATCGTCTGAAATTTCAAGATGGAGTCCTCTATAGGATGTTTAGAGAGTCCTCTACTCGACATACAAGGTACCAGTTCGTCCTACCGGCCATCTTGAAAGTCAAGGCCCTCTCTGGTGTGCATGACCTTGCAGGGCATCAAGGACAAGCAAGGACCCTGTACCTTGCCAGACACCGCTTCTTCTGGCCGCAAATGGAAAGAGACATTAAGGACTATGTGAAATGCTGCCAACGATGTATCCTAGCAAAAAGTCCTGAACCGGCTGCCCGGGCTCTCCTGGAGAGCATCTGCACCACTGCACCCATGGAGTTGGTGTGTATTGATTTTTGGAGTGCTAAGGATAACAAACAGAGGTCAGTGGATGTCTTGGTCATAACAGACCACTTTACAAAGCTGGCTCATGCTTTGCCCTGTGTAACCAGACAGCAAAACAAGTTGCAAAGAAGCTGTGGGATAATGTATTTTGCATATATGGTTTTCCAGAGCAGATACATTCGGATCAGGGAGCCAATTTTGAAAGCAAACTCATATCAGAACTTCTCAGTCTCACAGGGGTAGCGAAGTCACACACAACCACATACCATCCTATGGGAAACGGGCAGACAGAGAGATTCAATAGGACGCTTGGCGGCATGTTATGCTCCTTACCTTTGGCAGCTAAACAACATTGGGCACAACAGATACAAACTCTGACTTTTGCCTACAATGCCACCATGCATGAAAAGACTGGATACGCCCCAGTCTACTTGATGTTCGGTCGAGTCCCTAGACTCCCAGTGGACATGGTTTTCAAGTAGGTCTTGAAGGATGCCAATGTGGTTGACTACAACACCTACGGCAGCAAACTGGTGGCAAGCCTTCATGAAGCTGCTGGTATTGCCCAACAGCATGCAAGAAAAGAGCAGCAATATCAAGCCGATGGCTACAACAAAAAGGTTCGGGGCACCTGTCTGAATGCTGGGGACAGAGTTCTGCTTGCCAACAAAGCAGAGAGAGGAAACAAGAAGTTGGCAGACAAATAATTCATGACCCCAAAGAGATTGGAACTCAGTTTATGAACTACTATAGAGACTTGTACAGCCAGCCTCCCTCTGCTGACATTGACCAAATGAAAGCTTTCCTTGGAAAACTGGACTTACCATCAATTGGAAAGAATCAGAATGATCATCTGACTTCACCCATCACAAAAGCAGAGATAGAGAAAGCAATAAATAAACTAAAAACAAACAAATCTCCCAGTAGTGACGGTCTACCATCCGAGTGGTATAAAATATTTAATGTCCAGCTTATACCTCTACTTGAAAAATCATTCAACTATACACTTGAATACGGTGAAATGCCCCCTTCCTGGAAAGAAGCGGTAATATCAGTGAGACCTGTTGAGATTATAGACCCATATCACTACTCAATGTTGATTATAAATTGTATACTTCAATTATTTCTAAAAGGTATGAACACTTTATCAGTGACATTATCGATGAAGACCAGACAGGCATCAAGCCCAAGACAACATAAGGAGAACTCTACATATTATTAACCATATTCTAAAAAAGAAAAAATGTGCAGCCTTAATAAGCCTTGATGCAGAAAAGGCTTTTGATAGCGTAAGTTGGACTTTTTTATATCAGGAACTTGAAAAATTCAGATTTAATGACAAAGCTGTCAGATGTATTAAAACACTCTATCAAAACCCGACCGCAAGGATTAGAATAAACGGCAGTCTGACTGAGAGCATAACTTTAGGACGATCTACTAGACAGGGCTGCTGTCTCTCTCCAACCTTGTTTGCAATTTTCATAGAGCCCCTAGCACAAGCAATCAGGCAAAATAGAGATCTTAAAGGAGTAGATGTTGGGGGAGAGGAACATACTATTGGACTTTTTGCTGATGATGTGGTCTGTTTTTTAGAGGACCCAGACACATGCATCCCCATACTAATCAACCAACTAGAGATGTTTGGCTTTTGTTCTGGATACAAGCTTCATTTGACCAAAACACAGATTCTAACATTCAACTACTCCCCATCCAAAATCATACAACAAAAACATAATCTGAACTGGAAAGCAACAAAAATGAAATATCTTGGGGTCACTTTAACACAAAACATTGATGATTTATATGAAGCTAATTACATCAAACTGGATAAGGAAATTAAGAGCAATTTGGACAGGTGGGCTATCCTACCATTAGACATTGGTTCGCGAATAGAGACCATAAAAATGAGTGTTCTACCCCGACTTCTTTACCTGTTTCAGTCATTACCCATTGAGATACCCGAAAAACAATTCAGACTGTGGGACAAAACCATTTCAAGGTTTATATGGAATGGTCACAGACCGAGAATCAAATTTGAAACATTACAGATTGGAAAGGATAAGGGGGGTTTGGCACTACCAAACCTTAAGGGATATTTTCATGCTGCACAAATTAGACATGTAATTTGTTGGTGCGACAAAGATTATGTAGCCAAATGGAAGAATTTAGAAAAATCGGTACAAGGAAGAGAAATACAAAGTCATTTTGATGACAGAGAAGAAGCAATGAGTGTAATTAAACAGTTGAATACAGTCACTCAGTTTACGCTAAAACTATGGTTTAATCTGGTATGAAAATATAAACTAGAGAAAGAGCTCGGACTGCTTCGGTGGATAGCTTATGACAAGGGTTTTATCCCTGGTTCTCTTGACCAAAGATTTAAACAATGGATTCCTAATGGATTAACAGCGATATGTACAGCAATTAAAAATGGGAATTTCATGAGCTTCCAGGAGATGAAACAAAAATATGATTTAAGTAACCAAGACCATTTCAGATATCTACAGATAAGGAACGTTTTCAATAAAGAAATAAAACACAGTGTACATTTGGAAAAAAATTCAATAATCAGAACCATAACTCAAGCCTACAACACAAAGAAATTCAGAATAATCTCTATAGTTTATGGGCATATAATGGAGGCAAGAGGGAATACAACGACATATGTAAAACTGAAGTGGCAGAGAGAGCTGGGTATGAACATCTGATGATGAATGGACACATATTTGGAAAACACAGCAGTCAACGATATCGTCACGTGTTTGGAGATCACATTGCTGGAAAAATTTAATTAGATTTTTTATAACACCTAAAATTAGAAATAAACATACTTCATTACCACAGCCATGTTGGAGAAGCTGTGGAGATGTAAATGTGAACCATTCACATGTGTTCTGGCTCTGTCCTAAGATCGCAAAATTTTGGGAAGATGTTCACTTACCTTTAATTAGCTCATCTCTACTAGAAATGATCAACCTGTCTCTATTAACAGGATACGTACCACAGTCCTTTAAACTAGCTGTAATTAGACCGCTTCTTAAAAAGCCTAATCTTGATCCAGAAGCTTTAGCCAACTATAGACCTATATCCAACCTCCCTTTCCTCTCCAAGATCCTTGAGAAAGCAGTCGCCAACCAGCTATGTGACTTTCTTCATAACAATAGTTTATATGAGGATTTTCAATCAGGTTTTAGAGCACATCATAGCACAGAGACGGCACTGGTGAAAGTTACAAATGACCTCCTAATCGCTTCTGACAAAGGACTTGTCTCTGTCCTGGTCTTGCTAGATCTTAGTGCTGCATTTGATACCATTGATCATCACATTCTACTACAGAGACTGGAAAACTTAATTGGCATTAAAGGACCCGCATTAAACTGGTTTAAGTCCTATTTATCGGATCGATTTCAGTTTGTACATGTTAATGATGAGTCATCCCTGTATACCAAGGTTACTCATGGTGTTCCTCAAGGCTCCGTGCTTGGACCCATACTATTCACCTTATATATGCTCCCTCTAGGAAATATAATTCGGAAACACTCCATAAATTTTCATTGTTACGCAGATGATACCCAGTTATACTTATCAATAAAGTCAGATGAAACTAATCAGCTAACTAAACTCCATGCATGTCTCAAGGACATTAAGACCTGGATGACCTGCAATTTTCTGCTGTTAAATTCAGATAAAACCGAAGTTATAGTACTTGGTCCTAAACACCTTAGAGATGCATTATCTAATGATATAGCTAGTTTGGATGGCATTAACTTGGCCTCCAGCACCACCGTCAGGAATCTGGGAGTTATCTTTGATCAAGATATGTCCTTCAACTCCCACATAAAACAAATTTCAAGGTCTGCATTTTTTCATCTACGTAACATTGCAAAAATCAGGCCCATCCTGTCCCAAAAAGACGCAGAAAAGCTAGTCCATGCATTTGTTACTTCCAGGCTGGACTATTGTAATTCTCTATTATCAGGCTGCCCTAACAAGTCTCTAAAGAGTCTCCAGCTGGTCCAGAATGCTGCAGCATGTGTACTGACAGGAACTAAGAAAAGAGATCATATTACTCCTGTATTGGCCTCTCTGCACTGGCTCCCTGTAAAATCAAGAATAGAGTTTAAAATCCTTCTCCTCACCTACAAAGCTGTTAATGGTCAGGCACCATCATATCTCCAGGAGCTCGTACTACCCTATTACCCAACCAGAGCATTACGCTCCCAGAACACAGGATTACTTGTCGTTCCTAAAGTCTGCAAAAGCAGAATGGGAGCCAGAGCCTTCAGTTATCAAGCTCCTCTTCTGTGGAACCATCTTCCTGTTTTGGTCCAGGAGGCAGACACCCTCTCTACCTTTAAGAGTAGACTTAAGACCTTCCTTTTTGATATAGCTTATAGTTAGGGCTGGCCCAGGCCTGTCTTGGAGCAGCTCTTAGTTATGCTGCTATAGGCCCAGTCCGGGGGACAAATGACACACTGAGCTTCTCTCTCCTCCTCTCCTCTCCATCTGTATACATTATGCCTGTATACATGCCCCATCTCTGCATGTCACTGACTTCACTTCTTCCCCGGAGTCCTTGTGCTTTCTAGTCCTACAGGCTCTCATGGATCCTGGCCACACCCGGGTCGTGGATCGTGGATGCGCCTACTGCCATGGCCCTGCCTGACACCCACCACTACTGTTGCTAATATTAGTCACATCTCTGTTACATACGTTTCACTACTATTATTGTAATGCATTACTACATACTATCCTTACCGTTAACCACTACTACTGTTATTACTAGTAGTCACATTTCCATGTGCATTTCATTATTATTGCTGTAATACCTCTTTATGTACTTTCATTCCTGTCAACCATCTATTATAATTGTATACATTGTGATCTTGTTGATCTGCTCTGTACATGCGACATCTATTGCACGTCTGTCCGTCCTGGGAGAGGGATCCCTCCTCTGTGGCTCTTCCTGAGGTTTCTTCCGCATTTTTTTTCCCTGTTAAAAGGGTATTTTTTGGGGCAAGTTTTTCCTCACTCGAATCTAGGGTCGAAGGACAGAGGGTGTCGTCTCTGTACAGATTGTAAAGCCCTCTGAGGCAAACTATGATTTGTGAATTTGGGCTATGCAAATAAAATTTGATTTGATTTGATTTGATTCACTTACTTATGGGTAGAGTTTTGGGTTATGGTGTATCCAAGTCTTGTACATTATTATATCTTGGCGTTATCAAGGGAAATGTTGTGTTGAAAGATGATAGATACATATTGAAAATTATGTTAGTAGCTTGTAAAAAGGCTTTTACAAGAAAATGGTACAAGACAGACCCACCATCACAGGAAGACTGGATGAAAGTTATGGACGAAATAGACACTATGGAACAATTGACTTATAAAATAAGGACTCAAGAAGATCAATGCTGCCGGAAGTGGGAGAAATGGACTGAATACATAAAAACGACAGAACAAAGACCATCACATTGACATTAAAAAAGGATCAAACTGTAAAGCATGGTGATCCAAAATGTTAATTTTCATATTTGTTTCTTTTTTTTTTTTTTTTTTTTTTTTTTTTTGTTCCCCCAACCCCTGCCCCTTGTATATTGTTTATACACTGCTAAAGAAAAAACAATAAAAAGAAAGTATCAAAAAAAAAAAGAAGTTGGCAGACAAGTGGGAACCCACAATCTATACAGTCATAGATCGTAATCCCCAAACTCACATCTACAAAATCGAGGATGAGAGTGGGAAGACCAAGGTGGTGCACCGGAACTTGATTCTAGATGTGAGCTTTTAACCGATCCCTGAGCAAACCAGTGCAGGACCAGATTTGGGCATCTCAGATGATATCAGTGGGTTTCAGCCTCAGCCACTTGATACCTTGAGTGGTTTGGCAGAGGAAAATTTGGAGGACCGGACCTGCTCATGGGTGTGCATGTCATCTGATGTTGACTGTGAGTCATTGGAAGAGGATGAGACAACATGTTGCCCAATCAGATACTCTGATCGGATGACAAGTTCCAAAGCTGACCCTGCAGGCAGTGGAAGCATAGGACAAAGAGAGGAGGTCTTACCCCTAAGAGACTCACCTGGTCCCAGTGTGGTTCTCAAGTCCCCTACAACTGATGATCAGAATGACTCCTAAGCCAGTGTTCCTAACATAAGTGAGACAGGACCTTGTGACATCACGCCCACAACAGTCAACGATAGTCAGACACCAACACAAGATTCAGGGCCTGAGAGACATGTTGTCAGAACACGTGCAGGCAGGGTTGTTAAAGCAGCTGATCGACTGATAGAGAATATGGTGCAGAAACCACTACCAAGGGGTATTGTGCATGGGTTTAGTAGGAAGCCCCAGTCTTTGTTGAGTTTGTTTTAAAGTGAAACAATAGAGGTATAGCCTGTGTGATTTGAAGTGTTTTTCAGTAAATGTATTCTTTTCATTTGATATGGAAAATGTTCTCATTGGTGGGATTGTGTACCAGGATTTTATGTGGTGTACAAGGCATCATATTAACTAGGAGAGACAGTAGCCTGATCAACTTCTGTTCTCTCTTAACTTATTTTATAAGTAGCTTTATATGCTGGTTTAAGGAATCAGATTCCAGGGGACATCCTGGTTTGAGTGAATTTGAACATTGTATCCCTTTCATCATTTTAATTCGTTGAATACAATACTCTCCATATGTTCAGGATTTTGGAGAAATTAAGGAGGGGTGAATGTAACAGATAGAAAAAGGAAACGAAACATTTTGGTATTTTGTTTTATTTTATTATTATTAATTTCACCAAAATCCATCACATGATGTGTTTTAGTTTCTTTTTACTTGAAATATGGATTATTCAAATTGTTGTGGTTTTATTTTTTATTTATTTCCTTCTTTTTTGCAAACCCGAGCTTTTACTTTGAAAGTCTGCGGATATGATGCATGTAGCTCCCTTCCTGGTCAGTCTGCGCTGTTCCTGACTGAGACAGGTATGTAGCTGAGGCTCCGGGATCGAAAAGTTATATAGTTTTTGAGTTTTAATGCTAATTTAGTGAACGTATGTTAATGTAATACTGTTCTGAGATGTGTTTATGGTGTTTCCTGTCGTGTAGCGTGATCGTGGGAGCCGTTTTGAGCAAGAGATAGAAAGTTATTTTGCCGCGATTTCTTCCTGTGTGTGTGTGCGCGAGTGAGTGTGGGTGTGTGTGTGTGGTGTGCATGTGCTAATGCGTTCTCCGTGTAATAGCCTGCATGCTAAATGTATTTATTTTTTTTTGTGTATTAGGCATTTTGTGGAGAGGATGACTATCTCACTCACATCCATATTGTTTTATGTCACCATCATAGAGGAATAAAACTTAAGTGTGAAACCACCCCTGCGTCCTGTGTTATTGTGCACAGAACACAACGCAGTGTAGCCAGGGCCTGCAGACTGTTCCAGCTACACTTTAGCAAAGCATCTTTAACTCTCAGTCAGTCAAGTTCTGGGTTCTGTGTCGTGTGTGTGAGAGGCAGGAAGTCTTATTGTGAAGTTGCTTGTGGAGAACAATAAAGCACTGCCCAAGAGTAGTCCAGTCACCATCAACAAACCGTCGTGTTACATTTGGTGGCAGCATGGTGTTATTTTGGTAGTTTTGCAAATTAGTGAGTTTTACTCCCTTCACATGTGGACATTGTCACTTTTTGTGCTTCCTGGACTTTTTTTCTTTTTTTTTACTGTTTGTGAGCAGTAGATGCACTTAAAGCTACTAGTTTGGAGATATTAAGGTTTTTGTAGTGATTTTCTCCAGTTTTTCCAGACAACTTTCCAACATGTCTGAAAGGGATGAGCTGCAGCCTTCTCCGATGCAACAGCAGAGGTCAGTGGATGTTATAAATACCAGCACGGTCCCTTTGGCTCCACATACTGTCACCAGTACCCTGATAATTGACCTTCCAACTGCTTTTAAAGAGGATGGGACTGAATCTTTCACAAGTTGGTGCTTTGAAGTGGCAGTGCAGGCTATGACTTTACCTGATGTTGATTTGTCTGCAGTGATGGCTTCCATTCTCCCTCCTCGCCGAGCTGATACTGCATTTCTGTATCGGGACAGTTTGCCTCCTTTAACCCAGAGAGACTATGATTTATTGAAAGAATAACTCAGAGAAGTTGATTCTCCCTGCCATTCTTCCAGATGAATGTAAATGCTTGCTCTCGTTAACCAGGTGAAAGTCTTGATGTGTACAGTGCAGACATTGCTCGTCTTGTGCTTGAAGCTTTTCCCAACTATGACAACAATGCACTAGAAGGTGAGAAATTTCACCAATTTGTTGCTGGTTTGGACCCAACCTTAGAGTTAAAATTCATGAGAGGGGTGCAGAGAATCTTTAGGATTCTGTGCGCATTGCAAGCCGCTGTGAGAGAGCACGTACAGTGCTGCAACTGACCACTGCAGGAACCCCACACACTCAACCATCACACTCTCTGCCGAAATGTCTTTTATTGTAATCTGCCTGTACCTTCAACCTTCAGCCAAAGTAGATTTTTACGACCAACTTAAAGCCCTCCTTAACCAATGCAACTTTAACAAAGAGATACTCATCCTAGGCGATTTTAATGTAAACTAAGACAACAAAAAGGACAGAAAAAACCTTCAACAAATCATCAATTACTAGAATCTCACTCAACTGATAAATGACCCAACTAGGATAGCGCAACGATCTAAAACTAAAATAGATCTGGTATTCTTCAATAGACCTGAAAGAATATCAAAAACCCATAATCTGCTGACTGGTCTATCTGACCATAACGCGATCTTTCTCTCCAGAAAACTCATTAAAAATAGGTCCAGTCGTGCACATTCTGATGTCATAGTACTTGCTGGTCACAGTTACATCCCCAAAAATCAAGAGCACAATCTAACTATAGCTTTAAACAATCAGGACTGGGCCAATATCTTATCCTGTCAGGACCTCAACACAAGCTGTGATCTGTTCCATTCTTCTGTTAAAGCCACCATGTCTCCACTCCTGAGGAAGGGAGGCCATAAGAAAAGAAGGCACTACCTTCCATGGATAAATGACAACTGTAAGCATCTCATGGCACACAGAGACCAGCTTTTTAAAAAATCCTTGAAGTCCGGACTAACCACAGATCGACAGAACTTTACCTCCATGAGAAATAAGGTCATTCGGACCCTACGCATAGCCAAGGCCAAATTCTTTATGACCGCTATAGAAAATGCAAAAGGTAATAGTAAACTGCTCTAGGAAAACAGCAACAAATTACTGGGTCTGCAGAAACAGAACTTAAATTTGGTGATATAATGGTGTCTGAATTTAGTTTAATGGTAAGGGTGGTAGTCCTTACCATTAAACTAAATGAATATTTCCTAAACTCTATATTCGAAATTTCGAAAGCATTTTCTAAATTCTAACGCCGCTCAGCTTACTAGTGACAGTTTCAACACTGTTGCGCCTGTGACCACTGGATCAGCAGTTGCTGTCATTAAGCATCTGAGCAGTAGCCCCACCAGGGTCGTGCCCATGGCCCCTGGCACGGCAGGTGAATTGTCCCCTCTGCCTGCTCACTCATTATTTGAGATAAAGGAAATATCAATGTATGACGTTTTAAATATCATCTCACTTCTGAAATCATCCAAAACCAGAGATGACTTTGATCTTGACACTAGCTTTCTGAAACTCAATAAAATCTCCTTAGCTCAGCCTATCACTTATCTAATTAATCTATCCATTAACCAGGCAGCTGTCCCCTCAGCTTGGAAGGTGGCAACGGTAACCCCTGTGTTTAAATCTGGGGACAAAACTGACCCTGCTAACTATAGGCCAATAAGCATCCTCCCTATAACCTCCAAGATAATTGAAAAATGGGTTGCTAAATCTATCACCAAACACCTAATCAAGGTTGGCCCTTCTTTACATCCCATGCAGTTTGGTTTCCGCCCTCACCATTCCACTGAAACAGCTGTCTGTGTCTTCACTGAAAAGGTCAAACTCTATCTCGACAAGTATGCATGTGTTGGTGCTATTTTCATTGATTTTAAAAGGACTTTCGACACGGTTGACCATAATATTTTGATATCCAGACTGTCTGCCTTTAACTTTTCTGGTCAAGCTACTGCTTGGGTTAAATCCTACCTGTCAAGCAGGACACGGTGTGTCCAAGTGGCAGGTGAAGGGTCAATCCTAGGTCCGTTACTTTTTTCTCTCTATGTTAACAATCTACCCAATGTCTGCAATAACATCGACACCCTGATGTACGCTGATGATACAGTAATCCTAACCTATGCTAAAACCTCTCAAGAAGCTGCCCAAAAGCTATCAACTGCCTTGAACAATATACAGGAATGGTTAACTATCTCGTGCCTATCTCTGAACACTAAAAAAACTGTCTGCATGATGTTTGCCAAGCCCACAACCCACCTGTCACCTACTAAAATCTGCTTGAAAGGTGAGGAGCTTTTGATGGTGAAGGAATTTAAACACTTTGGTGTCACCCTGGACTCTTCACTATCATTTCAAAGCCATGTTAAAAATACTGTGAAAACCGTTAACTTTAATCTATATAACTTTAAACAAATCAGATCCTCCTTGACAGGTCCTATACTAGTGCATCCACCATCAGACTTATTGAATCTTGTTATAAAAAAAGCCCTGAAGGTCCTGGACAAAAAACCCCTCTCCTATCATCATTGCAATATCCTAGACAAATATAATTTTCTAAGCTTTATTAATCACAGGACCTTCAAATCTGCCTGTCTCATCTACAAAGTCCTGCATGGCCTGGCACACTGCATGAAAAGTGGGATTTTCTGCCCCGTAAACGCCCGGAAATCTCCCTAATTTTCGGCAGTTAACGACAATTTACAGGCTGTGAACGTGGCGTTCGTCTGTGGCGAAAATTGTCGGAAACGAACCATGACGTATGTGGAGCTCGGGAAGGTGCGAACGGCTCTAATTAGCATATGAATAGCAGGGAAACCACGCCTGGCCAGAGGATGTGTGGCCTGGCTTGAATTTCCTCACTCAGGATTGGATGAAACCACTACTTTTAAACACGAAAGATCACTTGTGATTGGTTGGCAGATCTGTCACTATTGGTCATCCTGGGTCATTATAGATGTAAACCCCACCCCTATATATATATTTATTTATTCATTCATTCATTCATTCATTCAATCATATGATATGCTATAGACTACACTATTATTACCATCAAGGACATGAATGAATTTACTGAGGAAAGGAAAATTTCAAAGACAGAGCTTTATTAGCAGAAACACAAACACACAACTATGTACAATTCTGCCCACACAACAAACGGGAAGCTCAGGAGAAGGCCTACCCTACAGCACCGTGAAGTGTCTAGATAGATAGGTACTTTACAAGTGTCCAGTAGCATACAAAATACAAGACATACATTACAAATTAACTGTAGCTTCAGCAAACAGTAAACAGTGCAAATGGAGTGGAGTGGAAGTGAAGTGTCTAGATAGATAGGTACTTTACAAGTGTCCAGTAGCATACAAAATACAAGACATACATTACAAATTAACAGTAGCTTCAGCAAACAGTAAACAGTGCAAATGGAGTGGAATGGAAGTGAAACAGTGCAGTCTGCCGCCTCGGAGCTGTAGGTAACTGGCAGCATTCTGTCCGAATCTGGTCCATTTTGCAGACGTCTGTGTTGCGTTCACGTTGCCCTGTACTTGGGAATTGCCTCTAATCTCGACTGCAGCGAGGCACAGAGCTCGGTCTTACTGTCTTACAGGCAGCTGGAAAACAATTAAAGGAGAGTGGTATTAACAAAAAAACGTAAGTCACAGTAAAATTAAACAAGGAAGGAACAGGAACAAAACAGTAAAAGTTACTTACATCAAATGGCGTCACTATCAGTGTCATGTAAATCTGGACTTGCGGGCATAGCTCCGAGCAAATAGGAGGTCACGGCCTCGTTATGAGACGGGGGTAGTCTGTGAAAACAAAATGAACGGTTAAGATTGGTATCTATTAACATATCTGTTTCCTTATACAGCAGAATGAAAGCATATTCTTTAAATCTTACCCAGAAACTAACTTAAACTCCTCTCTGTCTTCTTGCCGAGTAGTCCACTCAAACGGACAGAACTCTATCACCAATAACGTTTTTATAAGAGTCCTGGTTGAACACTTTCACTCAAACTGGCGTAGATATTAACTAAAAAGTTTATGTTTTCACTTTACAGTAGACAACCTGCATCTCACCTCGTCCTTTGACCTCAAAGGTGATCCAGGAATTAGAAAGGTCCCGAAAGTAACAAAGTCACAAAAGGTCCAAGGATAACAAAACCACAAAACATTTGTGCAACTCTCTTCCTATTCTTACAGGCATTTAACAAATATTATTACTAGGGCCGGGACTTTAACGCGTTAATTAAGATTAATTAATTACACAAAAATTAACGCGTTAAAAAAATTAACGCATTTTAATCGCACTTATTTTTGCACCGCGGAACGTTTCTCACTGGATGAGTTTCAGGCGTACCGATTATACTGGAGCACAATTATTTAACGAGTTAAAAAGCCGCCGACACTGGCGCCCTGGCAATAGCAACATAAGCAAGACAGCACCACTGTCCAGCTCCTCTCTCAGGCCGGCCTTGAAAGTCGTCAGATCATGTCTGTGACTGGACACATCAGAGCAGCTAGGGACGGCGCTCTGATCCGCCCTGGCAACATATAGCAACATAAGCAAGACAGCTGGACTTTCAACACGTTACACCAACCACAGCACGCTGTCCAGCTCCTCTCTCAGGCCGGCCTTGAAAGTGAAAGTGAAAGTTAAAACTTTACCGAAAAATCCTTGTCGCTGCTGAATCATTGTGGGTGATTATTTATTATTTATTTCACTCGTAAGGCCGTGTAATAAGCGGGATAATGTATAGTTACATTACATTATCCCTTACTTACATCAGGCTGAGTTCAACAAATCAATTTATGCTACTGCGATTTAAGTAGCCTAGTTAAATACAGTAATCATCACAGTGTAGTGGCAGGAAAGACCATTTACCAAATAACGTGTTACTTAAACATTTTTCATTGTGCTGTGCTCTAAAAATAAACTAACAAACTAGTGTAGAGTCCTGTATAAGGAGTGTTCAGCTTAAATTTAGGTTCTTGGGAAAATTGCATCTTATCAGGTAATCGTTAATCGATCGATAAGGTCCATCAACTAACGATTAATTAATTAATCGATAATTTGCATCCCTAGTCTGTTGGTCTTGGTTAAGTACCACCTTGAAAAAAAATAAACAATGTTTTGTTGCTTAAGCTTATGTATTCAGTCATTATTCAAATGGTATACTAAAACCCATATGAAAAAAATTGCTTCTCACTGTTCTCAGGTCAAATATTTATATGCGATTAAAAATGCGATTAATTTCGATTAATTAATTACAAAGCCTCTAATTAATTAGATTAATTTTTAATTATTACACAACCAATAATTAACATTTTAAATGCTGCATTCAGTAAACCTTTGTGGCAAAGCCTGATTAAAACTAATTGTTGAAACAAATTGTTTGTGTATCTTTTTTGCATAACATTGGCTAATGACATACACAGTAATTCATCTACAATACTTTAATTAAATAAATCAATTCAAGCTAAAATTTAAGAGTCTATAATTAGGCTATACTGAGCCTGATCTATTTATACCAGAGATTTTCTAATGAAGTTAATACCTTTTAAAAAAATGTCACCAGGAGTAAAACTCCCCCTGCTACCCTGATTTGCATGTGTATAGCTCACAGCATTTTCATTTACATGTTAAAGCCTCCCCTAGAATTAGGGGGAGGGGGGTCATGGGGGGACAACTGCCAAGCAAGGCCCGCATCAATTTCTGACAATTCACGGCAATTTTCGGTGTTGCCTGTAAATTGCCGTGTGCAGCCGTAAACCTGAACTTCCACGTCAATTTACAGTGTCGCATACTGACGAAAATCCCACTTTTCATGCAGTGGCACCCCCTCCACTAAACACCTTTATCACACGAAAGTCTATCCGTGGCTCTGCCTCTCATATGACCAGAGCCACTGATAGGGGCGACTGTGAACTCTCATTCAGACGGACATCTTTTGCCCAAAATGTCTTGTCTGTTAAAGGCTGTGCGATATGGAATAGTATCCCACTCTCAATGAGGGAATGCCCAAGCCTGGTAACCTTCAAATCCTCGTTGAAATCATGGTTAAGGAAAAACCAGACTTGTGACCATCAGTAATGTGAGTTATGAATTAATTATTGAACGTATATGACTATCTGCTAGCACCTAAACAAGCCCTACGGTACCTTATTATATTACATAGCACTAGCTAGCACTGTAATAAGAACTGCAGCACCCTTCCCCATCTTACTTATCCATATACTCACTCTCATATACCCCAATAAGAGTCATGACCCGGTCTCTGCATTGCTGCAACCCTCCAGTCCACCTCCACATCACCCACAGTCCCACATCTTGTACTGAGCTGTCCAGCTGTTTGTTGTTGCTGTTGTTGTTGTTTGCTTGTTTGTTTGCTTCTCATTGCTGTTTGTTTGATTACTGTGTGGCGATGCTGTCTCTTTTGTTTGTTTTTAAATGTACTTGGGGACAACGGATGGAAACTAGCCTTTGGCTACATTCCGGCTTGCTTACATTATATTCCTAGTGAATAAATGTTCATTAGCATGCATTGTCCCTCCCAAATAAAAGAAAGAAAAAAAAGAAAAACCTTCGGAACAGGTAGAGATGATTTGTTGAAAACTCCTGATGACAAACTCCTACAGGTAGTTGAGCAGCTTACTCCTCCTGAAACCAGCTTGGAACATGACGTACACCAGTTACGAGAGAATAACAGTTACCTTGCTCAGCATTTGGACTCCAGGCCTAACTATCCTCTTCCTGTGATGTGCGATACAGTTCACTCAGTGTCTCTCCTTCACCCTACCATAACAGACAACTCTCCAGAGACTATTACTACTTTGAGGAACAGCTGCTGTATTTGGTGAATTGCTCTCTTCAGACGGGTGTCTTCCCCACCTCCTTTAAAACAGCGGTGGTGAAGCCCCTTCTGAAGAAGAGTGATTTAGACCCCAATGTTTTAAATAACTACCGGCCTGTATCCAACTTACCATTTTTAAGTAAAATTTTAGAAAAACGTGTTTTTATTCAAGTAAACAAATTTTTAAACTCAAAACATATTTTAGAGACTCACCAGTCTGGTTTTAGGATGAACCACAGTACAGAGACAGCACTTTTAAAGATTTTAAATGACATCAGGTATAATTTGGATAATAACAAACTCACAGTCTTGGTACTACTGGATCTAACCGCCGCCTTCGATACAGTAGACCATCACATTTTATTAAATAGACTAAGGAACCTGGTCGGCCTCTCTGGTACTGTTTTTAACTGGTTCACATCCTACCTCACTGATCGAAGTTTCTTTGTAAGTATGGATACATGTTCCTCAGGAACCCATAAGATAAAGTGTGGGGTTCCCCAAGGGTCAATTTTAGGTCCAACTCTTTTTAATCTTTACATGCTGCCCCTTGGGGACGTCATCAGGAAGCACGGCATCAGCTTCCATAGTTATGCTGATGATACACAACTGTACATCGCCGTGTCGCCTGATGACACAGGGCCAATTGATGCCCTTTTAAACTGTATCTTAGACATTAAGTCATGGATGGCAGCAAACTTCCTACAGCTCAACCAGGAAAAAACAGAGGTTTTAGTCATTGGTCCTGAAGGCCAGAGAGAGAAACTTTTACCAAAGTTACAGGATTTTAAACCCTCAAAATCAGTTAAAAATCTCGGCGTGATTTTTGACTCTGAGCTCACTTTTATTCCACACATCAAAAACATAACAAAGATAGGTTTTTACCATCTTAAGAATATAGCCAGAGTCCGCCCGTTTCTCTCTCAGGCCAGCACGGAGGTGCTGATGCATGCTTTTATCTCTTGTCGTTTAGATTATTGTAATGCCCTGCTCTCTGGTCTTCCCAAAAAGAGCATGCATAACTTACAATTATTACAAAACTCAGCTGCACGAGTGCTGACGAGGACCAGAGGGCGGGAGCATATTACACCTGTTTTAAAATCGCTGCATTGGCTCCCTGTGCGCTTCAGGATTGATTTTAAGGTTCTTCTACTAGTTTTTAAGTGTCTTAACGGTCTTGGGCCTTCTTATCTATCTGCATTACTTTTACCCTATCAACCCTTGCGGACCCTGAGGTCCTCCGGTGCTGGCCTTTTAACGATACCACAAGCTAGAACTAGAACACACGGGGAGGCGGCATTCAGTTATTATGGCCCCCGATTGTGGAACAGCCTCCCAGAGAACCTCAGGGCCGCAGAGAATGTTGATGTTTTTAAAAAGAGGCTCAAGACCCATCTTTTTAATCAGGCTTTTAACTGAACTCATTTAACTCTTTCTAAGTTCTTACATTTTTTATTATTATTTATTACTATCCTTATTTATGTATTTATTTATTTATTTATTTGTTTTAGTCGTTATTTATGGTCTATTTTATACATTCTATTGTTTTATTCCCTCAGTTTTAGCTTCTATACCTTTTATCTTATTTTACTGTTTTAGCCCCTCGATCTTCCAGTGTTTCCTCCTGGGGGCCTACCACACCGGGAGTTGCTTCTGGTCCACCGATGGGGTGCTGTCCCGTGGATGGCCCTGGCCCGGGTGGCTAGAGAGCTCTACACCTTGGTGTGGAGCCTCCTGTCTGCCTGGGCCCGGGGGGTCTATGTGGTGGCGCCCCTGCAGTCATGGACCATGATTCCTCTCGGTGTGCATGGCCCCCAAAGGTAGCTTCTTCCTCACCTGTGATTTCGGTGCCCAGCCATGTCTCCTTAGCAACAGCTAGTGTATGTGTGTGGGTGTGTGTATGTTTGTGTGTGGGTGTGTATGTCTGTCCGTATGTCTGTGTATGTGTGTGAGTGTGTATGTAAATGTGTATCTGTGTGTATGTTTGTGGGGGTGGGAGGTTTGTGGTCTTCATGGTGTTTTGTATTGTTTTGTTCTGCTTTGTTTTTAACCTCTGTGAGGCACTTTGTGTTACAGTACAGTATGAAAAGTGCCATATAAATAAAGTTGATTTGATTTTGATTTGATTTGATTACTCACCTGAGCAGTATTATGGTCATGATTCAAGCCCCCACTATGAACAATATTCTCCTCCCCCTGTTCATCAGAGACACAATGAGTGGGATGACAATGACAGACGTGCCAGGTACTACTCTTCATCGCACCCATCCTACCAGCACTCTGGGTATGGCTTCCACCTAAATGCAGATGCAATGTCACATTACCCCATCAACACCACAGCAACTGAGCAGAGTGCCTCCTATACTGCTCCTGTCAGTCTGCAACCTGACAACAGACCCTCAAGTCCTGTGAGTCCATCATGCTCTGTTAGTTCTATACATAACCACAGCCCCTGTGATACTGATCCAATGTCAGTTTCCTGGATCCAAACCAACTCAAAGCCTCCTGGTCCATACTCGCAGTATGCCACAAAATCTGTCTCCTCCACCTTTGTGCTTCAGCTCTCTGAAGAAGATCTCAGAAAAGTAAACAAGAAGATCCCATTCTTTCAGAGGTTATTAGCTGGAAAGCTAAATGTCGGAATCCATGGAGGTTTTATATTGTAAAACTTCCCTCAAGCTAAGAAAAGTGATTAAAAAATCTGTGACGTCATCACAATGTAGAGCCCATGGGCCAAGTGGGACCTCGTGGGCCGGGCCAGCAGGGCAAACTCTACTGCCCATATTCAGTGGGCCGCATAACCAGGAAGTAAACGCGGAAGCCAGAAAACTTTTTTGGTGTATGCGTTGGGGAAGCAATCCTCACTGGTTTGTCATGTTTGCATCTAGTATCTACTGTAGTTCTAAATAAATCTATGACGTCATGCTAGCACTGATCAATGTAGGTTACCTTGCGAGACTTAAATAAAACAATGATGGAAGAGCGCCTGCTGACCTAAAACGTACCTTTAAAGCTATGGTCTACGATCTGAGAAAGATTTGAAAAAAGCACCCCCCCCCCACACACACACACACACGGACCCCTCCCCTCTGTGCTCCTTAATCCCTCCCCACCGAGCTCGTATCGCTCTCCCCTGGGAGCCTCCCGTGACACACCCCCTCCCGCAACAAGCAACAAGAGCAACAAGCCGGCCAGCAGAAACCAAAGACGACGCCAGCTTTGAATGCGGAATGAATGCAGTGTGTTTGCGTATAATTTTCATTTCAAGGGGTCATATAAATTCTCCTCCATGCAAATGAGTCAAATTCTCTAAGGTAATAATCACCTGAAACCCCCACTCACACACACAAACACCTCAGGTGGCCCCATATTGCATCGCCAACATAAATAAATAATTTAAATCAATTTGTATTTAATTCACTTTTTTAAATTTAATTTCCTCAGCAGCTGAATCCAATTCCACCTCCTCCCTTTGAGGGCGACACGTTTACATTTAGGGCATTTAGCAGACGCTTTTGTCCAAGCGACTTACAATAAGTACATTTGTCACAAGAAAGAAACCACAACATATCACCGTTGATAAAGTAAGAATGAAAAAATGGATACAATTTTCAAGCCCTTGTCTGAGCATATTAGCTGCGTTTCACAAGGATTTACACAAAAGATATCTAGACAAGATTAAATATTTCAAATAACCTTACTCACAGAATGCCTAAACACTGGATCTACAATTACTTTCAGACTCACCAGCAACAGTTTCACAGCTTCTTTCCCTGCACAAAATGTAACTGAACAGCAGAGTACTGGTTGCTCCTTTTATGCAGGGTTAGCTCCGCCCTGCAATCAAGCCTATTGACCACAGCTGAGTTGGCCGAAACTGGCTAATCTCAGCATCAACAGTTTCACAAGGTTTTACACAAAAGATATCTAGACAAGATTAAATATTTCAACTAACCTTACTCACAGAATGCCTAAACACTGGATCTACAATTACTTTCAGACTCACCAGCAGCAGTTTCAAAGCTTCTTTTCCTGGACAAAATGTAACTCACCCAGGTGACACTTGGCCGGCCAATAGAGGGCGCTAGGGCGCCGCCCCACCACTCACCACTCACCACATTTTAAAAAAAAAAAGAAAAGAAAAATATTTCGAAATATATGTATATATTTTTTAGATGTGCAAGATAAATATTTTATAGTTATTAATGATGAGTAAAGTTGTTTTCGTTCATGGATGTTGTCTGATTGGTGACGTATTTCCGCCCCGGGGTGCAAAAATCTTTGCCCATAGACTCGTTAAAAGTTGTACATGCGCAGTAGCTCCTCTTCAATACAAGAGATAGGAGCATATTGGGGCGCACTTCTCCTGCGCCCTGAGCTGTCCCAGAGCTGAATGCAGCTGCTCCCGCCATGGGGACAACGTGCGTGTCACACGTCTGACGTTCGTGGCCGACGTCACGGACGTGACCCGTCTGTCATAAAGTGAGTAATTGACAGGTAGAGCCGCGGGAGTAGGAGACGATCGCAAAATGCACTGCAACTAGCCATGTTTGGGAAAATAAACATTTCATCTCAGCTTGATGAAGGCTACAGAGCAGGGATCCGTAAACACAATGAGGAGGTTGACAAAAACAGGCACATCCTATCAAAAATAATAGACTGTGTCAAGTTCTGTGGTGCATTTGAACTTGCCCTGTGTGGCCATGATGAAAGTGAAAGCTCAGAAAATCCTGGTGTTTTTAGAGGATTGGTGGATTTTGTAGCATCACTGGATGCAGTTCTACATGAGCACCTGCAGACTGCCACTGTGTTTAAGGGCACATCTAAGACTGTACAGAATGAACTCCTTGACTGCATGCGGTCAGTTTTGAGAGAGTGCATCATTGGAGAAATCAGGAGTGCAGACTTTGTCTCCATCCAGGCTGATGAAACAATGGACATTTCCACTCAGTGTCAGCTGGTGCTTGTGATCCGCTACATTGACAAAGCCCATCATGTCCAAGAGAGGTTTTTTGAGTTCATACCTCTCCAAAGTGCCACAGCTGATTCCATCACCACAGCACTTCTGGATAGGTTGAGCTCCATTCTCCCTGATGACCAGAAGAGCAAGCTCATCTCCCAAGCATATGACGATGCAAGTGTCATGAAAGGAGCCACAGGTGGTGTGCAGAAGAAAGTCCAGGATGTCTATGTAAACACACACTATGTCCACTGTTATGCTCACCAACTTAATCTCATCATGCAGCAGGTGACTTCCCATATCCTAAAAGTGAGTAATTTCTTCTCAGACCTGGCTGGATTCTCTGGCTTTTTTTCAAGATCTCCAAAGAGAACCAGCGTGCTTGATAGAGTGGTGGCCCACAGACTCCCAAGAGCAAGCACAGTGAGGTGGAACTTCCACAGCCGAGCTGTGAACACTATTTTTGAGCACAAAGAAGACCTGCTCCAGTGTTTTGAAACCATCAGGGACTCAGGAGAGTTTGATCCTGTCACTGTGAGAGAAGCTGGAGGGTTTGTGAGACTGCTGGAGGATGATAGTTTCAGCTTCTTCCTGAAACTATTCCATCTCATCATGCCTCATGTGGACATTCTCTACAGCCAGCTCCAGAAGCGGACCATCGACTCAGTCTTTGTTCAGGGAATCATGCAGCAGTTCACAGACAGCATACAAAAGATCAGGTAAATTACTGTGCTGTTTAATATTACTGATATTGTGTTATTATACTTGAACCACTTACCATTTCTTGTTATTTTACCTGGTGAATAAAGATGAACTATTCTCTTCTGGTTCTGTTCAGAGATTCCCTCCCTACTCTCTGTGTGTCACACCGCGGTGAGGGGTGTCTTGTCCTGGGTTTTTTGTCTCATGAACTTCCTGTTTTATTTTGAAAAGTAACTCTCCTCTCGTTTCAGGTCACTTGCCCTTCCTCATGTGCCACCTGTCTGACGTCTCCCCTGATTCCTAATTGTTTCCACCTGTGTTCCCTCACCTGATGTGCCTTATAGTCTGCGTCTCCCTTTGTTCTGTGCCAGAGTGTTTGTGTTTGTCACGCACCCCAGCCCTCGTCCACAGCCTTGTTCTAAGCCACGTTTCCAAGTTTGTATATCTTGTACTTTTCCTCTTGAATGAGTGACTTTTTGTTTGTAATTATTTTCAGTAAGATTCAATAAACTAATAAAATTTATTAGTCCTTTTGTTTGCCTCCATTGGAGTGATTTTTTGTTACTAGTTTTCATAGCCGAGTGTGCCAGAGTAGTTAAGTTATTGGTCTTTTGTTTGCCTCCTTAGGAGTGATTTTCTGTTTCGTTTTTCCTTTTTCTTTGAGGTCGTTTTGCCTCAGGTTTTGTAGAATTGTTTCTTAGCCAGAGTAGTTAGATGTTTCATAGCCTATTTGTTTGTCACGTTGTTTAAGAGTGTAAGTGAAGAATACAAGTTTCACAATAAAAGCCTGCTCTAATTGCTCCAATACTGCTCCTGAGTCCTCCTTCCAAGTCCAGGCCTGACACTGTGGAGAACACAGTGGCAGTGTATCTCAGCCGGCAAAGAAACGCCGCACACTGGGCCCAGTTGAACTTCAGAGGGTAGCCACAGAGGTAAGATAGAAGCTTAATGTGTGATACTGTATAGGTCTTTTACAATGTTTTTAATCATAGTAGTGCTATATTGTGAGAAAGTGGGGAACACACCTTAGAATACACTCTAAAAATGAAAACTTAAAGTTGTTGGCCTAACCATATTTTTTCAGCTAACTAAACAAAAAAGGTTGAGTTGTGTTGTAAACTAATCAACATATGTATTCCAACTATCTTTTTCAAGTTTCTTGGCTAAAGTTGGTCTCACTTAATAACTTGAGTTAGCAAACCTCAAAACTGTGCATTTGAGGTCAGGACAAGTTCTAGAAAACTAGAGAACAAGAACTGGGGGTCTCTCCAATGCATATCTGCAGGGGTTCCATCACAACCACACTGTGTGCATGTGCTGCCGACATCTCTTCGAGATTTTTTACTCTCAAGGTGAGTATTTTGCTAATTATGGTACTAAAAGTCAGGGTTTACGCCTGTAGATTATACTTTATTATACTTTATTTTATTATATATGGGTGCACAGCCTAGTATGAGCGGGTACTTGGGAGCACACAGACACACTGAGCTCACCTGCTACCTGTGGTTGTTGTATGAGGGCTGTGTACACGTTGTGTATGTCGTGTTAGCAAGGTAGCCTGTTAGCAACTCAAAACGTGTTACCAAGTTAAAATTAAACAGCCAGAGTCATCAAGATATAACACTGGACCGGGCTAGAGTCGTTCCGATTTCAATACCAGTATCAGGTATGCCTCCCATACTGCCGAAAATGTCCATCTGTTTACCAGTTAGCTTCGTTATCTCCGTTAGCTCTGTTGGTTTCGGTGACAGGTCGCCATTCCGAAGGGTCGCCATTCCGAACGTTCACTTTCATGTTTCGGAATGCCGGCCCTTTTATGAAAAAAGATCGCCATTCCGAACCTGAAACTCTAACCTTAACCATAACCCGGTTGGAATGGTGGACCATCGGAATGGCGGTCCTTCGGAATGGGGGTCGCCCCCCGTTGGCCCCGTTAGTGCGGCTACAGTCGAACTGGAGCTTACTTATTAAACAAAATGAGCAGTGCCACAAATAACCAGTATACTGCGCACGTATGTCTTTGATGTTAAAGTTTAGTGTTACTTTAGAGACTCATTTTTACAATCGGGAGTCATGTAAACATGACATACTGCTCGTCTTGTTCCGGTCGGTCGTCATGGAAACATAACGCTCTGTCAGTGATGCGGTTTGGACCAGAGTGAAAACAAATGTGTAGGAGATGAAAAATTAAACCATGTATCTAATCAGTTTATACCACCAGTATATATGACAACACATACTATACATACTATGAGACGGCACCAACAGAGAAACAATCTAAATATTAAATTAAATGATAAATTGGTGGACTGACAAGTTTGTGTAGGGAGGGTCTTATATGCTGCACATTTTTTGAGTGTATATTTTGTTATTTATTTATTTTATCAAGTAACTGGACTTTTATTTCTTATTGCAGTTGTCCTATGAGGTGCAAATTTTGTGATTTTGCCTGCACAAACCAAGAGGGTCTCTTCAAGCACTATCGTCTGAGGCACGGAGGAGGAGCTAACTGGCCCTGTATTTACAGCGACTGTGTGTGCACTTTCAGGACCCACGGGGCACTGAAAACACATCTTACAAGATCACATTGCGGGACAAGGAGAAGGGAGGAGACGTGCACTTTTTTTTGTGAATTCAGAGAAAATTGCACTCAACGCACATTTTTCATCCATCTTGCACATCATTTAAGAAATAGACAGACTGTGCATTGCCCTTTTTTGCGGTGTGAGTTTAAAACTAACAATTTAAAAACATTCACTTCTCACAGAAGCAGAAAACAAACAGGACATTAGAACTTGTGTTAGAGAAAATGTAGCATGTGCCATTGAACCTGAAAATGTGAACCAGCCGTCAGATACCTGTGTTGAAAGTGAGACGTCACAAACTGATGAGGATTCAAATGACAGGGCTGAGGAAGAGTATATAGACACTGACACTATAGAACATAAAATTGCATCTCTTTTTCTGCGCATGCAAACTGTATTGCATGTTTCAAAAAGTGCTATACAGACAATTGTTGAGGAATTGAACGACATCCTCCATTTCACTAAATTTCATTCTCTACAAATAATCAAAGAGGTGCTAACTAAACATGACATTCAAGTAGATGATTGTGTTGTTAAAGAAATTAATGATGCAATTGTAAAAAAAAATCCTCTTATTGTAAGCACTGAAGCAAATGGTGCTCTTTCCACTAATTACAGGAGGAATATCTATTTTAACGAGCACTTCCCAGTGATTGCACCAACTGAATTCACATATAAATATACCCATAAAAATAGTTTTGTTGATGTTCCTATTATTCAAGTTCTAGAGAGTTTATTGAGAGAGTCATATTTTACAGAGAAGTTAGTTTTTGATCAAGAAAGCAAACCAGGTCAATACGGGTCATTTCAAGACGGCCAGTACTACAAAGAAAATACACTTTTGGGTGTGCAAGAGACAAGTTTTTCTATTGGACTGTACATAGACGATTTTGAAGTATGTAACCCTTTGGGGACATCTAGAACAATACATAAAATTACTGCTGTTTACTGGATTTTGCTGAATTTACCAGCAAAGTTTCGCTCTACTCTGCCCTTAATACAACTGGCTCTTCTTGGAAAGAGTGTTGATGTGAAACAGTTTGGGTATGGTGCATTTCTTCATCCACTAATTAAGGATATACAATTTTTGGAAACGAATGGGGTGTTTGTGGAGGCACTAGATACATTTGTGAAGGGGACAGTATTTTGTGTGTGTGCAGATAATCTTGGGGCACATAGAAACCTATGTGCCCCATAGAAACCTGAATCACTGAATGATTCAGGTTTCCATGAATCATTCAGTGTTGAAAAATTTTGCCGATTTTGTTGTATTAGTCGGGACCAAATTAATACTGTTGAGGCAAGAGATTGTCAACTAAGAACTGTGGAACAGCACAACACCTTTGTGGAGGAACTTGAATCTGGTGATAAACAAACTGTGAATGGTGTGAAACAGGCCTGTGTACTTCATAAGCATTTGTCCCATTTCCATCCTGTTACTGGGTTTCCCCCAGACATTTTACACAACTTCTTTGAAGGTGTTATCCCAGTAGAATTATGTCTGTGTCTTAAAGATTTGGTAAGAAAAGGTTTCATTACATTTGATGGGCTGAATAGCCGCATAAAACTGTTTCCATATAAACATTCTGATAAGGTTAACAAGCCAAAGCAAATTACAAAAGCCAGCTTTGGAAAGAGAAGAATCAGTGGCAACGGACTTGAAAACTGGACACTGTTACGTTTACTTCCTCTTTTGATTGGGAGCAGCATTCCAGAAAAGGAGCCCTCATGGGAAATATTAATGGACCTCAAAGAGATTGTGGAGATTATTGTCTCTACTAATATATTAGAGGAAATACTGTGTTATCTGGAGACTAAAATATATGACCATCGCAAGCTGCTTCTTGACACTTTTCCTGACTTCAAGTGTTTGCCAAAACATCACTATATTGAACACTATGTACACCTTATACGTTGCTTTGGACCTCTAGTGGACTTGTGGACTATGCGCTTTGAGTCCAAGCACAAGTTCTTTAAAAAAGTGGTGCATGATGTTCTCAATTTCAAGAACATCCTTCTTACGCTCTCTACTAAACATCAACAAATGATGGCATATTACCTTGATGGCAAAAGTCTGTTTAAACCAAAACTGTACACAGCCAGTGTTGACAGGGTTAACACAGAATCATTGGAGGAAAAACTCAGGATGGCAATTCAAAACAAGTTTCCACAGCAAGATACTGTATCCCTTACCAAAGATGTTCATCTACATGGAACTCACTATGCAAAAGGCATGATCATTTCTGCTGGGCAATGCAGTGGACTGCCTGAGTTTTACAAACTTCTGAACATTGTCGTCAACTTTGAGAAAGTGTTTTTTGTAACCGCAAAGCTCTCCTCCTGGTTTATGGAACACTACAGGTCTTACGAAGTTATTGACACTAGCTATGTGGATGTCGAAATCCTGGATCCTGAGGACTTGAATGACTAGAAGCCCCTAACTGCATACCAAGTCGCTGGAAAGTTGATGGTAACCCCAAGGGCGTGTCTACTGCATTGAATGTAATGGTATGTACTATAGATGTGTATGATCCAAAAATTATTTTTTGAACCATGCTTGTGTATTAAATGTTTTTCTTTGTCTTCACAGGCTTTGTTGCTACGTGTAAACATCAACCCCAAACTCATTAGGAAAGTTCAACTGACTAAACGCCCTGAAACTGTGGAGCAGCTACTTGATGAGCTACAGAAAAAACTTGAACTAGAAGGTGATTTCTCTGTACAATATGAGGATCCAGACTTTGAGAATGCACTCTGCAACTTAATGGACATGGTAGAGTTGCCTGCAGAAAAGGCTGTCTTGCACATTGTTTGGAATAGTGGTGATGAATCACAAACACCAAATCAAGCGTCCATCTCTTCTCTCGATACAGCCAGTATCAGTTCGGCTAACTCTTCCCACAGCACGTCCTCCATTATTCAGACCATTTTGCGAAGTGCTTCAGAGTGGCCTTCTCCTTTTCCAGTTCCTTTATTTGCATATGATGTAGAGTTAAAGCTGCGTAAGGGAAATGAGACATTTCAAAAAACTGGAAAAGGTCTGAGTCTAACAAGAGACGTAAAAATGGAAATTCTAGACAAGCTGGCACAAGAAATGTTTGCTCTGAAAGCTTACCCTGATAAAAGTCAAATTGAATCAGTTGCTTCTGAACTTCTGCAAACAAACATCCATGCCTCAAGGAGCCTGGTAGTGGAACAGGATATGATGGCTGGACAACAAGCATCAAGTACAAGCTTGGGAATTACCGAGCAAAGCTCCGACAGGCTGGTTGTCATGAGGTCAGTGTGAACAGGAGAAGAGGGCGGGCTGAAGATCCTGATGAAGGTGGCTTTTCCTTGAAAAAACCAAAGCGCGGCGAAGTCAATCATTTGCCTGATCATCCAGAAAACTTTGATGATGACACTCTAGAAGATGAAAGATGTGTTTTGGTGGATGAAACCAAAAAGAAGTGGAGAGACATGGAACTTATCAGTCAGAAGATGGAACTCACATTTTCCCTCAGGAGAAAGGAGATTATAGAGGTGCAGCCCATGGTCACGGAAATCCAGGAGAGATGGCCTGCCCTGTTTCTTAAGGAACAGGTAAGTAAATGTGTGTGTGAAAAAGTTGCTAACTATTTGATATCACAAAACTATTGCTTATACAATGAATAATTCGGTGGGTAACGCCATCGGCATTTTTTTGTTTCTTTCATGCTCCACAGATTTGCAGCGAGTTCTACCGTGTAACTACCAAGGACCTGCTGGGGACATTTAGAGCAGCCCTAGACACCTATTGTCCTCGACTACTCAAAGTGTATCGTGCCAGGAAAGGGGCCTTAGGACAAGACATGGAGAGCCTCTTGGATGTTCTTGATGAACAGGTGAATCCATGCGATAAACATCATTTATTTTTGATTATGGTTCAGGGTTACCTGAGCCAGCCCTTATGAAAAGCTCATAGAGGAAGGTTTTGAGCCGGTTATGAAAAGTGGAGAGTGTCTTCGGGCCAGGGTGAGAGCTGGTTCCAAAAGAGAGGGGAGGGGGTTAGAGTTAGGCTTGAACCCAATTATTGATTACACTTTGGTGGTTGAGGTTTCTTTAGCTAATTTAATGAAAGCTTAACAGAGTGACGTTGAATCATTTTATTAACATGTCATTGTTCTATGTAGTTGTAACAAAACTTTATTTAAGTGTCAGCTTTGATTTTCATATTTGGGGTTTTTTTTATTATAAGACATGTTTAAACTAGTGACAAATTAATCTTAGCTGCACTGTTTTTAACAAAAATGTCCTATGTCTTTCCTTTGTCCAATTTCCAGACATCTGACATCACAATGCATCGAAGCAGAGCATGTCTAGAAGGTCTACCTCTTTTTCTCTGTGACACTTCAGAGAAGCTTTTCCTGAAATGCCTGGTGAGTACAGAATGTCTGTTTTTGTTTTTGGTCAGTGCACATTAATTATCATGCACATATTATGTATAATTCTCTATGCCATATTGCTTTAGAAAATCGAAAAGATGAAATATCCACACCCTGGATTGTAGCTCCCAAAAAACTGTATTCATCAACAACGTTCCATATATTTTAGCCAATAAGCTGAGTTACATGGCCCAGTAGCACCATCTGCTGTCTTAACAGAGCATTTAACAAGCACTCTTCCTGCTCTGAGCAATTCTCACCTGAATGGCGGTGGTGCTGCTGACCATCATCTGAACAGTAGCAGAAATCAAACTGTACTCGATTAACAGTGTTATGGTAGCAACGTCCCTTATAAATCTATAAATGCGGAAATAAAGTAGTACTCTAAGTGCATGAAGGTCACAGTTTGTTGATGAATAAAGGGCTAGCCCAGTCGCTTCTCCTCTGTATTGCTAACACTCCTCTCCTCCATATGCATTTGTTTTCAACAAAGCCGGCAAGAAAGCAATCCATGGAGCAGTGGGTAACGTTATACATCATTGATGTGTTACGATGTGTATATTGGTGTAGTCCTATCCATCACAAGATATTACGGGTTACTCGTTTGTGTCGTGGTGCCGCTGAGATGAGAGCAAGATGAGGCTCTGATCTTACAAGTTTGGTTTTCAGCCAAGAGACACTAGGTGGAAGGCAGAGAGCCTCCATTCTCCCTGGAACAAGTTACAAGTCATTGATTTAACCAGCACTATCACTCCAAAGCCGTTTAATTAAAGGTTGAATATGGAGTTTTACCAGAATACCACAATCTATTGCTCAAGGTAGGCAACAACAACAACAGAAAAATAATTCCTGCAGTCAGTTGCCAGACCGTTGCTAAGTGTAGCAGACCGTTGCTAGGGACGCTGCTCTGATCAGAGTAGCACAGAGAAGAACTATGCAGGATATTTACCTTCTGTTTTATTTTTACCATCAATAAACAGCTTTGGACAAATTGTGGTTTTAGATAAATGACTTGTAGCTTGTTACAAAGAGAGTGGAGGCTCTCTGCCTTACACGCCACTGCTGAAAACCAAACCTGTGATCAGAGCCTCAGACCCGGTGTCACAGCTCTCATCTCAGTGAAAAAAAAAAAAGGTCTCGTCTCAGTGGCGGTGGATTCCGCAACACAAACATGCCCCGTAAACCGTAATCTCTTGTTTATGACTGATAAGACTACACAAATACAGGCATCATAACATGCATTTGATAATCCATCGATCCACCGATTGATTATAAAAACGCTTCATTGAAAACAAAAGTAAATGACCGGGAGGAGGCTTAGGAAAACAGCGGGGAAATGAGCCACAATTATTCTGCACCCCTCTAAACGCACCGTGGGTGTATTATTTTTGAAAAAATATAGCTTTTAATAAACATTCTCCATATTCAACCTTTAAGGTAAAAATGAAACAAAGTTTAGGCAAAAATCATAGTTCCTCTTTAACACTTGTAGTCTCACAACTACAGCACATATACAAAGGAATAGCAATCAGGATCACAGGCAAAAAACTGTATAGTACAGTAAATGTAAACTACAGGTTTACTCTGAGGCTGAGACACAAGACTGTCTTCTACTGTAGGCTATGGCTAAAGTTGCTCCAGGGGCTGATTAACATCACTTCCAGCAGGGACAGACTTGTATGCATACATACAGAATAATTTAGTGTGAATGCTGACACAGCATTCACACTATTGTTCTTCTGGAATTTATTATTCATGATTCCGTACGTTTTTTGGCTCGCTTCTCCTCCTACAAATTTTGAGCTACAGAAACCATTCAACTATCAAAATGTTCAGCTCGTTAAGGACATGATGGCGTGTGTAGGAGCCAATATTATGTTAAAGAAAGTTGAGAGTTTTACTGTAGGTTACAGCGTGTTTTATGTTGGTTTTGGTTGTGTTATGACATTATTGCCTTTTTTTGCATAGATGTCAAGTTTACCACAGCACCTGAAGTAAGCGCGGCACATGCGCATTTTTTGTTTATGAAGGACTGGTGCAAAGTACAAGACGTGGATTAGCAGAGTGCTAATAGGTACAGGGAAAAAAGGTTTACTGACCGTCACTTTCAGATGTTACTGTTACGTTAAGATTTTGTGGACCGTTGTAAAAACCAAGAGAAGCTTGGAATGGTGTGTATTAATGGAAATACCTGGATTCTGCAACGAGAAATAAAACAACGAAACTACGACCTGACTCTCCGGTGGTTTGTGAGTAGTTAAGTAACGCAAGACAGTAACATACGAGTCGAGCCAGCTGTACCTGCCTACTGCTAATAAATCTAGTGGCTTTGGAATCAAAATCTACGTTTTGCCACTACAGCGTGTATTTTTCTTTTTTCTATCTGCAAATATTTTCCTATTCATCCTTATCTTCAAATTTCATTCTGCTACTACTTCAGCATACGTTCAGCTATAGAAACCGTTCAGCTATCAAAATGTTCAGCTTTTCATGCTCTTTCAGCCTTGTACTTTCAGGTTTTTGGCTTTTCAACTTTTTCAAATATTCAGCTTTTTCAAAAAAAAATTTATATGGAAGCAAATGGGAAAATCTTCAAATCCTCTTCAAAACTCATCCACTTTCAACCTCTTCTTCTCCCTCATACTTTGAGCTAGAGACACCATTCCAACTTTAAACTATTCACAAGACCTTGAACTATTGAACTTGTATTTCAAATTTTAAAATCTTTTACGGTTTTGAAATTATCACAGTTTTAGTTTGAAGGATTTTTAGCTCGTCTTCTGGGTTTATAATGGGTGTGTATTGCGTGAGCTAGAGTGGAGAGCAGCTGCAAAAACTGCAAAAAACTCTCTTCAGCTTGACTTGGGTCCCACATCTTTTACTTCACATAGACAATATATACATAGAAATGTAGGAAATCTTGTTGGCTTTCAGGTGATGGTCTTATTTCAGATGTAGAACTTAAACTTTTGACTGTAGAAGCCCTCGAGCGACAAGCACTCCAGCAACTCCCCCATAAGCCGCAGTGTTAACTTTGAGCCTAAATTTCTGGAGTGGAGCAGACAGTACCGTTTTTTTAAGCTCTTTCAGTTTATTACTTTTTCAGCTTTTCTGCCCTTTCAGCCTTTTCAAATATTCAGCTTCATGTTCAGCAAGAGAAATTGTTCAACTATCTAAAAAATCGTTTTTTTCTGCAAAGTCTTGACCATTCATTCTCATAGTTTTATGCATTTTTTGTGCATTAGGCAAGTGTTTTCCAGCACATTCAGCAGATTTCCGAAATCACTTCAGCCGTCAGCATTCACACTGTATTTTCGCAGGAAATACAATTTTTCTAGTTTCCTTTTGCACATACACACATTTTAAATTACACCCTGACATGGGTGTTTAATTAAAGTGTTATTTTAACAGTGTTTATATTAAATTTGGCCAAATTTCTGCTTTTAACAGGACACCGATCCAGAAGACAGACAAACAAAAGGGGTCTAAATGGGAGTGATCACCGTGTTCGTGGATGATGGTGCACCGGCCTCGCTTCAAACTGTTAACAGCATTGCTGTGGTGTTGGAGGAGACTATTGTGCTCGAAGACATTCCAGACCTTCCCACTGCCTTTGCTTACCTGTTCGGCCTACTTTATGCATTGAACATAGAGTTCCCAAGACATCTCAGATATACGTTTGAAACAGTGCAGCACATCTTTATGGAGCTCACACCCTCTTGTTCACAGCGTGTGCGGAGCCTGAAAACAAAGCTCTTGCTGTAAGAAGCCTGACAACAACAAGGCCTCACTCTTAGTCACAAGCCCATCTTTTTATTCAAAATTATGCAATCATCTGAAGCTAAAACTGCCATGTATAAGTAATGTCTAACATCTAGTGTTGCTAAGCTCAGGATTGTTATTGCACTGCTTTTGAACTGTGTTGTAGTTCAGACTGTTTTAACATGTTTCTTCAAACCAGGATGTTTTTAGGATCAGTCTGCATCTTTTTTTTGTGTGCAGCGTACTTGCACCTGTATTGGTAAATAGAGATTTCATTCTCCTGCATATTTGCACTATTTATAATGGTGTTACTAAGCTCAGGATTGTTCTTACAGTGCTTTTGAACTGTGTTGTGGTTTGGACTCTTTTAACATGTCCATACCAGTCTGCATCTTTAGTTTGTGTGCAGTCTACAATACTTGTACTATTGGTAGATAGAGATTTCATCCTCCTGCATATTTGCTGCAATGTTGTAATTAATGTTTAAATAAACATGTTTTACTGAATTAGTATTATTTGTATTTGTATCATATATAAGCATAATAGAAAAGTTTTAGTTGCCATAACTTCTCATGTTTGAGAGTATTTATAAGTACAACTCAAAATGTTGAGTTTTGATGCATTTGAAAGGTAACTTATCTGAAACAAAAATAATTAGTTGAGACTGCTAAATTTTAATATTTAAAAAAATCTAAATTTGAAGTTATCTCAAAGTTAATTTATAAGTTATCTCAACAAAAGATAATTTGTTGTCTTAAATTTATGTAGTTTTCTTCAAAACTTGAGAGTTTTAGTTGGACTCAAAACGCAAAAATCTATTGCAGCCAGTTACCTAGAATTTTTGAGTTTTCATAGCCCTTTATTTTTTACGGTGTAGGCCCTATATAATATAATATAATATAATATACTTTTATAGAAGTGTAATGTTAATTTGCATTGTTGCTATTAAATCAACACATATATTCATAAAATGAATTGTTTTTATATATTAAATAAATAGAAAGCTGACCAATAGCCATCTCCATATTGTATTAAACTGGTGCCTTCATTTTTTAGGTTTGTGACACTATCTTGGGCCATGCAAAACACAGCTTTGCCTTCACAAAGCATCTGATCAGTGCTACACTGCTGTAGGCAGACAGATTCCAGCAGTACCACAGCCAGTTCCCTGAAGCAGCACTGAACACCACCATGGAGGCTTATCCACGTCTGAACAAGAGCAAGCTGAAAACTGAACTGGCTCTCATCTACAGCAATGATGAATTCAAGAGCTGCAGTGGTGCTGTGGCTCTGTACCAGCTCTTCATGGGGAACAATCTTCAGGACACCTTCTCAGAGACTGTGGCTCTGCTGAAGATCCTCATCACAACTCCACTGACTACGGCTGAATCAGAGAGGTGCTTTTCAACACTGAAGAGAATCAAGACCTTCCTCAGGAACACGATGTCACAGGATCGTCTCAATGCGTTGAGAAGAATCTTGTCAAAACCATCCCTGACTTTAACCACAGAGTCATTGAGAAATTTGCTTCTCTCAAGGACAGAAGGGCAAAATGTATGTACAAAACGTAGAACACTACATGACATTATGTTTTCATTTATGTAAATACACTTGTGTGATACCTTAGTACATGTTTGCTTGCTTTTTGGTATAAGGTATGTCTATTTTGGAGTTATAGCCCCCCCTGGAGAAAAATCCACCAGCTGCCACTGCACTCTGGTACAATTACCACCATTCAAGACGTTACACAAACACTTGTGCTTTAGAAGTGTGCTTCATTTTCTGTGTAAGATCCACCTAGAGTGTTATTAACATATTTTATACAATTCTGTGGCGTTTTCATTGGGAATTTCATTTTTCCTAGAACATGAGAAGCAAACCTGTCCATAGTTTTATCACAGAGCACATCCGCACAGTGAAAAGCATGTTCTAGTAAAATGTGCTACTCTTTGCTTAGGAAAACAACATCCTATTTCTTATCCACATAAATATTTGAGTAATTTTATCGTGCTAGTGCCTTGCCAGAGGAGAGCACTAACTCATGTGAGGCTGCCAGCAGCTACAACAACACTGTCATCTCTTATTCCAGGCAAAAAGATTCATGACCTGAGGAGGCCCAGGCAGCTCGCACATAAAGCACTCCGGTCACATGTACGTGTAATTTGAACGACATCACTTGTAGTAATAAGCCCTCAGAGAATTGTCACCCAACTCTGTAGATTTTTACACTCTTTTAGCTTGTTGTATGCTACCTGCCCAGCACAAAATTGCAATACAAAGTTAACCACCAGCTAGTGGAAGTGGAGAGATAAGCAGTTAAAGAGACATATTTTTTTCTCTGGACTTGGCAGAGAGAACAGGGTTAGAAGCAGTGGCGGCTGGTGAAAAATATTCTAGGTGGGGCTGTATGTGCCAGAAGCTTTCGGTAACTATCCCAATAAAAGAACCCAAACCAAAAGATACCATTGTTTTAGGGATAACCAATAATTATTTAATTGCCCTTTGGAAATCAACAGTTTGACAGATAATGACAATGATATGAGATGTATATTAGTGAATACTCTTAATACAAAATTAAAGTTCTTGAGAGACATTTACAGGTGGATGATGATTAAAAATAACTATATACAAAGAAAAACTGTCATAGGAACATAAAATGTAGCAATTGGATTAAATATATTAGTGAATACTCTTAATACAAAATTAGAATATTATTGCATATTATTGTAATATTTACAGATGGATGATGATTAAAGTTCACTTTACACAGAAAAACTGGTATAGGAACATAAAATGTACCAATAGTAGTGTGCAAATACTTATTTATTTATTTATTTTTTATTTTATTTATTTCGGCATGTTATTAGACAGTCATCATCACACATCATCTTAGTTAAAATAAGGTAGTACACATGGCCGAAAGGGAAAGCGGGAGAAGCAGATGCTTATCTAGTCCCGCCCCCATTACCCACAGAATACATTATTTCCACAAATTATATTTCTTTTGTATTTTGACGTACATGTTACAGCAGCATGCAGTGAACAGAGCTGCAGTCCAGCTCTAGACAGTCAACAGACTACGTGTGTGTCTGCACAGTGTCTATATTGGTCCATCATGAGTGAACAACAGTCTCTACTTGTTGCCTGGAGTGTAACACGGTCATAAGGTGGTGCAATCGATATAGGTTAGTTTCAGTTATTTGGTTGTTAACTGGGATGGTGTGAAAGCCAGTATTGCCGTCTTTATTCATCCATCTCTTCTGGAGCTTTCGCCGCGCTTAGCTTCACCAAGACCTCTCGATTAGAAGCCACGTCTGCTCGCATCTTTCCCATGTACTCTCAAATTGTGGAGATGCCAGATCGCATCTCCACCACAGCACTCCGAGTTTTGGCGTTGTCAGCCCTCACATTGGTCTGCTCGGCAGCGATCTTGCTCAGCTTCCGAAGTTGCATGAACATTCCGTATCCCAGGGAAAGCATTCCGATTGTCATGAACGTGAATATGTACACGTCCTCAACGTCCTCTATATCCATTGCGGCAAGGCACACGACTCTCCATTTTCCCCATCCATCCATTGTGTAGCCGGCCATGAAGGTCCCGTCCGGGCATACTGACTTGTATATGTGTGTTTTTTGTGTGATAGAGTGAGTGAGTGAGTTTGTGAGTAAGTGTGTTGGTGTGTGTGTGTGTGTGTGTGTGTGTGTGTGTGTCTGTGTGTGTGTGTGTTGGTGAGTGAGTATGTGAGTGAGTGAGTTTGTGAGTGAGTGTTTGTGTGTGCGCATGTGAGTGAGTAAGTGAGTGTGCCGACCTTTGTGATGTGGGATGTTGCCTGCTGCATTATCAGGTTCAGCTGATGAGCATAACAGTGTATGTAGTGGGCATGTCCCGTAAACGTCTTGTACCTTGCGCTGCACGCCACCTGTAGCTCCTCTCATCACGGCAGCTCCGTCATAGACCTGGGTGATTAGTTTTCTCCTTTGTCCCTCAGGAAGAATAGTCTTCAGCCTTTCCAACACCGCAGTGGCGACTGTGTGAGCTGTCGCGTTTGGAAGCTGGATGAACTCGTTATTCAGGCTGTCAGTGTAACGTAGCACAAGCCCCAGCTGACAATGAGTGGCAGTGTCTGTTGTTTCATCTGCCTGGATAGCTAGATAATCTGCCCTTTTTACATCCTCCGGAATGCAGTCTCGAAGAACCGACAGCATGTAGTCCAAAAGTTCATTTTGCACTGTCTTTGAGGTACCTTTTAAAAACAGTGGCGGTCTTCAGGTGCTCCTCTAACACACTGTCCAGCGACACCGCAAGATCGACTAATCCCCGAAAAATGCCGGGGTTGTCGGAGGATGCTGTCTCATCATGGCCTCGCAATGCCAGCTCAAAAGCTCCACAGAATTTCACACAATCAATGATCTTCGATAAAATATGTCTGTTCATGTCCACCTCTTCATTGTGTTTTCTCACTGCAATCCTGTGTCATTCATCCAGCTACGCAGCTATGCTAGTCCTGCCTAGCATGGCTAGCTTGACAGCGTTGTTCATGTGTACCTTTGAGCATTCATGTTTTTTAATCCGCTCTGACAAAAATTTTAGGTCTCTAACTCCTGTTACAGTCCATGTAGTATCTGTCCCCGGCATTTCAAAAAGTAAACACGGGAAGCAGAATACTGCATTTGCATAACTACATCCAGTTAGCCAAGCCTTCCTGTCATACGTCTGCTGTGTTAAATTCAGACCGGGCTTCTCAGGTCCAAGGTCTTTAACACAAAGTTTTTCCCCTAAAGTTCTCCTTTCCAAGGGGTTTAGCAAGAGAGATTTGACAGAATTTATGGGTAGCTGAAGCCCTGTGTGTTCTTGTTCTTGTCTACTTGACGCGGCCATCTCGATTTCAGACACTTGTTTCTCGTTGCTAGGATACTTAAACGATAAGCATGGGGCGATATTTTTAGCGCCCCAAGCTTATCAAATTTGACGACGCTAATTGGCTACCTTACCCGTTGCTATGTGTTTTTTGTCTCAGCAACAGTCTACCATTGGCTGAGCTGCTGCAGTGCTAGGGCGACTTTTCTAGAGCCCCAGGAGAGAGGGGAAATGACCGTGGATGCATATATGTAGCTCGTTCTTGATCATTAAAAACACATTTAGTTGTAGAATGAGCAGTAATTATTTATTTTTGAAAAGATTATTTTGGAAAAAAATCCTCCTTTTATAGGCCATGTGTGCTGGCATCATTAAGTGAATCCTCAAGGGGTACTGATGCGCAGGCTGTCACTATGAACCTTACAGCGGAGATGTTACTCTGTTCAAGCTCCCAATAGTGTTTGGTATATCAATGGCAACCATAGGCAATACAGTAGAACAGTTGCAATGCTTTCACAGCTTCTGTTTATGGCAGTGAGATGAGTATAGATCATATTGTTTTTTGGTAGAAGGATGTGGATGTGAGTGCATGTGTAGTGTGAACTTTCTAACAACTCAGGAATCTCACTTGTGTCTAACTACTGAAGAGCAACGAGTTCACCAGTAGGCACTACAGCTTTACTATTTAGGTTCCCTGCCAGTTAGTGCAATCCTTTATCCTATTTGATTACTTGTGTATTGTGTGTAATCTGCATTGTCTCAAACACCACTGGCCCAACAATGTCCCCATAATCAACATTTAGGCATGGCATGTTTATTTGTTTCACAGAATTCATACAGAATTCAGAATTCATGTGCATAGTGGTATTGATGGGTTTTCACGGCTCATCCTTCACCTGACTGCATCGACCAACAACAGAGCCCAAACTGTCGTGGAGAGTTTCCTGTCTGCAGTAGAGCAGTATGGTAAACTGTCTAGAGTCTGCTCAGATAAGGGAGAGGAAAACATTCTGGTGGCATGCTTAGTGGTGACCAGTCGTGGACTTAATAGGAACTCTCACATTGCTGGAAGAAGTGTCCACAATCAACACATTTAGTTGAGTTTCTAGATATTTGCATTATAGTGATTAATTTTCTTTGCAGATATTTACTTACATCACATAAGTTATAAAAATCAACAAAATTAAAAGTACATTCTGTTTTAAAATGACACTTGGAATAATTTATAATCAAAATGTCTACAAACATATATTCTTATGAGTCCAGATGTTACAACATTACTTTATGATACTTCTGATAGTTAATACATTTGAGACAGCATATTTAAAAGTCTAGTTGTCAGCCCTCGGGGTTATCAGTTATCAACATGTCATTCCTTGTATTCCCACACAGAAAGAACCTATATAAACATATATGTTTTAATATAGGTTTCGAATATATGCAACTTACATAAAATTGGCCGTTTTCATATTAGGCGGTGGGCCAAGGGGAGATTACGTGTATTTAGACGATCCCCACCGAGGGAGGACCTAATTTTTTGTGGACAACATCTTAATTTTTCAACAAATTAAACAAAAATTGTTGGCACTCTTACCTCTTGCACATTTTTTGTTTATCGGTAACTTTGTCTGAGTTACCGGTTCCGGCAAACCGGGGACCGACATGTATGAAGTCATTGTAGGTATTGTCCAATGACCATGGATCATGGATCTATAATATAACCATCCATGCCATGGATACATCCATGCCAATGACACGCCTCGAAATTTCCGGAGTTTAACTTTTTTTTCTCCTTTGTTTGCTGGTTACCATGGTTACCATGGATCTGTTGTTTAACTCGCCGCTGCGTTTAAGCTACCGGCATCGGAGTACAGTACATCAACACTTTGCACACACATTGCTAATATAACACGAATTTTGCGTATCAATCACTTTAAGAGGAGGTAAAATTAATCAAATTAACGGTCTATAAAGTTCGTTATTAAGCTTGATGAAAGGAGGAAAATGTATAATGTCCTGTCATACCTTCTTTTGAAAACTTCAGTCTTCTGTAACATTAATGATGTCCTCAAAATGTCATTGTGAATTTTGCACATAATATTACCAATTTCCAACATCTGAGGTCCAGTGAGTTTTCTTTCCACCTGTCAATCTTGACAAAAATGATGAGCATAACGTCACAAAAATTAGCCACACACACTACACCTCTCTAACTACGTTTGCTAGCAAACAAAACAATGGAGGTGTTTTTGAAAAAGATGTTCCTGTAACCCCGTTTACACAGGATGGAAGAAATGTATTACTGCTGTGAGAGCTGTGGCAGAAGAGGCAGTGCTGAGATTTAACCTTACAACCCAGGTTTGTTGTCATACTATATAGTGGTTGTGTTATGTGTATGGCTTTAGCTTGCAAAGAGACTGAAAATGGAAATTAGCTTTGACATTATATATATATATATATATATCAAAGCTAATTTCCATTTTTTTTACAGGTGGAAAGAAAACAACTCACTGGACCTCAGATGTTGGAAATTGGTAATATTATGTGCAAAATTCACAATGACATTTTGAGGACATCATTAATGTAACAGAAGACTGAAGTTTTCAAAAGAATGGATGTGTGTGCGTGCCTTCATTAATTGTCCTTTTAAATGAGTTAACTGTGAACCTCAAACTTCAGGAACCTGCTGCTATGCCAGCTAACTGTGGCTACCACAGAGACTGCTACAGCCACTTCACCAATGTCACAAACATAAAACGAGCCCAGAGAAGATTTGAAAAGGCACCTTTATTTCAGAAAGAGGCTGAAAAAGAGGGTAGGTGTTAAATAAGAAAAGAATGCTCTTGTCAATGTGAATCTTGAACTTCAGCTGTGAATCTGTGAAGAAAAAGAATAGAAATTAGCATTAAAACACAATGACATTATGCACATTACATTTGAGAACCAAACTTTGTCTTTAACTCGTATGACATAAGTTTATTACACTGCTTCTTAGAATTATGTGGGGGGGGGAAATCAGATATAACAACTTTCTCGCTGGATGTTCCTGGTGTTTCCCCCTGAGCCCCCTGCAGCACAGAAATGCACTAGCCCCATGACAATATGATTGAGATTCCTTCAGTTTAAGTTACTATGCCTGGTGCCACACACACACACACACACACACACACACACACACACACAGACAGAAGTCAATGGGACAAAAATGTCCACTAACCATAATTATTAACATACATAATTAACATTATTAGCCTAACTACTAAAATATACAATTATGCTCAACATTTCAGGGTAGTTTACTTCACTGTTTGAAATTTGCTGACTGGGGTATACCACAGAGAACCATGCTTTTAGATCATTTAAATTCCTTCTGTTATCCCTCTTTCTGGGTATAACAGTAACACCAATAAAATAACCAGTAACGTTAATTATACTCACACACCGTGAGTGCGTGGCTTAACAAGCTCTTCATGACTGATGCTGGCCGGCTGCCAAATTGCCACACGCTTAACTTCCAACGATTTGGGTTATTCACATCGTGTGAGGTGACTAATGTAATATTAATTCGATAAGAATAGTCAGCGATATTGAAATATATTCAAGTCTCAGCTCAAGCTTAATTGACTGATTGATTAAGTGAGCACGAGTTGTTAACAAGAGCTAGGATTAGGCTAACGGTTAGCGCTACCTTTACACGTAATAAACGTCGCCTCGCCAAAGGTTATACATCAAATACATAGCAAAGCTAGCATTTTCCAACAACATTAATACTTACCTACACACGTGGAAGCTTCTTATTTAGCTCATAATATTTCGTGTGGTTTTCCATGGATGTATCGCTGTCTTCACCTCTCCACCCTGTGTCCACCAGGTAAATATTGAGAGCAGCAGCTGTTCTTCGCATATCTACGTCTGATTGGCTGAATAACATCACGTGATTTGTAGTGTTGCGTGCCATTGGTGTAACTGACATAGTAGGCTGCGACGTTTGCCTGCAAATTTAACAAATTTTAAACTATGATTATGAAAGAATGTGCAAGAATTACGAGTGCCAACAAAGAAAATCTGATTGAGAAAAAAATAAACTTTAAAACGTAAAAGATCCAGGTTCTCCCTGCATGGGGATCATTATTTTCAAAAACTAAAGCTGATACGGGGCCTCGGCCCACCGTCTATATATTATATGTACATATATGTACATATATGTTCACCTATATAAGTATCTATATATGCACCTATATGTTCACCTATATATGTACCTATATATGCACCTATATGTTCACCTATATAAGTACCTATATATGCACCTATATGTTCACCCATATATGCACCCATATGTTCACCTATATAAGATCCATATATGCACCTATATGTTCACCTATATGTGCACCTATATGTTCACCTTTATATGTACCTATATATGCACCTATATGTTCACCTATATATGTACCTATATGTGATGTACAAGTGTCTTTACATGTAATTGCATGTACATTATTAAAAATTATACATTAAAGATTTTAAAATTATTAAAATCCATAGCTACATAGCCTACAAAAACAAATAAAAACCCAAAATGTAGAACTTTACATAATTTATTCACATTAAAACAATCAAATAGAACAAGAACAGGAACAAAAATAATAAATAATTAAAGCTGCAAGCAGCGATGAACGGGCCCTCGCAGTCCACGCGTGTCGGGACATGCTGATGTCGCTACATGCTGCTGTCGGGGCATGCTGCTGTTGCGGCTTGTTCATGCAAGAACTTCCGCTGAGGAATCAAAAGTGAAGGCAGGCAAGCTGTTGTTTCGTCATTTAGCAATAAAAGCGCCCCCTATTGGGCGATTTGCACCAAATTTTTGACAAACCGTCATCGTGCCATGGAACACAATTAAAAAAACTTTAGTGTTAATGGGATTGTATTTCATCAAGATATGGAAGATTGTCTGCCTGACCACAATGTGCAGGAATTTGTTGTTTCATATTTTGGCCATTGTTTGGACTATCACAATTCTTTTAATAAGTTTTTGTCGTGAGCATCCACAGATGCTGTGTGCAAAGTTTGGTGCAAATTGGTGAAATTCCCTGGGAGGAGTTCGAAAAAGTAAGTTTATCAGTTTTCGCGATTTCGCGAATGGAAATGTACGTCGAAAGTGGGCGTGGCCGACATCACACAATTCAGCTGAATGCAGGGAACACATAGATATAAGGTTTAACAATGTGCTCCATATTATGTGGGAGTTATTAGCCAAAAACGGTTTTGTGTTGAAAATAGCGCCACCTGCTGGTCATTTTTGGTGTGTGAGTTACAGGGGCCAGTGTTTAGCACCCCTATGAATTTCATATCCATAAGTGTTATCGTGTGGGCACAGTGCGAAATATAAAATGAGACGGCCACCAGGGCGCCACCTAGTGTCGGATCTGGAACACATTTGTCAGTTATCCTCAGGAGGGCATTGGCAATGAGTGTAGCAAGTTTCATGTTAATCCGACAAACGGATGTGGAGATATAAATTACTTCAATTTAAAGAGCGCCACCTAGTGGTCATGAGAAAAAATTTAGTACAGAGCGTTAGGGGCTCATGGGGAAGTAGTATCCTGAGTTTCATGTCCTTTGGACACACCAATGTGGAGATATGCAACACTTCCTGTTTGGAACGAAATCTGCAGGAAGTTGTTTTTTAATAACTTGAGTATTCTTTGGAATATCAAAATTCTTTTAATAACTTTTTGTCAGAAGGGTCCACAGATGCTTTGTGCAAAGTTTGGTGCAAATCGGTGAAATTACCTGGGAGGAGTTGGAAAAAGTAGGTTTGCGACATTTCGCGAGCTAGCGAAAAAAAAATCTCAGGCGGATATGGGCGTGGCCTATACCCAGAGATTCAGGAGGATTCAGTGAACGCGTGGATATAAGGTTTTTGAATGTGCGACAAAGTATATGGGAGTTATTAGGCAAAACGCACTTTCCTTGATAATAGCGCCACCTAGTGGCGAAAATTCACAATGACAACAGATTATAAAATTTTTCGCCAGGTGTGACATATATTCCAAGTTTGGTGAGTTTTGGGGTATGTTCAGGCACTGAAAAATGTGATCATTTGGGACGAAGGAAAATAAAAACAAATAATAATCATTACAAAAACAATAGGGACCTCGCAGGTTCCCTGCTCGGGCCCTAATAATAAATCAAAAAATGAATAGAAAGAACAAAAAAATATTTTTCTCTCTGTGCTCTTCTAAGCTCGGTGAGCTTGGCATTAATGGATGTGCCGATCTGCCCTCGCGTGGCTGCCGGCCACTTCCTCAGTGTAGCATCTACAGAGAAGACAAAAATAATAAGAAGACTGTATAATAATAATAATAATAATAATAATAATTGTACTGTTCCCACTACGTGTTATATACATCCAGTATGTTAACGTAGATAAACAGCCAGCAAAACTCGGTTTTCACGAGCCAGGAAGCGAGCCCCTTGCTCCTTTATTTACAGTTTCCATTTATGACAAAAAAGACTTTGAGTAAAACTGTTATAGAAACAAAAAGAGAGAGAAAATATCTCTTATTAGCATAAAACCTGTTACTGAGTGACTAAAACACAGGTAGCGATGAGTGCTAACGTTAGCCATTAAGATGACAACAGCCGCTAATGTCATATGCAAATATGAAAGGTAAACGTCATTGATATGCTAATGTAGTAACAAAAGGCTTGAAACGCTATTGGCATACTAACACAGACAAACAATATGCTAAAACTCTTCTAGATTAGCATTAATGCTAGCAAATATGAGCTAGGTATCATGAATGACAGTTGCAAAAGTGAGATATGAGCTATACAATAGGTATGACAAACAGAACCTGCCACTGGGTATATGAGCTATATAGGACCACAACAGACGAGCCCAGACTCAGAGGGGAATAGCGCTAGCATATCGTAGCAAAATATTGGTGAAATGAACTAGTTTCGTGGCAGATAATGTGTTATATAGAGGCTGTGTGTCGATGCCCCGTTACTCGCATTATATGGATATATCGGCGCTACACTGGATCTAATTTCGTCCGAACGACGCCAAATGACACCAAAGTTATCTGGGTGAGTAAATTATCATATATTTTGATAGAAATAAGGTCCAGGTTGTAAAAAACGGTAGTTATCCTTTAAACGCTGAACTGATGTCCAGGAACAGCATCCGAACATGAGTGTTTTTCTCCTCCAGGTGTGCAAGGCTCAAGTGAAGAGCGGTGGAGATGGCATCCTCAGTGAAGCGGTTTGGCCGGTAAGCAAACTGGAAGGGGTCAAATGTGGCAGGGAGTCTGGAGGTGATGTGCTCCTTTACTAGTCTTTCAAAGCACTTCATCATAATAGGAGTGAGTGCGATGGTAGACATTGAGTGATGTGATTAGAGGTTTTTTTGGCACTGGGATGATGGAGGCAGTTTTGAAACATAATGGGACTTTGGCTTGATCCAGTGAGGTGTTAAAAATGTCTGTTAGGACACAAGCCAGCTGCTCTGCACATTCCCTGAGCACCCGCCCAGGTATGTTGTCAGGGCCTAGAGCCTTCCGTGAGTTGACACTCCTCAGAGACCTTCGCACCTCAGCTATGTCAAGGCTTGTTCATTAAGGAAGTCCATGTCATCGTCACACGCAGGAGGGGCAATCCTGTAGTTGGTGATAGTCCGTATGCCTTGCCACATATCCCTGGTGTTAGCGAGATCATGGAAAAAATCTTGGATTTTTCGACTGTGAGCACGCTATGCTAGTCTGATGGCACGGTTCAAGTTGGCTCTTGCTGTTCTCAGTGCCATCTCGTCGCCAGACTTGAAGGCTGAGTTCCATGCCTTTAGCATTTTGCGTACTTCATCAGTCATCCAGGGTGTTGGTAACTGTAGGTTTTCCTCTGACCAGCAGGGGCTTATATGCAGGAATTAGCATAACAGATAGATGATCTGAGTGTGAGTAGATTGCAACTCACTGATAGTCCGGTAGCGAACTTTCATGGCCTCTTTAGTATCAGCACTGCGGGGCACGTACACAGCAGTGATGGAAACTAAGGAAAACTCCCTGGGCAAATAGAATGGTCTGCAGTTTACATTCAGAAGCTCAGTGTCCGGTGAGCAATGGCTTGAGACAAACTTAACATTTATACACCAGTTGTTGTTGATGTAAATACAAAGACCACCCCCTTGGGATTTACCACTGAGTGCGCAGCTCCTGTCAGCACGAAAAGTAGCCAGTCCCTCAAAGCTGACAGCATTGTCCGGGATTGATGAGTTTAGCCATATCTCTGTCAGAATTATGCGCAACAGTTCCTCATCTCTCGTTAACTTGTTAATTCCAGCTGTAGATGATCTATTTTGTTTTCCAGGGAACAAATGTTTGAGAGGAAGATAGATGGAAGTGGTGTTTTATAGGGGTTAGCTTTTAGCTGAGCTGTTAGTCCTCCCCGACAGCCGCGCTTCCGCCTTCGGTCACACCGTCTCCGCTCGCTCCTCTGCCAGCTTGTGATGCTTGGAGCGTCCATGGCAACTGGGTCTTGTCGGCGTAGCACTCGGTCACACCGCCTCCGCTTGCTCCTCTGTCGGCTTGTGATGCAAGGAGCATCCAAAGCAACTGGGTCTTGTCGGCGTAGCACTTGCTCACACTGCCTCCGCTTGCTCCTCTGTTGGCTTGTGATGCTAGGAGAGTCCATAGCAACTGGGTCTTGTCGGCATAGCACTCGGTCACACCGCCTCCACTTGTTCCTCTGTCGGCTTGTGATGATGGGCACGTCCATAACCTATATATTATAACCCTAACCCTAACTATTGCTTAAAATCTTACAGTTGCAATCAAAATTATTCAACCCCAAATGCAAATTAGGTTTATTGGCAAAATGTACAAACTAGCAGCTGTTTGCAATAAACAAATCAAACAAGGACTATTTAAATAGCTCAACACAACTGTTACAAGTGGTTTCTCCAAATTCAACACAAAATGCCACTTTTAATGACTACTGCAGTCTCAAAATTATTCAACCCCTTCATGACAAGCATCTTTAGTACTTAGTAGCGCACCTGCTGTGTGAAACGTGATGCATAGCTAGACACCAGCTTCTGGCAGCATTCCTGAGGAATCTTAGCCCATTCCTCATGGGCAAAGGCCTCCAGGTCACTAATATTCTTGGGTTTGCGTGCTGCAACCGCCTTTTTCAAATCCCACCAGAGATTTTCAATGGGGTTATGTCAGGTGACTGTGATGGCCACTCTAGTCTTCCAGGACTTCTTCTGAAACCAAGCCTTCGTGGACCTTGAGGTATGCTTGGGATCATTATCCTGTTGGAAGGCCAAGCTTCAGCTTCCTCACAGACGGTATGACATTTTCTCCCAGGATTTCCTGATACTTGATTTTATCCATCTTGCCCTCCACACGCTTCAGGTTTCCAGTGCCAGAGGAAGCGAAGCAGCCCCAGAGCATCACTGAGCCACCGCCATGCTTCACTGTAGGCAGGGTGTTCTTTTCAGCGTATGCTTCATTCTTCCTCCTCCAGACATACCGCTGATCCATAGGCCTGAAAAGTTCCTGGTTACTGTTCTGGTGTAATTTGTTTATTGCAAACACCTGAAATTTTTTTTTATTTTGCCAATAAACCTAAAATGCAATGGGGGTTGACTAATTTTGTTTGCAACTGTAGATGCAACACATTTAAAAAAGTGCACTATGAAACAGGTGAAAATTATAAAACTAAACTTTTCTTTAAAGGTCCCATATTATAAAAAACACATTTTCTCTGGTCTCTACATATATAAACTGGTCCTCCCTGAGCCTACCAACTCCCAGAATGAGGAAAGCAAACGAGTCCTGCATCGTCTCTGCAGCCCACCCACTGGTAAAACGGGACTCCTACAGGCTGTTCAGATTCAGCTCCTGTCGTTACATAACGACAGGAGTGATTTGTATAGGCCGGGCTCCTCTGCACGAAAACACCCCCCCCCCCCCTCTCCCCGGAGATATCCGAGAGGGGGGCGTTCATCCCCGAGGTGAAGTTCGATGTGTCCAGCGGTAAGATAGCAGTGTTTCGCAATGTCGTCGCTCAGAGCTAGACACGCAAATTGCTCTGTTGTTGGTTGTAAAAATCAACATAAGTGCCTATATTCTGTCCCAGCTACAGAAGAATAGAAGAGACAGTGGTTGCGTTTCATTTTTAACAACAACGTGCCAGCTACGTAAGTTTGTTTGTGTGTGCTAACCACTTCACATTGGACTGCTTCAGTAATGAGGGTCAGTTCAAAGCTGGCTCTGCCTCTACCCTCATAAAAGGATCAGTCCCAACCATACTGGATGCAGCAACTGCACCCGAGCCACAGGTAAGTGTCGCCACGTTTTGATAGTATGTACAGTTGCCTATGAGTATGGTGAAGTCAGCTTGAAATTGGCTAACTAGTTAGCTGCGCTTCGATCCGCTATGCAATGGCATTTGAAGCGAGTCCAAGAGTTTGGAAACTGTGTTGGAGATAAACACAGCTTTCGCTAGCTGTTTTTAGATGTTACCTGTTGCAGGTCAGTGGGGAATGGGAGCCGGGTGGTTGTGTTGGGGAGTGGGGAGTCTCTGATGTAAGTATGTCTCCTTCTGGGTCCGATTCTGGGTCAAACTGGTATGGTTGAACGACAGCATCTCAGCGAGCCATAGTGATACATCCACCGTAAACATTAGCGCATGTTACAGCTAGCGTCAGCGGCATCCTCTCCCTGACAGGGGCGTGTAGCAGGCAAGGCAGGCATTGACAGACGGAGCTCATTAGCATTTAAAGGTGCAGGCACAGAAACAGCCTGTTCTCAGTAGAGCTCAGTAGAGCTCACATGAGCAACTTTTAGACAGCTGAAATTCAGGACCACGGATGGGTTTGGGGCAATACAATTCGAATACAGTGTTGTTGGACCCCTGACAGCTGTGTGAAATTGATGAAAAACAGTATCATATGGGACCTTTAAAACTTAATAAAAGTGCACAGTGAAACTGCAGGAGGTCAAGGCTACACCAAAAGTTGGTGCCCAAAGAAGAGTATTGCACATTTGTGCTTTGAATGATTCAAAGTCTTTGTGGACTGGCAATCTTAAAACAATGTTATATGCGTTTGTCAGAGAATGTGTTTGGCGACATGCATTTTATGATAGATGTGTTGCGACAGTTGGAGTCGTACGAGGTAGGCGGGGGGATGTTTGGTGGCAGTCTGCGTTGTGACTGAGACATGTGTTAAGAGGGCACTCTGTCAATGAAGTTGAAGTTGAAACTAAAAGAACTCTCATCTTTTTTAGAATAAACTCATAAGTTTATTACAGTGTTGGTTTCTGGAAAAATCTTGCCTGATTCTTCTGGAAGGATTTCAATTGTAGGCTTAAGGAGAAAGCCATTGGGAGGTATAGTAGAGGACCCAGAGGCTAACTCCAGCACATTCTCCAAGGTCAAGGGGGCACATTCTCCTTTTAGAATTAAAATGTAGTTTATTGTTGAGCATTTAAAAAAAAAGTTTTTTTTCATTCCAAACAATTGTCCTATAGCAACTTGCAAGTGTACTTTAAAGCTATGGTCTACGATTTGAAAGATTTGTCCGGTCCGGATGGCTCCTATTGGATCAATTTTCCGATCCAATCCCCTCGCTCACTCTCCTGCTCCAGCTCACATCTGGTCCCGACCCACTTCCGCATTTGAAACTACAAGCGGACAAGAGGTTTGTTTTGCCCTGAGCAGTTCAGCTGCCTCTGCTTGCCCCACCGACAAAGAGTCAAAGAAAGAAAGTCTGTCACTGAAAAGACACAAAGCGGAGATGTGAAACAAAGAGGGCTCAAACCCGAATAAACATCGTGTCATCATTTGAACGGTGGCGAAAGGTCCATGAAGATATGGACCCGATGCTGATACAGTGGAGTTTCTGTTGAGCAGGTGATCTTTCGTCTTTATTGTGGATGTTGTGACACAGATAACTTTCATGCTGATGCTGGCTTATGACTGTGAAAGCTGCCATTAGTTTGTTTCTGTGTTATTAGACAGTGTCGAGACAATTTCTGTCTCTGCAGTATTGTCATCACTTGTTTACTTGTTCGACGGAGACGTTAGCCTCTATGCTAGCATTGTAAGCTAACAACAAGCTAACGTTGCTATCATGTTTACACCAAATCAGCCTATTTATTTGCTCGTGGCAGCTAAATGAAGCAGCAAGTAATGCATGTAAGATGAATGAATGAAACCCCAACGCGAAGCGCAGGGGTTTCGGATTTATTTCCAGATTTTTATTTTATTTGTCCGGATTTATTTCTCCATAACAACCTCTTGCCTGGTCACTACTCAACTGTTTTGCTAACCCTCCCCCCGGTCTTGTCCATTTGTTTTCAACTAAGCCTTTGCTAAATCAATATGATGGATTATCATATAAGCGTTACAATGTGTGTATTTGTGTGTTTTATCTGTCATAAACAAGAGATTATGGTTTACGGGGCACGTTTGTGTCGCGGTCTGGTGCTACTCAGACAACAGCTGGGACACAGCTGGTCCGAGACTCATGAAGGTTTGTTTTTCAGCCACAATGTGGAAGCGATCGTTGTGATTAAAGCTGACGGCAGCATCTGTTAGTCTCTTGGCCCTCAATCACTTTTAGAAGTGGCTAACTTAGCTGTTGATAAATAGTAACTTATTACCTAGCTGTAACGTAACTGTAACATGCTAATGACGTTACGCTAGCTTGGCTGTGGAGCTTAGCTGTGGACATTGTAATGACTTACAAGATTTACGTTAGTTTCAATGTGCATTGTAATAACTTTACCTGTGAATCCGACATTGTTACTCCGAATTCAAAGCTGGTGCTGTATTTGGTTTCTGCCGGCCGGCTTGTTGCTCTTGTTGCGGGAGGGGGTGTGTCGCGTGAGGCTTCGAGGGGAGAGCGATATGAGCTCGGAGGGGAGGGATTAAGGAGCACAGAGGGGAGGGGTGTGTGTGTGGGGGGGATGTTTTTTTCAAATCTTTCTCAGATCGTAGAACATAGCTTTAAACTACATTTATGGGATTATTCAAGTTTAGAAAATCTCCTTAGTTAACGATGCCGGGACACACAGACCATTACTGTACATTCACATGAATGTACCGCTTTACTTTGCATAGCAGTTTTTTTAACCCACTTAGAATTCTACCATTCCACATTGCAATAAAACAATATGTGATGCATGGACAACAAACACCAGAATAGTTTCAGAACATTTACTTTTTTATTATTTTGAATAGTTTATTACACACTCAAAACACTCTTAAACCCACTGTAAGGAACGCTTAAGCAAATAATGACCAAGACCCATCAACTGGATTAAACTATACCCTCTACGAAGAAAAGTGCTTTTATGGATACTGTACGAACCACTACAAAATTGATTCAAAAAAATTCACCTTCACCTGTATTCAAGCATATTTTATAGCCATACAAGTGGTGTTTAATATAATAAGTGAAATGATCATGAATGTGGTTGAACGTCTTTAAGAAAACAAGCTATTGTATTTTAATACTTGCTAACCTTTTTCTATTGTACTTTAAAGTATGGATGTGGCTTGAATAAATTCTGTTAAATAGACTCACCTGATGTGGGCTGTGTTCCTGGCCTGTGTGTAACTGGTCCCTGGATTACTACTACTGGATGTCCCTTCTCCTGCAGCTGTATTTAAACACAGAGTTCATCCATGCTGTTTGTTACACAATTGCATTTGGTCATTTCTATCATCCTATCACATAGTTGCATTTAGGCATGGGCCGGTTACCGGTTTCAAGGTATACCACGGTATGAAAAAGTCAAGGTTTCAAAACCACTAAAATTTTCCATTATACCGTTCCTGCAGTATGAGCGTTTTTTTTTTTTTTTTTTTAAATGTGACGTCTCGTCAGAGAGAAAGTAGAGGTCCCTCACGCCGCGTGCAGCTGCAGCGTAAAGTATGCATGTAAAGTAAGTACGCATGTGTCACTGGCCTGGCGGTAAATACTTGTTGCTGTCAAGTAATAATACATCACAACAGCGGCTAACAGTAACATAGCCTGGGACATTAACATTGACATGATAAACAGAAGGGCTTCGGCTGTGTACGTTAAGCTACTGACATCCCCAGCACACGCACACACACACCATACAGCCTCTCATCTTTGAGCCGCTAGCTCAGCTTCAACGCAGGTACCACACAATAACTCTTACAAGGGCCGCGAATTTGCTTCTGGTGACGATAAAAATGTTCCAGCGGACTCTGTTTCCAGCGCGGTCATGGAGAGTCTGAGCAGCTAACTTACTGAGCTGTGACTACCAGCTCTGCTTTTCTCAGTTTACCTGCCACTGGCAGATGAGCCAGAAAGTTAAATGTGGACCCTGGGTAAATGGAAGCTAATGTTAAGTCTCCAGCCCTGTGATGTTTTGCCGTTGTGTTTTTCACAAAGACCCTGGCCGAGTTAAAGTTAACTTTGAACGGCTGTTGTGCTGGTTTGGCAGCGGTCCACTGAAACAAATGCTAAGTTAATAGGTGTTGGCTAGCTAATCTGTGGTTAATGATAGTTAGCCGTTCAAAGTTAACTTTAACTCGGCAAGTAAAAGTTAATGACGTTAATTTATTCTTCTGCCAAAACCGACTTTTAGCCGTGTTCGGCGCTTGGCGGGTGTTTATTTTTGATCCTGCATTAACCACAGGTTAAGTTAGCCAACATGGCTAATGTTAGAAACTTACATGTTCCAGCGGACCTCTACAAAAACAGCATAACGGCCGTTAAAAGCTAACCAAACAGGCCAGGTTGCATGTGAATAAACATGTAAATAGCAGAGAAAAAAAACAGACCTAATTGCGGTTTGAAAGTTCCCGGTGAACAGGACATTTTGGTAATGCCACCATGCCAGAGGCTTCCGAGCGGATGGCAGGTTGCTACAGTAGGTACTACTTCAAAGTGGCCATTTCACTCGCGGGGAGCGAGATTCACGCAACGCGTGAAATGTCAGTGACAACTGTAGCCACTAGGTGGAAGCATAGTACTGAATTGCAGCTCAAACGATTTTGGGACAATTCCACATTTGACCATAATGTAGCTGCAATGGAGAGTGGCGCTGTTTTAGGCTACAGGTAGAGTGAATGGAGAGGGGGACTGCTAAACCGTATCAGATTGATTCAGACTGATTGTTTCACAGCGGTGGGACACCTCAATTATCTGGGTGACCTTGGATAATCACTTGTGCTTTCTTTGTTTTACAGTAGAGCTAAAATATGGACATTAGTTGTTTTTTTAAGGAACATTTGTTTACTGGTAAAATTGCCGACCTGAATTATTGTCCCAGTCCGCCCCCGTGAGCCTATATCACGGCCTGACTGGATGTTGCTTAAATATAAGAATAGCCTATAATAATATCTGATACCCTAAAGACATCTGAGGTTGTAATTTCGCTTGCTCGCTCGCTGCAGCCACGGCTAATAAGCGGAGGCAGAAACAATTACGCACAGCCTACAGAAGTTTCAACGTCCATACAAGCATTAAGAAATGATTCTTATCAGTTCCATAATTCAGAGAGGATTTTTACTCAACGAAAAAATTTATAAAGATCAGCTTTTAGGTTGAAGACACGACAGCAGCACGTATGTCCAGACGCTGATGTGAATACTGATGTATAGCTCCCCTGGTAGAGCAGCTCCCTCAATTAGCAGAACCTTCTGCTAGTATGAGTTCGAATCTCCGTATAGGCTGTAACTTTAGTTAATGTGTTTTCTTTTCTCATCATCATTATGATCACATATAGCTCCAAGTTTGAGCAAATAAATGAGCAAATGAGCATTAATTCTCCGCCGGCCGCTGCACCAGCTTTCCTGCTTGTGTACATAAAATACATTAAATTCTGACACCACAACTGTAGCGTACGGAAATATCAATAGATGATAACCAGAAAAAAAACGTTCTATTGATCTGATTCACCGGCTGCTTTCTTTCTTTCAGTTGTGGTGTCAGAATTGAACACAAATATTTGTGCTTTCTATTCCTTATATTTTCTACAACAGGCTTATAGAAAGAAGAACGACGCCACGTCATGTCAGACAGTTTTCTCTAGCTTTATTAAAATACATAATCAGCAGCTTCACAGTAGTCGGATATACAGAAGGTTATTTAAAGCGGAGTGAGTCCCTGAAGCAGTCACCCTGCAGGAGGAGATCCCTTGGCCAAGTGATCAATGTATTTGTTGCAGACCTCTTTGCTGTCCTCAGCGCGCGGGGGTGGGGGTGGGGGCGCTGGCGTAGCAAGCTTTTCAAAAGTGTGGGGGGTGGATGTGGTCTTTCCAGTTAAGCGAACTTGTTCCAGATGCCTTAACATTTGCATTCCCCCATACTGAGGAATGTGTGTAGGGGACGAGAAGTAAGCACCATCCAGGATGTGTCCATCCTGCATTCGGAGGTGGAGAAGCTCATTAAGCTGTGTCTGGCCCTGCCAATGGCCGCGTTTCCCAGATTCGTTAAGAAGCTCTTAAGTGCTAAGATCTTCTTAGGAGCGCTCTTAAGAACGCTGTGAAAGAAGGATGTGTTTCCCAGAGTCGCTCTTAGCTTAAGAAGATCTTTCACTAAGAAGGAAATGTAAGATCGAGCTGACCCACTCTTAACAGCCTTCTTAGCGACCAAATGCTCAGTGATCAAGCCGTGTCAGGGAAATTTACATCCTCCACTTTTCGAAATAATAAAACAATGCTCAATGTTGAAATGCGCTCATAGCTGCGGACCACTGGCGCAAGAAACATAATAGAAGGGAAAAAAAAAACTTCTATTGAATTACACGTTTAAGTTTTCTTAAGTCATCTGCATATGAGTTTATAGTACTACACATAAAAAAACAACAACCCTGTGGCATTTCACAGATATCAAGGGAACAGATGTAATTAAACTCAGCTGAACCTCATCCAGAGAGGCTTCACCTGCTACTCTATATAAATGCGTTGCCAAAGTCCGCGCGTGTGATAAACCATGGCTGCAATACAGCACATTCTCGCTGCGAACCAACAGCGTCGCCGTGCGCGAAGCCAGACGGTTTACATAAATGCATACGTGCGTCAGCACTTCTCCCCACTGGACGTGCTGTCAGACCGGGCTGTCCAGGCAAAGTACCGGCTGCCCCGTGCGGAGATCCAACGGCTGATCACTCATCCCGAGAGCAACCCGCTGCAATTTTGCCCTCAGCCCGGAGGTGCAGCTCCCGGCTGCGCTGCGTTTTTACGCAGTGGGGAGCTTCCTGGAGGTGGTGGGGGATGGCACTGGCCTCAGCAAGGCATCGGTGTCATGGAGTGTGGCAGCTGTGACACCGATTCTCCTGCGCCATGCCATGGATGGCACCCTCATTCCAATCCACAATCCCTCCCTGGTGGATCCGTGCTGGATCGGTAGAAAGCACTACGTGGCCGTCAACACACCCACACACACACCCGCATCCACACCCCGCCCCCACACACGATACATGCGTAGCTTAATTGCACCTGTGGGGGGGGGACCACGGGGCGCTGTGTGTGACTTATGCGCTGATAAAGAGGTGGGTGATCGATTTGCCTGGCATCGCTTGATTCAGTTTCAGCAGCACCGCGGTGGACAGCTCCCACTAAGAGCTTCTTAAGAAGCTTCTTTGGCTTGATCTTAAGGTTCTCCTAAGAAGGCAGTTAAGAACGCGTCTGGGAAACACCCGTATCTTAGCGCTCCTTCTTAGCCGAACCCTTCTTAAGAGCCTTCTTAAGTCCTTAAAGTGCATGTAAAGCAGCAAAAAAATTGTGTTATGAGTTTGTCACACCACAGTAACATGTATCATTGACCACTGAGCCAAATTTGAAAGATTAAAAAAATTGCTAAGTATATAAAAATTAGGTCTCAAAATCATGGAAAAACAAGCACTTCTCTCTGCTGTGAAACGCTGGGGGCGTGTCAGTTAGAGGCGCTGGAACCACGCCCACGAGCGGGAGGGGAGCCCTCTGTGTACTGCACAAGGACGCAGCCTAGCAACAATGGAAGCTAGTGCTAGCAGCATCATCTGAAGGACCCAGCACTACCTGTTTGAGCCATCAGAGCCAGAAACTGACTAGTGCTCAGCCTCGTTCCTCACAGTCTCCATCAGAATGGTAATTTATTTCCCAGTAATTTAAACCCCAGTCTACATATAATTCCTTGTCATAGCTATATTGGTGCACATAAAATATTACCTGTGGATTATCATTGTGCTGTCAGATGGACTCGCTCAGGGAATCAGACCAAATCATGTCATGATTAAATGCAATAACATTTGCTAACATTACATGGGCATGACATGGATGCACAATGTAAAATCACTTTCAGGATTTGCACCTTCAGCAAAATGCAAAATACAATATTTATAACATAAGCACACACTTACAGTGGCGGGCACGTAATGCCGGTGGCGGAGATGAGAGCACCTGCTGTCGGCGGGACAGAGAGGATCGGTGGCGGGCACATAATCTTCTCCGTCCCCGGCTTGCATCCTCCCATCCCGCCGACAGCGGCTGCTACCATCACGGCCACCGGCACTACGTGCCCGCCACGATCTTCTCCGTCCCCGGCAGCCGCTGTCGGCAGGACGGGAGGCTGCAAGCCGGGGACGGAGAAGATCGTGGCGGGCACGTAGTGGCTGAATTTGCTTTACACGGACTTTAAGAACGATCGAATCTGGGAAACGCCGCCAATGCTGTTATGTTCCTTAAATGGCTTGATTTAGTGATCAAAGTTTCATTTTCTTAACAATAAAGATGCCGTGTTCATCCATCTAGTTCTCTTATAACTGCACGCCATTATAAAATAACTTCAGATCAAATCCTTAATCATTGATAAAAGTGCGTGCTTCCCCCGCCCCCCCTCTCAGAAAATATTTCCGACGTCCATGAAGCCGGTGAATCAGATCAATAGAACGTTTTTTTTCTGGTTATCATCTATTGATATTCCGTACGCTACAGTTGTGGTGTCAGAATTTAATGTATTTTATGTACACAAGCAGGAAAGCTGGTGCCGCGGCCCGGCGGAGAATTAATGCTCATTTGCTCATTTATTTGCTCAAACTTGGAGCTATATGTGATCATAATGATGATGAGAAAAGAAAACACATAAACTAAAGTTACAGCCTATACGGAGATTTGAACTCATACTAGCAGAAAATTCTGCTTTCTGAGGGAGCTGCTCTACCAGGGGAGCTATACATCAGTCATAACACACACCAGCGTCTGGACATACGTGCTGCTGTCGTGTCTTCAACCTAAAAGCTGATCTTTATAAATTTTTTCGTTGAGTAAAAATCCTCTCTGAATTATGGAACTGATAAGAATCATTTCTTAAATGCTTATATGGACGTTGAAACTTCTATAGGCTGTGCGTAATTGTTTCTGCCTCCGCTTATTAGCCGTGGCTGCAGCGAGCGAGCGAGCGAGTAAAATCACAACCTCAGATGTCTTTAGGGTCTTTGACGTGTGCACAAAAAAAGACCACAGTTAAACATAAAATGGGAATATCACAGATAAATACAAAATACAAAGAATAAGACCTTAAAATACATTTAAAAGGCTTCATAGTGAGTTGTTGATGATGATGATGGCGGATTAATGATTTTTTTCACTAAGTTTGTCCTTGCTAGAGGGACCCTGTAGCGACAGGCTGAAGGAAGGAGTTGGAATGAGGTGTGGAGTGGGTGAGGTATTATTAGCTACATTCTTGTATTTAAGCAACAACGAACAGAAACATAAATCAGGCAACTCTGTCCATTCCCGTTCATGGTCACTGCTCCCTGCTGCTGCATGTTGTCGTCCTCCTGCTCACAGATGCCACCTGGTGGTTGTTTGGGCACATTGCCGCTTCTCGTGAAAACACAATTGATCCTCCACTAAAAAGGCGCGTGATTCTCGCGTGAATCGGCCACAACGAAGTAGTACCTACTGTACTTCTTCAGGATGCCGATATGCAAATTACATGCAAACCACACTCTACTTGCCCCTCCCCTCAGACCCCTCCCACTCGACGCCAAAACAGTGACAGAAAGTTGAAACTGAAAATCAGTGACACTGAAAAAAAACTGACATTGTAAAAGAATCTGTCACTGAAAAAAAAGTGACATGAAGATTGTCATTGAAAAATACAAAAAATCCCAATAAAATAAAATAATAAGATTTTCAGATAGTTTCCTTTTTCAGTGCCAATACTTGTTTCAATGCCAATACAACTGTTTTCAATACAAATGTTTCAATGCCAATGTTTCCTTTTTCAGTACTGGTTTTGTTTTCAATGCCAATTTTTTTTTTTGGATGCCAAATTTTAAAGTCACCGTTCTGGCTCCATACGAGCCCCCCAAACTTTTCCCCCGTCTAAAAGGACCAAGTCGGCTGTATGGGAATACTTCGGCTACCGTAAAAAGCCAGAAGGCCACGGCTCGGAGGAAGAAGGTCGCCCGTGCAAAACGTGCTTGCGGACAGTGGCAGCCCGAGGAGGCAATACATCGAATATGATAGCGCATCTACGGGAGCACCACCCGTCGCTGTATGCTAAATTCAAGGTAAAGTTAATGTTGTCTTGTTTTGTGTTGTTGAACAAAAGAATCAATTGTTCAGATATCTCCAGATTAGGGACTATGTCAGAACATATCTTCCTAATTTTGAGAAGGCTTCTCCAGACAAGCAAGAGAGTTTATTTAATTTGTTCCCCAACCCACGTCACATAATCTCAATCTCTATATGAGACACTACAAAACATGTGCCTTCCCAAAATGGAAAGAATAAAAGAAGAGTGGGAAAGAGAGATTGGAGCCCTGATACCTTCCAATGTTTGGGAGGAGAGTAAGGAGCACGTCCATGAATGTTCCATAAATGCCCGACACTGTTTAATTCAATTTAAAATACTGCACAGACTACATTACTCCAAAACAAAGTTGCATAAAATATTTCCTGAAGTCTCTCCTTTATGTGAGAAATGTGAGTCTAGGGAGGCTACCCTATCACATAGTTACGCTCTCTGTCCTAAACTTCAAATCTATTGGCATTCAATTTTTAATTTTTTTTCATTGATTTTGGGGGTGCAACTAGACCCAGATCCTATTTTGATAATTCTAGGAACTTCTGAGGGGTTAAGGAAGCTAAATGTTGTACAACAACGTCTTCTGGCATATGGCCTGATAACGGCAAAAAAACTGATACTACTTAACTGGAAGAAGAAAGAGGTGCCCTCCTACAAGCACTGGTTGACTGACTTGACAGACACCATACATTTGGAGAGAATTAGATTTATTTTGAAAGACAAATTGAAGGAGTTTGACAAAATCTGGCAACCTTTGATCTCTCATCTCGAAAAAGAATCCGATTGAGACTATAGTTGGAGGTTGGGGGTTGGGTGGGTGGGGGGGGTGGAGACGCTGTTTTTGTTTTGTTTTTTTCTTTTCCTTTGTTGTTTCGTTTGTTTGTTTGTTTGTTTTTTTCTGTTGCAGGTTTCTGTTTGTTTATTTGTTATTCGTTTTTGTCATTAGTCATTGTTTTTAGGGATTACTTTTTTTTCACTTTCTGTAAAAAACAAAAAAGGAAACATAATTGTTGAATATTGATTTTTCTGTTAATTGATTGGTTTCCCAATAAACATATTGGAATGAAGTTAATGTTGTCTTGAAATGAACGAGCGTATTAGCGTCTGACATTAGTGAAATGAGCTCGTTACTGAGGCAGATGGTAGTTACCATATCTTATCTTTTCTATATCTCTATGATAGTAACTGAGGCAGATATGATAACTAGCGTGCTAAGATAGATCCATCATAGCATGCTAGTTACCATATCTGCCTCAGTAAAAAAAAAAAAGTTATCCATAACTTTATTTCTTTCATCAATCTTTATTGCTAAGATGGATAACACCAGCTAGTTTCTCTAACATGAGGTGAAGAAGAGAAGCACATGTGTAATGTTTTTTGTTTTTAAATACAGACATTCAAAATACACATTTTAGAGCTGTAATCTTAATACCGTGAAACCGTGATATTGTACTTACATGAAGGATCAGGTGTCCTTTCTCCAGCAGGTGCTGGCTCTCCAAATATTGCCTGAGTGCATCTGGCCAATAAAAAAAAAAACAAAAAAAAAAACATATATTATACATTAATATATATGCATATATATTAGTATATTCCTGGAGGGGAACTTTACAGAAGTGTGAACAAACACAACTATCACCAAAATGGTTACACCAGATACTGGTCTTATGACATTTATATCTTATGTAGGTTAACAGTGAAGTTATGTTTGCTATGCTAGTAATACGTAGCAAGCTAGCAAAGTAGCAGTTGCTAGCTAGCTATAGCTTAGTGACAGCAATGAAACGTCCAATATTAGGTGATGCACAATACTACATTTATTTCGTTTGACACTTTAATGGCTGAGAAGAGAAGACTTACCTCTACACTTGGCTTTCTTTTCATCTTCTTCCTTTCTCCGTTTTCGACCCTGTGCGCCGGAGGGTTTAGACCGCTTCATCTTTGGACGCAACGTAACGCAACTAGAGCGCACGCGCGTGAACTGGCCTCTGACAGCCCCCCTGAATCACACAAAGGAATTTATCAGCAAATTAAACCTGCCTCTCAGTACCTCAGTGTACAATTAAAAGTAGGACCCTCCTTGAACATCATATCACTCACTTCCTCCAATGTTGCAGAGTGAGTAGGTTCATTACAAAGCTGACTAAACAACCTCTCTGAGAAGAAATTTGGTGCCACGCCTCCATGAATTACATAACCACGCTATCTGTGTATACAGTCTTCCTTCCACGGCTGTAAACAGAATATATTGAATTACTGTTTCACCATTCATATGATAGGCATTTTAAGTTAAGTTGTCAGGTGAGAAACTCCTGTATTAATCCCCATAGAGATGCTACTCCTATGTATGAGGATGTGTTCAGGACATTTCGTCACAATTTGCCAGAACAAAACCACCATCCGAGTGCCGGTATATGTCCCGAAACACCCTCATTCACAAGGATGAGTGAGATGTCCACACAGGATTAAATGCTGGGTTTTCCCACCTGAAACTGAACTTAAAGTGTTCAAAAACTTCAGAATTATCACATTTCACCACATAAAGGGAATATACGTAGAAAATACCATGAGTGTCGAGGGTCAATCTTTTGTCTGTGTCAGGTCCTTCAAATAATCAGGACTGATGAATGGCCTTCATCAGCAACCTTAAATACTCTTGAGTGGGTCCACCACCATCTACTGCACCTTCAGATGTTTGTACACTGTCAACAAAAAACACATCCAATCTGGCCTCTGGATTGAAACGCTGCCATCTGAATTATGATGTTAAATGTTAGATGATAAGTAAAAGACAAAGTACAGTTGCTACATAATAAACAAAAAAATGATAGACACAGGACTTGAAAATAATTAATTTTCTACCATATGTTAAGATTTTGTAAGAATAATCTATGACTGCTATCCAAATGTGAATCACTCAAGTGACCAAAACAGCTCCACTAGTTACAGTATACTTAAAATAAACAGTAACTGCTACCACAGTACATATGAACATCAAATTGATATTAAAGTTAAAGTTAAAGTTTGTTGAATCTGAGTAGTGACAAGAGTGCTAATCCCCCAAAGCAACATAAATGAATTAATCTCAGTTAAAATCAGCAACATGAAATGACACTAAAGGATGAGGTCGGGGTGGTGGAGGGAGCTGCAGCAGCAAACTGCGTAAGCAAGAGCATAATCAGTGAACCTGTGTGAATGTGATTGGATATTGGCTGCATTTACTTAACATTTACTGAGTGATAATTGTACATCTTTTTAAACTGCACATGTAGGGGGGGAAACACAGTTAAGGTCCTGTGCATACCTGCAATGTTGGACATGATGCTTAAGTTCATTGAAAAAGATATCTTCCACACAAATCATTTTTCCTTGGGCCAAGATACAGCTGACTCAGGTTCCACCTATTGTGAGAATTTAGGTGCCACAATGTATCTACATATATTGTTATTAATACAGAGCTCAGGTAAATACCAATGAAAATTACTTAACATGTAAATGACAGAGTGCAACACTATTAATGTATTCCAGGAGAGAGCGAGAGTGAGAGAGAGAGAGAGAGAGAGAGAGAGAGAGAGAGAGAGAAAATATTGAATATGCCCGTTTATCCCTGTAATTAAACCATATCACGTCTTTGATTATCAGCTGCCTTTTCACTCTGCCTTCCAGATTGGCATTTAGTCCAACCACAAACATAAACACAATTCCCAACCTGATGTGAAGGAATAGTTATAATCAAACATAAAAACAACCCTTACTTTTTCAAACAAAGCCCCTACATCTGACAATAACCCTTAAATGTTAAATGTGGGAACATGCAGGTGGCTTAAAGATGAAGTGACGTGACAGCACGTCTCAAAAGCAGTCCCAGTTTCGACACTGGTCAGTCTGCAGAGAAAATTTTGTTCATCATCCAGAGTTAATTAAATCACACCTATTGAATGATGATGCACTAGTTAAAATAAATTAAGCCATATGCTGCTTCACTGTTTGGTAATTCTGCTAGCGTGTAAGGTTTATGCCGGCAAGGCACATATTATGAAACCTTTCTTTCAACATACAATGTTAATGTCAAATCAACAGTATTGGTAGTGTAAGCGCCGAAAAGCAGTCACAAGGGAGAGACACAAAGATAACATGAGCCCTTAACGTTAAGCTTTTTAGTTACATAGCCTTAGACATGCGTTAGATATTAACGTCTTTTTTCATGTTTGGTGTTTTTTCTGTTTTTGCCTACAGAGGTGCACTGAGAGGCTGGGCGGAGTTTTTCCCTTACTGGAGTGGCTGACACACACGCACCTGCAGCAGGTTGGCAATCAGCACCATAATCCCCCCACTCTCCACGCTACCTGCTGCCAGATGATTTTGTCAACCAGACGCGGTATATGGCTCAGCCCGAATAGCCTTCTAGTGATCTACTAGTGTTTTTGTGTGTTTTCAAGATTTAATACTGCTTTGTTCTGCCTCCAGTGCCCACCTGCGACCAAGCTCTGCCAGTGACTCCGTTTTCCAGCAACCCAGCAACCCAGCTCTCCGCACCTCCACAGCAGACAGCCCTGTCCTGCACTCACCTGAATAACCACACACCACACAGCAACCAGCGCCACCGTGAGCTACCTCTTCTCCTCCATCCATCCCTTGGACTGAGACTCACACCTGTGCAGCTCTACACTTCCACCTGCAGTTACCCGGTTCTTTCAATAAATAACCTTGCTCTTCTCATCCTGCCTCATGTCCGCTTTTGGGTCCTACAAACTACTACCAAGTGTTGCAAGTGATACTGGATCGATATTTACTGATACGAAGTATGGAGTTCCCCAGGGCTCTGTTGCCCTCTTGATATATATATGTATATATATATATATATATATATATATATATATACATATATAAGGGGCTCCATGTTATTCACCATGTTCCCTTTCTGCAGCTAGCAGAACTGCAGAAAGGGAACATGGTGAATAAAGGGGCACCCAGGAAGTACAACTCACTCTCCATACCAGAGGCACTCGAAACTGCCAAACAATGACTAACAGCTCTGGCCACCCTGTTGAAGAGATACACCAAGGAGGGAGAGGCCAGGAGAATAAACAAGCTGTTCTCCACTGAACCAGCCAAAGTGTACTCTCAGTGGCAGGGAAACAGCAACCGGTCAGACCCACCAAGAGCTGAGGTGGAAAAATACTGGAAAGACATATGGGAAAGAGAGGCATCACACAACACCGATGCCCAATGGCTAGTGGACCTAAGAGCTGACCACAGCAACCTCCCAGAACAAGAACCAGTAACCATCTCAATGGCAGACATCCAAGAAAGAGTGTCAAAGATGAAGAGCTGAACAGCACCAGGCCCCGATATGATCCATACGTACTGGCTGAAGAAGCTAACTGCACTCCATGAACGCCTAGCAGCACAGATGAACCAGCTGCTGAGGGATGGGACCAACCCAGAGTGGCTAACTCAGGGCAGGACAGTCCTAATCCTGAAGGACCCCCAGAAGGGACCCATCCCATCCAACTACCGGCCAATTACCTGTCTCTGCACAACATGGAAGGCCCTGTCAGGCATCATTGCAGCAAAAATGAGTAAGCATGTGGCTCAATACATGAGCGAGGCACAGAAAGGAATTGGCAGTAACACCAGAGGAGCCAAGCACCAGCTACTGGTTGATAGAACAGTCGCCCAAGACTGTAAGAAGAGACAGACCAACCTGTGCACTGCCTGGATTGACTACAAGAAAGCCTACGACTCAATGCCGCACACATGGATACTGGAATGTCTGGAACTGTATAAGATCAACAGGAACCTAAGGGCCTTCATCCAGAACTCGATGGAAATGTGGAAGACAACCCTAGAGGCCAATTCAAAGTTGATTGCCCAAGTCAACATCAAGTGCGGCATATTCCAGGGAGATGCGCTATCACCACTGCTGTTCTGCATAGGCCTGAACCCCCTCAGTCAGATCATCACAAAGAGTGGCTACGGGTACCGATTCCGTAGTGGGGCAACAATCAGCCACCTGTTCGACTTTGATGACATCAAGCTGTATGCCAGGAGCGAGCGAGAAATAGACTCACTGATCCACACCACCAGGATCTACAGCGATGACATAGGGATGTCATTCAGATTGGACAAGTGTGGCCGGATGGTCTCAAAGAGAGGCAGGATGATCAGGACTGAGGGGATTGACCTACACTGTAACAAATTGCTGTAATTTCTACAGTAAAATTTTACAGTAACTTCTTGTTCTGTCATTTTACAAAGTTTACTTGTATATTGCAATGCATTATGGGTCCAAAACAATTACAGTAGCTGACTGCATTTTTCCACAGTAATATATTGGTAAATTACAGGTAAATTGCGATTGACTGTAAATAATGCAGTAGTACAGGTATTTACTGTTGAAATTGAATGTTGCACAAGGGTTTGAAGAAGAAGATAATGGCGGATTGCAGAGGAGCAACGGCACTGTCCTCCACTCATCATTAATACGTAAGTATACTATTATAAATAGCCTACAAAATTAAAATGTGATTAAACTTGTTAACGTTAGTTGACCTAACTTGAATGACAGTCTGGTGCACGCCACAAGTTAATGTTAGCTAGCTGGAGAATTTTCAGAAAACATTTTGAACAAGCAATGTGAGGCGAAGCAGTTTAATGGTAAATCAAAGTCAAAGTACAGCGGATATAATGTTACAATGCGACCAGACATCGTTTGCTAACGTTAACCTATTTCATATTTATTTAAGTGTAAACTGAGCATAACGCTGGACTTCACTCAGGCATGAAGCAGACACGAAGCCGACGGTGAGACAACCTCAGTGAACGCCAGCGTGAGGAGGCCACACTACGGAGTCAGGTCTTCGGTGAGAACAATGTTGTTTAATCTGAGTGTGACTGACTGTAATAATCGTCCGTCTGCACCGTTTTAGCTAACACTAGCGAACTAAAGTCAACTTAGGTGAAGCTAAAGCTAGCTGACTTAACGTGACATGTATTAGCCGTATCGCCTGCAGAACAGGGGGACTGCAGACGGCCCATTAATGTTATTCCGAAGTCACAATAGTTCGAAAAATGTTGTTATTGAACCGAAAGCCCATAACGCAAGTCAGACGGTGTGTTATCCCGAGTTCACTGCTCCGAAAATACACACTCTTCAGCGCCGGCGTTACTACTTTCCAGACTCCATTAACATATTGTTCGATTTAACAGACAATGTTTAAATCATAATAATGTATGACTTTGTACGACCCCTGAAAAAAACCTTTTAATTTCGGCTGATATTTAACTGTAACAGCTGTTCTGTGAACTAGAGACCGACATTAAGCCGGCTCCTTGATGTCTCTATTTTATTGTTATCGTTAATGTTTGTGAAAACGAGGGGTCCCTTGACCTCTCAACTCAAGATATCTGAATTAAAACCAGGAGTCTCCCCTTTACAGACATGCCCAGTTTATGATAATCCCATGCAGTTTTTCTCATACAGTGCACGTGTGTTATTTTCACCTGTTCTAAAAATGGTGTATTTGAATGTTTCTGCACACTGGTGTCCCTAAACAGTCTTGGAATTGCATACATTTTGTCTGGCTGGAAAGCTGAGACTGGATTCAATGAGCCCAATTCATGTGTGATGATGATGTATCGCAGAAAAATGCAGTTCTTGCATCTGAAAATACCAAATGTTTTTGATAACAAATGACAGAACGCATTTTCTGTGGTGTTCCTCAAGGTCTTGGTCTTAATGTGTATTCTGGTGGAATTATTGACCATTTTTATCAATTTTTGAGTGGTCAAAAATTGTTAAATTTAACACCAAATCTGTGTAACAAATGGTATCAACCCAACAATAGCTGCAACAACTTATTAGACATAATAGAGCAGGAGAATTGTCATCATATACTTCCATCATAATGTTTTAAGCCCTTATACACTCTAAACTTTCAACATTCGAATAGGCGCCTAACCAAAACACTGTTTATAACAGGCAGGCAGTAAGTGTGGAATTATTATAGTTTGAAGCTTTCGGAAAATTATATTTGTATGATCATGTTACCAACAGTCAACAGTTGAGCTGAGGAAAATGACTGTCAATTTTTAACATATTTTTTCTTTGTTTTTTAGGCGTTGGCAATAGCAGCTGACGTTGAACAAACACTACCGCTTCCTGACTCTCCAAGACTTATTGTCTTAGGTAGTGTATATATTTTTTTAATCTGTTGTAAAGCATTGCAAAGACCAAGACTGTATGAAGGACACACATTAATTTAACATGTGGATATGTTTATGTGGAAGGCAACAAAAAAAAAAACATTTACATGTAAACCATTTGTTTATTTATGTTTAGGTGAAGTGCTCACAGCAACCGTTTGGATGCTGAGCATTGAGGGTCAGGTTGTTGTGCCTCCACATCCCAACTTCGTGGCTGGAATGGCAGCTTTGTTTTCAAGCTACTACAACTTCAATCTTGTGTACCAGGAGCAAGCATCTTGCACACTGGAATTCATTCAAAGGTAACTATGTGCTTGAATTAGATTACTTGTGGGATATTATTTTGTAAAGTTTGCCATCATGAGTAACGGAGATTTTATTTTGACATTCGCAAGCACAAAAAAGACAATCAGGACTTATGAGTGTACTCAAATCCCTTTAACATGATTTTTTGAGTTTAAAAAAAGGGTAAGTTAGCAATTATTCACCTAATTGCTTTTTATCCCATTGCAGAACCACTTCTTTATGTAACAATGGTGGACATTTTGAAAGTAGTTTGCATTAGGATAAAATGAGCATTTAGGTGAATTAACTGCAAACTTGCTTTGTTCTTTTCTTTTTAACTAAAAAATAGACTTCCAAATTATTGAGGTTTGCATGACCTTTGACCATCATTCAATTATTTATGGGGGGGGGGGGGGGGGTGTTCATTGGCGTATTAATGAGACTCAGACAAGTTTTAAATAAGTCGCTTTGTTGTGGAAAACAGAGTCATAGGAATAGTTAGTTCGGGTTTATGGTCACAAGGCTGTACGAGTTGCCAACCAGTAGTGATAGTTGCATGGTCATAGCCTTGGGCAGAGAGTCCTTTAATTGGAGATCTCCTGACCAGCCCAACAACAGCAGCAGCAGCAAACTGGGACAATTACCAAAGAACATTTTAAACCACAACAAACATGCCAAAACATGTCTAGTGTTCCACAACAGAATACATATTAAATTAATATTTAGTTATTTTTATTTTACCTGCTTTATGGTGCCCTCAGACCACTCCTTACTTTGGAACAATTTTGTATATGACAGACTGACAGTATTACTATGCACTGGAGCCTCTCGGTGGCCTGCACGGTGAGGCTCCAGTGCATATCCTGAATGTTTTTCACAAACAAAATAGTTCCAATGTAAGGAGCAGTTTAAAAGCATGTGAAGCAGCTAAATAAACTTAATTTGGTGTATTCTGTTATGGACACTTAAAATGTGATGTTGGTGTGGTTTGTTTGAGGGTATTGTTGTCCTTCCAAGCCGGGGATGGTCGGGAAATTTCCAACCAGAGGATCTGCTACCTGAGGTTATGTTGATGCAACTATATCACTACTGGTCAGTAACTCATACAATATTGTGACAAGAAATCCAAACTATCCCTTTAACCGTTATGACCCTACATTTTCACTGTATTAGTCATTGCATTGCAGGGCCACTTCCTGGTTCAGCTTGCCTGGACAGCACAACTGAAATGACAATTCTGCACTCTCTTGTAGACCAGCTGTAAGAGCAGTTTTTCATGAAGTTTCTTTTCATGTAATTTTGTGATTTCAGATGTTTCATTGGACTCAGCCCTACCAGTGGCACCAAGACAGCAAAGCTGGTGAGCCAAAAAAGTGGGAAGGTGCAGGAGAAGAAGACAAACTCCATTTATCTTCACGTCTCCTCTCTCCTCAGGAGGTTGATGGATTTTGAATGGCTTTGAGTGTAAGTCATATACAAACGACTTCCCCACTTGTTGAATGGACAATGTTCTAATGGATTTGTGTCACCAGTTGGACAGTTTCTGTTTAACCTAGAATACAAATGATGGTGTAATGTTTTGTTACTACGCCTGCTGCATTTGTACCTTTGTAAAACTGAACTGAGTTTTAATAATAAAATGATTATAATTTTGCAGCTCGGACTGTAGCTTTATTTAACAGGTTATGAGAATCTAATGCAATGTTGATGAATTTTGGATTAAAAGCAATCCTGGTCTCATTCAAAACACTTCACAATATGCATAATTTGCAAAAAACAAAAATTAACTGTAAAAACATTCTACAACAACATGTTGTATTGTGAAGTATTAACAGCTATTACCTGGCAACTAATACAAGATAATGTTGTAAACTAGATTACAGTTAAGTGTTGTTTTCCTGTAAAACAACAATAAATTGCTGTAATTTATGTACAACAAAAACCTTTAAAAGATATCCTGTTATATACTGTAATTATTTTTACAGTTATAAACAGCAATTTTACAAGACTTTATTGGCAACTTTTTTGCCAGGTATTTACTGTAAATTCTACAGTCAATTTGTTACAGTGTACCAGAGGGCAACATAGGTGATATCCAAGACAGCTACAAGTACCTTGGCATCCCACAGGCTAATGGAAACCATGAAGAGGCCACAAGGAAGTCAACCACAGCCAAATACCTCCAGAGAGTAAGGCAGGTCCTGAAAAGTCCGCTGAATGGTAAGAACAAGGTCCGAGCCATCAACATGTACGCACTACCAGTCATCAGATACCCCGCTGGTATCATAAGCTGGCCAAAGGAGGAGATAGAAGCCACAGATATCAAGACTAGAAAGCTCCTCACCATGCAAGGAGGGTTCCACCCCAAGTCCAGCGCCCTGAGGCTATACACTAAGCGGAAAGAGGGAGGCCGAGGGCTAGTGAGCGTCAAGGCCACGGTCCAGGATGAAACATCGAAAATCCGAGAATACATCGAAAAAATGATGACTGATGAGAGTACAGAGGAGGAGGAGCAGACAACCTGGAGGGACAAGCCCCTACATGGCATGTACCACCGTCAGATAGAGGAAGTGGCTGATATCAAGAAATCCTACCAGTGGCTGGAAAATGCTGGACTGACAAACAGCACAGAGGCACTAATCATGGCAGCACAAGAACAGGCCATAAGCACAAGAGCCATAGAGGCCAGGATCTACCAGAGTAGATCAGACCCAAGATGCAGACTGTGCAAAGAAGCCCCTGAGACAGTCCAGCACATAGTAGCAGGGTGTAAGATGCTAGCTGGATCAGCGTACATGGAGAGGCACAACCAAGTGGCTGGGATAGTACACAGGAACATCTGCAACCAGTATGGAATAGAAGTACCCAAATCCCAATGGGCCATACCACAGAAGGTGGCTGAGAACAACAGGGCCAAGGTTCTGTGGGACTTCAGCTTCCAGACTGACAAACAGCTCCTGGCTAACCAACCGGACATAGTGGTGGTGGACGAAGAGCAGAAGAGGGTGGTGGTGATAGATGTGGCGATCCCAGCTGACGCCAACATCAGGAAGAAGGAACACGAGAAACTTGAGAAGTACCATGGGTTGAAAGAGCAGCTGGAACAGATGTGGAAGGTCAAGGCTAGCGTGGTCCCCGTGGTAGTGGGGGCACTCGGGGCAGTAACCCCCAAACTGGGAGAGTGGCTCCAACAGATCCCAGGAACAACATCTGAAGCCTCAGTCCAGAAGAGCGCAGTCCTAGGAACAGCCAAGATACTGCGCAGAACCCTCAAACTCCCAGGCCTCTGGTAGAGGACCCGAGCTTGAGGATGACACAGATACCACCCCACCAGGGTGAGAAGGGGATTATATATATATATATATATATATTTTACCTCTTGTCCAAATTATTCGGAGTTGTGGAATACATTTCCACTGCTATGCGGACGATACTCAGCTGTATCTGCCCATAAAAGCTGATGATGAATCTCAAATCACGAAATTAGAGACCTGCTTGTATGCAGTGAAGAAATGGATGTCAGGCAACTTCCTGCTCCTGAATTCGGATAAAAATGAGATGTTGGTCATTGGCCCCGTTCGACAGAGACACCCCTTTCATTATGTAACGGTTACTCTTGACAACTGTGTTACTTTCTGTTCAACTGTCAAGAATGTTGGTGTTACATTTGATTTTACCCTCTCTTTCGATCAGCACATCAAAGAAACTACCAAGATCGCTTTTTATCACCTACGCAACATAGCTAAAATGAGCTCTTTCCTGTCCACAGCTGACACAGAGATCCTGATTCATGCCTAGGCTCACTGCATTGGCTCCCAATTCATATAAGATCAGACTTTAAGGTGCTGCTGATGACATACAAAACTGTACATGGCCTTGCCCCATTGTACATGTCAGATCTCATTATACCATATATTCCACCTTGCGCATTACGTTCTCAGAATTCAGGGCTACTGACGGTTCCCAGGGTTAAGAAGAAGTCAGCTGGCTGCAGGGCTTTTTCCTATTGTGCCCCCTTCCACTGGATTAACCTCCCAGCTGACATCAGACAATCTGGCTCTATTGACTCCTCTAAATCTAAACTCAAAACTTACTTCTTTGACTTAACCTTTAATTAGTCCTTGACTTCAATTGCTAGCTTCTTCAGTGGGTCTCAATTAGTTACTTATAGTATTAGAATTCTCATTGTCCTGCCAATGAGAAACAATGTGTTTATTCTAATAACATTGCATTTCTCTAACTTTTGTTTTTGTCTTCTGTTCCCACAAGATGCAAGCTGTGTCGCTCGCTCACTCTCTATAGCTTTCTCTTCCTACCCCCCTCTTCCTCCCATTTCATTCAGGCTCCCTTCTGATGGACCACGAGCACCTGGGAACATCTACCTCTCCTGGCTCCTGCTGCCTCACATATTGACGGATCTGGGTCGTCATACCCTGGGATCATTGTTCTCCTCTGTTTTATTATCTCCTTATATCTGTATTTCTGTAAAATTTGATGCCTCTTCACTCTGATGTTTTCTTTTTTTTTTTACTGCTAATTATCTTGTGTGTCCTGCCCTCTCCAAGGTCACCATGGTGGAGAGGAGGTTGTGTGGCTTGAGCACCGCTTGGCGATGCCTCAGCCTGCTCAGTCGTCCTTCTGGATCCACACACTTTATATATATTCTGTAAGTTGTATCAGATATTCTGTCTGCATTCTGCAATTTTTACATTGTGATTTTGTTGCTCTGTTCTGTACATGCGACATCTATTACATGTCCATCTGTCCTGGGTGAGGGATCCCTCCTTTGAGATGGAGGAGAAGTCGTCGATAAACCTGGAGCAATAATTGGCCATACCTAGCAGACTTTTTATTTCACCCGGATTCTGGAGGTCTGCAGCATGCTGCTGACTTTTTCAGAACCAGCTGAAACACCTTGTGCTGAGAAGATCAAACCAAAGAACTTGAGCCTGGACTTGTTGAACTCACATTTTTCAGGATTAAGTGTGAGACCGCTTTCTCTGAGTTTCTGGAATAGTGCTCTGAGGTTGTTTTCATGTTTAGTCTGGGAGGCACCGTAGAGGATGCTAACCCAGACCTCAGCAGCGGAACATATGCCAAAACTCTGTCTTTTATAGCGCCGCAATCCAAGGTGAATGGTGAATGTAGTGATTTATCTGCCGTCTGGATGAAGCGCCAGCTGGTGGTATCCAGCTCTCAGATCCAGTTTGGAAAACACAGTTGCTCCATTTAACTCATGTATCACGTTGTCCATGGTGGGAGTGATGTGGCGTTCCCTCTCTATCGCTGTGTTAGCTTGTCGCATATCAACGCAAACTCAGATTATATCAGGGTCTTTAGGCTTGGGAGGTGCAACAATAGGTGAGACCCATGGTATTGGGCCAGTGACCTCCTCAATGATGTCATCTGCCTCCAGTTACCAAGGCTCATCCTCGACTTTCTGGCAGATGTGGAATGCGACACGTCAATGTGGTTGGCATGTAGGTTTGATGTCAGGATTTATGTGAAGCTTTGCCTGAAAGTCTTTGTCTCTGAACAGTTTAGGATGACTTTCCACCAGCTCACCTGCAACTGTGCAACACTGTGGTGTGGCTGATACTGCTGTGACAACTTTAATAAGTCCCAGTGCGTTTTGTAGCTGAGAACATTGAATCTGTCACCTTTAAATCACAAAGAAGGTGCACATTGTCTTTTTCTGTTCTTTCTCATTACTGCACTTGAAAGCACCACTGACAGGCAATGGAACTTTGGTTTGGTGTTGGTGGGACTGAGTTGCGAACTTGGCATTAGTTTCTCAAAATTTATTTCACTGACACAGTTTGCTGAGGCTCCTGAATCAATTAAAACTAGCATACTACTGCCATTTAGCTTGATGTTGGTCTGTGGCAGCTGTGAGATCTTGTCAGCATCAACTTTCTGAAAATATACACTATACTACTTGACTCACGAAGCAGAAGTAACCAGATAACTTCAGCTTCGTGTCTGCATATTTGTCATCTTCTGCTGCGAATGTGTCGTAAATATCATGCACTCATTCTCTGACTACATGCAACAGCAGTGCTTTGAGCCTTGCATCACCAGTAATGTTCATTGCAGTGGTGTAGTTTTCATACCTTTGCACCCATTTATTCCTTTGAGGTCTGACAGAGCCAGGGTCAGTTTCAGTGTCAAAAGGTTGGAGAGCAGCAGTGTTTCCTGCCATGCTTACTGCGGTGTGCCGACTGCCATCCACGGTTGTCTTTGTTAGCTTAATTAGCTTAGCTTAGCCTCACTCATCCACATGTCCGTCTTTCTACCCTCTTTTCTCTCTGGGAAAACAGTGGTGTCTGTGTTGACTTGTCGTGTGCTTTTCCATTTAAACCCTTGTCGCAAATGTAATGTTTCTGTGTATCTGTGCACCAGATGAATGACTTACTGAACAGCAACATGCTTTATTAATCCAGGACTCTATATTCTGTACCTCCACCAGGTGGCGTAGTTTCACTGAACACCTAATATTCTGGTGAACGTCACAATATATACTGTATATCATGGCAGTCTTGAGTTCCAATGATTTTATACAACTCTCATTTTTCTGTGATGGAATGAGTGGAACACATACTGCTTTGTCACAAAAACATTCATGACGTTTGGTTCAATTATGAATTTATTATAGGTCTTTTGAAAATGTGGCCAAATCTCAAAAATATACATAATATTTGGTTATTTGTCCCTTGGCCATTTTCACCTCAAGAAGGTGTTTTTGATAGCCATCCACAAGCTTCTGGTAGTCCTCTGGCTAATTTTTTACCACCCCTTAGCTTCCAGGAATCAACAGCACAGTCCACATGTTCTCAATGGAGTTCAAGTCAGGACTATGGAAAGCCATTCCAAATCTCCATTCCAGCCTGATTTAGCCATTCCCTCACCACTTTTGATATGTTTGGGATCATTGACCTGTTAGAACACCTAACTGTACCTAAGACCCAATCTTTTGGCTGATGATTTTAGGTTTTCCTGAAGAATTTAGAGATAATCCTCCATTATTCCATTAAGTTTTTTTCGAGCACCAGATCCACTGGCAGCAAAACAGCCCCACAGCATAATACTAGGACCACCATGGTGTTCTTGGGGTTAAAGGCCTCACCTTCTCACCTCCAAACATATTGCTGGTCATTGTGACCAAACAACTAAAATTTTCTTTATCTGACCAGAAGGTTTTCCTCCAGAAGGTTTTTTCTTTGTCCATATGATCAGCAGAAAACTTCCCTCAAGCTGGAGCAGGGCTTCTTTCTTGCATGGCAGCCTCTCAGCCCAGGGCAATGCAAAACACACTTGACTATGGACATCTGTCTTCAAGCATCTTCTAATTTATTGTGGACTTGCTTTTTGGTGGTTTTTGGTTGACTCTTGACCATCCTGACTAATTTTCTCCCAGCAGCAGGTGATAGTTTGCATTTTCTTCCTGATCTTGGCAGTGACACAACTGTGCAATGCACTTTACACTTACAAACAATTCTTTGCACAGTAGATTTTTGGACCTGTAGCTGCTTCAAAATGGCTTCAATGACTCTCCTGACTTATTCAAATCAATAATGCAATCTTTCATATAAATGCTGTGTTCCTTAGACTTTCCCATTGTAATGTTTGTGGCTGATTCTAATGGGTGTATCAAACAAGCCCTATTAAAATGGGCCTAGAAAAGTCATCAGCTGTTATCAATCATAATCACTCATGTCAAAGGGCAGAAGTGACTGTTTTTAAGTATTTTATATTGTTGCTTGCTGTGTTTTATTTGCATGAGTTTGTTTTGTTGTATTGCATACTTTTATTGTTGCAAATTGGTTTGTGTCTGCACTGTCTGTCACTGCTTGATGTCTGCACTCCCCTTGACTAATTTGATTCCCTGATAACCTGCACCTGGTAGATCTCTTGTATTTGTAACAAACACTGGTGACCAATCGAATCTCTAAAATGGCGCAAGGGACCAATAGCATGGTTTGACGGGTGGGACCCACCACCTGGGCCAAATGTTAAGGATGATGAGATGATGAGTGTGTCCTTAACGACTCTGTAAAGACACACCCACACAGAGTTTAAAAGCCTGCCAACTCCCCTCTAGTTAGTTAGAACTGAGGAAGCCTCTTGGATGAGAGGTGAAACGTCTTCAAGAAACTGAAACAAGTCCAGTTGCCTATGATACAGCACTTAGATTTACCATGACCCTGATGACTGTGAACCTTTATCAGGATGATGAGATTGGCACAGAAGAAAAAAGAATGGAAAGAAGGCAGAGGTGTGCAGAGAGGACAGAGATGTGCGGAGCAAGGACGGTGGTGTACCAGTTGTGGAGAGAGAGAGAGAGAGAGAGAGAGAGAGAGAGAGAGAGAGAGAGACTGACAAGCCCCCACCTTTTCTCTGCTGCACACTGGACTGCAGGTTTTATGAGACGCTGGGATTTTAATATATTTGGGACTCTTTTAAACCTCATGCATTAAAAAAATTGTTAAATACATTTTAAACTTTTGTACCTTGAAGCTTGGCTCTTTTGGTCTCCTCAGTGTTGCTCTCCATCTGATTAAACAAAGAACTCACCTTACAGAAAATTTGGCATTGTCAGCAGGATTGGGTTTGAGAGCACCTGTGGTGACCAAAGAGCATAGTTAGCTATGATGATGCCTGTGTATCCTGGTGCACGTTGGCTGCCAAAATTCAAAAGGCCAGGCCAGATGATTTATAATATCAGGATTGGAAAGAACAGATACAAGGATTGCTGGTATTACAGGAATTATCAGAGGCTAGGAAAGTGAGTATTGTGTTGGGAGGGCTAGCAGGGGAAGCTAAACGCCAGGTTAGTGTTCTTGAGGATGATGAAAGGGACCAAAATGTTCTTATATTGAGATTCTCTTTATGGAGCTCGAACCCCAATCCCAGTCTTGAGGTCCCAGGTGAGACAGTACCATCATTCATTCTGAGGTTGCGAGAGCTATATTGCAGGTTGCGGCAGCACGACCCTAACGATGCCCCTGCTGATGCTTCCCTGCGAGACCAGCTGCTGCCGGGCTGTGTGAAGGTCCATTGGCTCAGGCCTGGAAGGTTTATGCACGACGTAATCCCGATTAAAGGGGAACTCCGGTTATTTGACACCTGGACCTTATTTATAGGTGTGAGTATGCTCGTATACTCACACAGACAATTGTAGTGTAGCTCGGAGTCCTTCGGACGTTATTTAGATTCAGCCGATCATGACCGCATCGCACTGGGGCCACGGCAATGGAGCTTTTACATACGAATTATCTGCAGCGAAACTCGCTCATTTCACCTACATTTTGTCATGAATGGTCAGTGTTATCATCATGTCAGCTAGCTACCTTGTTGTCGTCAACTCTGTTTCTCCTTTATTTCTCCTGCGTAATAGCTTCAGTCTGTGGTCTGTATTCTACACAAGCCATTACTATAAAGTACAGATATCCAAATTCGCCAAGTTATTTACTTATAAAGCAAACAAATTCATGGAAAATAGACCCTTTATGCATGTATAGACTACTTACTCAATCGAAAGTTGGCCGCTCGGTCCTGCTGGCTTTGGCTGGGTCTTCCAATTTACTTTCGGGACACGGAAAAAAGTCTCTACCACAGCCCGGTTTATCATCGCCGAGAAATCCTCCAGAGTAGTCAGACAATTATTCATGGAGACATCAATACGTGTATCCCCTGGTCTCAAGTCCCACTCTGAGCAGCAAATACATTCCTCTTCTGTTGTCATCGGTGAGCAGTGTCCACAAGAGCACCACCAGTTCTTGGGCCAGCTGTTCGGCTCGCTGCCTCCGCGTCCTCCTTTCATGGAGCTCCTCGTCAGTGTATTCTGGCTCAAAACGGTACGGACACCCATCATACTCAAAGTCGTCGTCCGACACCTCTACATCAGATATTCTGCCATGTTGCACAGAAATAGCCGACCAAAACAAAGTGAAACGGCTGAGTTTTTGCGGCGCATGTCTATGACGTCATCAAAAGTTTGTTTGGGTGAAGACGACAACAATGTAGCTGAGCTGACATGATGATAACACTGACCATTCATGACAAAATGTAGGTGAAATGAGCGAGTTTCGCGGCAGATAATTCCTATGTAGAAGCTCCATTGCCGTGGCCCCCGTGCGCTGCGGTCATGATCGGCTGAATCTAAATAACGTCCGAAGGACTCCGAGCTGCACTACAATTGTCTGTGTGAGTATACAAGCGCACTCACACCTATAAATAAGGTCCAGGTGTCAAATAACCGGAGTTCCCCTTTAACACTTTGCTGCCATACGACAGGACGCACTGCTGCTTGATGTAGAGTATGGAGACCCACAACCTGAGGTAATGTGCTCTTCTGTGAACAACTCACGTGTTTCCTCTAAACCATTGCAGAAAACCGACTGGAAAGAGACCTTAGAGCAAGAGATCATGGAGGACGTGAAAACACAGATGAAAGGACTCACACAGGAATTGGTAAGGGAAATAAAACCACTCCTTCAGGCAGCCTCAGCTGACCCACAGTCTCCACAGCCCAGGAGGGCCCAACGGCAACCAGCTTCAGGTTCTGTTGATTGGGATCAGCAAGGCAGGCCTATTTGTCGCCAATGTAGACAGACAGGACATATTGCCAGGTTTTGTAGGAGGCCAGTTGCCTCACGACCGGCTTTAAACTAGCCGTCCCTGCTTCTGAGGTCCATGGGGCAGGGGTTACCAGTCCACTTATGAGTTAAGGGCCACAGGAGCATTTATCGGGCAATGTCCAACAATAGGGGTTGCCATTGAGGGAGTTCAGCTGCAAGGACTGTTAGATACAGGGTCACATGTCACATTAATGCAACAGTCTTTGAGAAGCATTTCAGTCAGCCTAAGCTTAGGATGACCCCTGTGGTTTATCAGTTGAGGGCAGGCAATGGCCTTGAGATTCCTTACACTAGCTACTAAGTGTTAGATTTTGAAGTAGAAGGTATCAAAATACCTGGGCGAGGGATTGTGATAGTGAAGGATGAACCCTGTACACACCCGCTCATTATTGGCATGAATGTTGTGACTGCCTGCTGGGATGCTCTCTTCAAATGGCCCGGAAAGTCTGATTCTTTTTCCCCACAACAGTGGAAAGACCAGAGAGTTTGGAAGGATGCCTTTGTGACCTGCCGTCACTTGGAGGACACCATGGCAGAGGACAGGCTGCTCGGATATATGCAGCCAGCTGGCCGGCGCAGCAGAAGAGTTCCCCCAAGAAGTGAGGTGCTGGTGTGGGGTCATGCTCAGATGGGCCCAGGAGGAGTAGACTATTGTGCCCTGGTGGAATCTATGCCTGACGCTAACGACATGGGAGTGGCTAGGACACTTGCTGTGGTAAAGAATGGCAAAGTTCCTGTGCGGGTCTGCAACCCACATCCCTACAGTGTGTCTATAGGTCGGTACCAGAAGCTGTGAAAGCTGTACCATGCAGACAAAGCTGATGTACATGGACGTTGTGACCTGAGCCTCTCCCTGGGAGATGACTGTGTTGAAGTGGCTTTGGTGGATGGGACGGCTGCCCATGGGAGACAGGAGCTGCCAAAAGAGGTGAGCGACCTGACTAACCAAACTGATCTGTCCAAACAGTAACAAGAAGAGCTGTGTGCCCTGCTGCTCAAGTGGGAAAAAGTGTTTGCAAAAACATGACAAGAATTTTGGCCGGACGGACCTGGTGCAGCACCAAATACACACTGGTAATGCAGCATCTGTCAGAGAGAGGTATCGACCCCTTCTCCCTCTGATGTACAAAGAGATGAAGATCCTACTCGCAGGTATGCTAGAGAAGGGAGCGATTAAGGAAAGCTGTAGCCCATGGGCTGCGCCCATAGTCTTAGTGAGGAAGAAGGATGGCAGCTGGAGATTTTGCGTAGTTTACAGAAAATTAAATGCTGTAACTTATAAAGATGCCTGTCCTCTGCCCACGATTGAAGAGACTGTCACCAGCCTGACCCAGGCCTTCACCACCCCACTTGGACTGTTTGAGTTTGAATGCATGCCTTTTGGAGCAACGTTCCAACGGCTGATGCAACAGTGTTTAAGTGGTCAAGTGGCAGAGTCATTGCTAGTATATTTGGATGATATCATAATCTACTCACCTGACTTTTCCTCTCACATGCAGCATCTAGATGAGGTGTTCCAGAGGCTCTGGCAGTACGGGCTGAAACTGCGACTAGACAAGTGTAAGCTCCTCCAGCCTGAGGTGAACTTTTTGGGCCATGTGGTAGACCAGAATGGGGTAAGACCTGACCCCTCAGCTGTGCTAGACTGGCCAATTCCTTCCACGATAAGACAAGTCAGAGCTTTTTTAAGAGCTAGCAGGCTACTACAGGCATTTTGCATCAGGCTTTGCTAAAATCGCATGCCCCATTAACATGCTGTTGACAGGCATTCCAGTCGACAAAAAGTCAGAGGGTAGGAAGATACAGTGGTCCCCCGAGTGCCTAAAATCAGCTTTGACATAAGCCCCTGTCTTGACAGATGTGGACTATTCACCACCCTTCATCGTTTACACCGATGCCAGTAACCAGGGTTTAGGAGCAGTTTAAGTGCAAGTGCAGGAGGGACGTGAACTTGTGATAGCTTATGCGAGCTGAAGCCTACATCCATCTGAGTGGAATGATTCCAACTACAGCTCATTCAAGTTGGAACTTTTGGCCCTTAAGTGGGCAGTGACCGAAAAATTTAAAGACTATTTGACTGGGGCACAATTCACCATATACACATAACAATCCTGTTGCTCACCTACAGACTGCATGCCTGGGCGCAGTGGAACAGCGCTGGGTTGCTCAGCTGGCCTCTTTCCACTATGAGATAAAGTACCGCTCAGGTAAAAGCAATGTCAATGCGGATGCACTGTCCAGGTTTCCAACTTTCTCCATGTCTGCCGAGATTCCAGATGAAGAGTGGGATACAGGTGTGGCTGTAACCTCAGCAGCCGTCAAGTTGAGCCCTGAAGGAGAGGATGAGTGGGCTAGCAGCAAATGAGAGGAAGCACAAGCCAGTGATTCGGACATTCAAGCGGTTCAGAGGTATGTGGAGAGACAGGCAGCACCAAAAGGGCCAGAGCGTCAGGCCTTGTCATGCAGAGCACAGAGAGTTTTACAACAGTGGAAAAAGCTAGGAGGTCTGGAAAAAGTTCCATGAGGCCACCTCCCATGCAGGTGTGGACAGGACCCTATCCCGGATTCGTCAGCGGTTCTACTGGCTGGACATGGAAGGAGAGGTATGACAGTTCCATCAGAGAGAGAAAAGAGCCCAGGGCCCAGCAAATCCCCATTGCTGTCTCCTATCCCCTAGAGGTAGTTGCCTTAGATTTCTTGTCTCTAGGCCGCCCCACAGACACATATCAGAACATCCTCGTTGCCACTGATTTGTTTACCAAGTTTGCCTGGGCCATCCCCACATGTGACTAAACAGCTCAGACAACAGTAAAAGCCCTGTGGACCCTTGTAATACAGCTGTTCGGCTGTCCAGCCTGGTTTCATTCTGACCGTGGCCCCAATTTTGAGTCAGCACTAATGAAACAGCTCTGTGTCTATGGCATAGCTAAAAGTCACACAACACCGTACCATCTTGCAGGCAATAGTAGTGCAGAACATTTTAACCAGACTCTGTTAAACATGCTCCACTCCCTAGAGACAGCTAAGCAGAACCATTGGCCAGAGTATTTATCAGAATTGGTACATGCTTACAATAGAACCCACCTTTCCCCCTTACATTACCCCCCCCCCCCCCCCCTTACACTCAGAAGAAGTTAAGAGGCCATACTACAAAGAAAATGTGATATATAAATATATATAATAAATTCCTTATTGTGACATTGTTATTTTTTTTGTGACATAGTATGTGTTCTCATTCCATCACAGAAAAATGAAAGTTGTAGAAACCATTGGAACTCAATACTGCCATGATAAACATGTTCTTTACAAGTTAATGTAAACTTTTGACCATGACTCTACATGTAGATTGCTACAAATTGTTTCATAGAGCCCGTTTAACTAGATTAGTAAGTTAAAATAACTTAACCTTGACTTTTGGTTTCACAATGGACAAGAACAGCAGTCTCCTGGGTGAAAGTCCTCTACCTGTTCAACCCAACCATCCACCGCAACCTCCTTACTTTGTTGCTCTTTATACTACTCCATCTGACTTCCTATTTTTGCTGCCGTAATAATTACTATGGCCACTAGAGGGTAATGCTTAACAAGAAAAGTAAATATTGGTTGTAATAGGCCGCTTTCACAGTTGACCTATATGAATGTTTTACTGATGAGGACAGGTAAATTGCTACCGTTTGCTACGCCTTTGCTAAGAACATCTTTCTAAATTGATAATATGTCAATATTATTTCCTCAGTGGCCAAAATCCATTTATGCAGATATACAAAACTGTGAAAAAAAATGTGCTTGTTACTTTAAGTGAATTAAAGATAAATTAGTCATTTATGAACTGAATGTTTTACTAATGAATTATTTATTGTTGTAAGTATATATATATAGGCTGTATTATTGTTTATGTTTTGGCTACATTTGTTTACACAGGTTTGCACTGAGATTGTGTGTATGTAGTTATTTAAATCCCAGTGTTGGGAGAATGTGTATTTGTGTTTAAATTTGCATGAGGCTATTTTTATTAGCAGTTGAGCTGTAAGATAATAGTTGGTAATGTAAATGATAAAAATATCAAATGAAATCATTTATCTCAATATTTGTGGATGACAGAAAGGCCTGATTTTGTTTCTTAAATTCGATCTCTGGCTACAATCAGGTGTTATTGTTGGCCAAGAAAATGCTGTAACTTATACATGCCTAGATTCAGCAAAGTATGATGAGTATTTACAGTGTCAGCAATAACATATCTCAAAATCTCCAAATTGACTATCGATGCATCATACTTCGTGTTTGTCCAGGGCGAGTTTTCAGTATACTAAAGAGGTGCTTTCATTGATTCAGATTTAAATACTCAGCTGCTATTAGCAATCAACTGTTTGTATTTTATTATGGCCTTTCTTTACAACATATAGATACACTCACTGACACATTTGTAGGAGATACACTCATAATAAATGTAATTTATGAATCACTGGCGATTAAATGGGGCACCACCTCCGTTGTTTTGTCTATTTGAATAATCTGGAGGGAATTAATCAAATCCGACTGGACAAGGTTAACTTGTAACAATTCTAATCAATTTTAAATTAATGTATTCAATCTCATAAAGGAAGTAGTGACTTCTACACAGTTTCCATCGGTTCTCCACATTAAAAACAAACCTGCACAGACAACGACATACGGTTAAATATGTTTATTGATTAAATAATTCAGAGTAAATAAATGAAATGGTAATTTAAACAAACAACCAAAGATAACCGAAAAATTGGAGACTGTAATGAGATGGTAATGGGAATATATGAACATGTGCGATGGTAAAATCGTGGGTCGGGTGAAACATTCAAATATTACGAGAGTAATTTTAATACTATCGAGACCCTAACCGAATTTCTCTTAAGCTAAAAAGATATGAATGAGAGCCATAGATACCAACTCTTGTTTCATTTGTGAATCCAGCTGTTATGAGTGATGGAGAGCCTACTTTCTTAGCAGAGTTATGGAGTCAGTGGTGCGAGCGATGTCTCTTAGTTTTGTTAACTCCGAGGCGGGCGTGCCTGGGGCCAGGGCTGCCGGCTTTTTGTCTCCAAGTAGATAGTAGAAAGTGTGAAAATTCACAGGAACTCACTAAAACTAAACTATAGTTTTAAACGTGCTTCACTTTTCCCAGAATGTAACCATGGTCTAATATGTGGACTTTGTCTAACACAAAAATCATGTCATTATTAAAACCACTTTAACATTCAAAAAGGAATTAAAACTGGATCAAAACATAAAACACACTTGAATATACAGTAGAATTGGTCACTCATACATATTTATTCTAGTTCTAGCTTAATACTCATTTAAAAAAACATATCAGAGACATTTACTGGTAATAAAGAAAAACGTATTAAACAAAAGATCTCCCGAAAGTCTGTCCCAATCGTACCAGGACTCACCATCAGGAGGTACTGTGGTTCCACCGAACACAGGACACATTAAACATTAAAACTTGATCTCAGCCAAACTTTATGAACTTCTTTTACTGTTTCCCAATTTGTCAAAATTAAGAAGGTGAGATCCTGGTATAATGGTTAATTAGAACTGGTTTGGAATCTGGATGAGTGCAGAAACCATTATAGATTGGAATGTCACACAGATAGTGAAAACCAGATGCTTCATAAATTACGGGCACAGGAGGATTGGAACAACAAGGAAGATGTTTCCAAAGTCCTTTCACTCTGGAGAGTGTGTTTGTGGATTAGAAGTCAGGGAGAGAGAGAGAGAGAGAGAGAGAGGGGGAGAGAGAGAGAGACATCAGACGTTGTTACCTAATTTGCAATTGCAAAGACATTTGACATTAACACATCCTTGTTACAGAACAGTTTTGGTTCCTCTTGAGGTGGAGAGAGTAGATGACTCCATGCTGGACTCAGATTGGCCTGTGAGAGAAGAATTTGTCTGTTTGGAGGGGGAAGAAAGTCCAAATGGGATTGTAGGTTGTAAATTAATTTAAAAAGGTCTTCATCTGAAGGCTTTATGGTCAGAGAAAACACTGTCCTCTCTGCCAGGTGATAAGGTGACAGACTGAAAGGGGCCTTCTTCCTGTGAATAGTCTTCTTGCAGATGGAAAGAGTTAACAAGAATAAACAGGGCCTCAACATCATACAGAGGCGATAGACATGTGTTCCTACACATTGTACACTCTACACTACGATCCTGTCATGCATGCTTGTCAACCTCATATCTCTTTCTACACTGGTGCCCTGAAGACAGTACAAGAGACAATGAGCGCTACGTGTGTGTGTCTATGACAAGCATTGCAAGTTTCCAGATGGGCGAGATTCAGTGATTATCTTTTGAGCACTCACCATCCCTCTGTATCTCCACCCTGCTTTCCCATCTCAATAATTGACTGCAGAGTAACAATGGTTTTAATGTGCGTGTGGCTCTTTGTGTGTGTCTGTGAGCAGCTTCTCTGATTAGATAGATGAATATACTCTGTATTCAGCCGCGGCACTGCTTGCCCAAACTGGCATAGCTAATGAAGTGCCCGTGTCCCTCCCTTGGCACTAGTGTGTGTATGTGTGTGAGAGTGCACAATTGTGTGATGCGTAGAGTCAAGCTGCAATTAAAAGGCCTGTCAGTGGTGTCTGCCATAATAGAGGCTCGGACTGTCACTATCGACCAGCCACAGCACACTGTATGGAGGAAGAGCAGAAGGGAGAAGTGAGCAGAAGGGAGAAGTGAGCACAGGGACAAGGGGTGAGGTAAGGGATGCAGTAGCAGAATCTACATCTACAGTAAAAAGAAAGGCTACATTACAAACTAAACTAGAAAGAGACAAAAAAAAAAAAATGTCACATCAGGTATCTTCTTCCAACTGCTCAGGTGTGGCACTAGCCAGAATTGCAGTGTAAACATATATTGGTATGTTAAACTTTTTTCTTGGTTCAACAATTGGACCACGCTTTGGCTTTTAAGACTAAAATCACTGACAATAAGTGATATTTGATTGTCAGAAAATTAAACCCACTGAGAATTATCACTACCCCTCAGCTCTTTTCAGAGTTTTTACCATCTTTCAGCTCTTGTTTTGGTTTCACAGCGTGCGTATTGTACTGTTTCACTTGGTTCAGTTTCAAACAAACTTAGCAACTAACTGGTGAACATAGTGGAACATCAAGTAACAGGTAGGCCTCAATCACACCGTGACTCATCGCTACAGTCGTGGCTGCTTCAAGGCACAAGAGAGGAGCACATGTGTCGCGACGAATCATAGGAAAACAATTGTTTTGCTGGCAAGGCTTTTGTGAGGCATCATCTTCTAAATTATTGCTAATGTTGCCCTGTGTCTGCTGAATATGCAAATAAACAACTGTTTGGTCCCAACTTTACAGCTTTATGCTGTCAATGGCCCCCCCAAACAAAATCCAGTTTTAATACTTCATCATTTGATAAAACAGTCATCATCAGATTCAAGTTTGATGAAAATAGTTAGTAGCAACCCTATACATAATCGTCCTGGTAGCAAAAACTTGCAAAATAAGTATGGGTTGTATATTACCAGATGTATCCTCAAGTACTTTGAGAACTGTAAGGTCATGCCACTGGGGTTCAGATTTGAAATGTAATTTCTTTTAACTTACATTTTTTGTCTTTCTCACTTTACTCAGATATTGTGTCTTCAGTGTTTTGCAACAAAAAAGAAGGAATGTCAGTACTGGTAGTTGAGGATCAGTAAACACCTGTATTTTCACACGTATAATGCCAAAAACACAACATAAATGTGGAAAAAAGATTCAGATAAACAAAATCATGAGGAAATAACATGAATGAACCTAATGACATGACACAGACTGAAGAAAAGGATGTTTCTTGTGTATTTGCTCCTCTCTTATGAGATTGCTGTCAACATTTAAGAAGCACGCCATGTCAAATATTTATCCAGTCTCTTTTTTACTTTAATTGGGATAGCCAGAACAGTTTTATTGTTTACAGTGGTCAATGGAACACATGACCTACAGTATATTTACATCACACACACAGTTTTCACTATTGTTGCCTTCACATGCTGTTTGCTGTGTCTTGCACAGCACACTTAACTGCGCACTTAACTGCGCCATGTTGTACTGTTTTTTTTAGCAAATGATGTGTACAGATGTGTTTCTATCTCCTCTCTTGAATTCTACACACACATACGGATCAGCTGTCCCCCCCCCCCGCCTCTCAGAGTAGGATGCGGTATTTGAGTGCGCGAGGAACCCTGTTGATGACGAGGCGTCCATCGTAGCTGAGTGAGGCGAAGAGCCAGGGGTCAGCTGACGACCATTCTGCTGCATACACACTGTCTTCATGTTCCTCATAGGTGGACACCACGCTGTCCTTTAGGGGCTCCTTACTCCTAACAAATACACACACACACACACACACGCGCGCGCGCACGCACACACACACACACACACACACAGAATTAAGCTACTGGAAGAGGAGTTTGGAAGAGGAGGATGCATCATATCTGACAAACCTTATGTTGACTATCAATGTTTAGAAGACACTAAATTGGCAAACATTAGCTAATGCCAAATGCACAACTTTAATGACACAGTTTATCAGTTTCTTATTGTTTACAACAACAATTTTAAGTTTCATTTGGGACGCTGTGTAAAACGTTCATTAAACCAGAATGAAATTCGGGCAGAAATGTGACCAAGAGTCGGTAGGACAGACAGGATGACACATATCCATGTATAACTGTGGTATTTCTTTCCTCATATAGGTTGCCAAAGACACTAGCTTTTACCTCAGTACTGTTGTTTGGTCCTGTAACTTTGTTTTGTGGGTCATTTCTCTTTTATTTGATTAGTGAAGGATCTGTTTAGCTGTCAGACTGTGAACACCATCAGCTCGACACGTCCCTGCTTCGTGCCTCTGTCTTATCCATTCACACAGAAGCCGGCTCTCCTCCGCTGTGGCTCTGATACTACCTCCAGAGGCGCATCAGAGCCGCAGCGAAACTGTCCCCCCTCTCCGCATCCGAAACTTTCACACAGAGGATGAATCTGCGTATGATTCCCGCACTGAAAGGGCTGTGTGAATGGGGCTAGAGTAGCCCTCCTGGCACGGCCCTGGTGCTGCTGTCTGCTACACACACACAGAATGTGAAGAAAGAAAACTTGTAATTTTATTTGACCATGTCCCTGACCCGGGAAACGGAGTTTTAGTCTTACTTGTATATTATGTCTTTGATTCTTATTCTATTTTTAAATGTTGTTGAGCAATAAAGAACAATGAAATCTTGAAACAGTTTACATTGTAAGAAATGCTGTATTTAACTGAAGCAGGAGGAGTGCTGCAGTGCGTCTCTGTGTGTATAATGTGGTGCGTGAATCTCAGGATCTCGGACAGGTCATAAGAAATATCATTCTGATTAATAGGCGATGGGGTGTGGGTGGTTGAAATATTTAAGGAACATATTAATACCATAACCTGCAATGGACTCCAGTTGCAGAAACATTAGGGGTGTCTCCCCCTTAAGAGAGACGATGCGTGCGATTACACACGAGTTTAACCTCATTGATTATTGAAATCTCCCGACTCCATCACTGCTGTTTCCTCCGGAGAGTATCCTCTTTACAGTCCTGTTAATAACTACAGGTTTAGTTTTGCTGCTTAAATGAGCCGGGATGTTTGCACAGTGACGTTACCATGTGCATGGAAAGGAAACCTTTTAAGCTGGGGTTGGTAATCCATTTCAGAAAAAATTTTTATTGTATTTGTATACAATCTCTTAACATCCACACAGCAATCAAAATATAAAATGATTTGGAGAAGAAAGGAAAAAAAATCCATGGACTGTGGCAGCAACAGGGCTGTAAAAACTTCATCCAGTTAATTTTAGCGGCTGAAGGTATTGTATGGATAGCCTACCTGTTTATCAATCTGTCCTTATATGCCCACCCTGCGCTGACTCCGCCCATCACTCATTGCACATGACTGGGGTCTATTCACAGCAGTGTTGGAGTTGTTTACGGACAAAATGGCAGAGAAAGTACAGCCACTTTTCATTACCAGCTGTACCTACAGTAGCTTGAATACAACTCAACTCAAGAAGGCTACAAACAAAAAGACGTTGGATAGCTCAAGAAGTAAAATGAGAGTCAACATTGGAGTGGCTGTTCAACAATGGCGACAATGGATGGAGTCTAAGGCCTGAAAATGGACGCCATGGTAGCTGTTTCTCTTTTGGACAGGTAATGAGCTAGTTTGTTTTGGTTGGGGAAATGCATTATTACTCTGCATTATGTAGTCAACGTAGCTAACTCCTTATGTTGCTGTCGTATGTATCAGCCCAACACTAACATCGTTAGCACCGTCAGCTTGTAGCTAACGTTAGCTAGCTAGCTATGATAGACTTCTGCCATATGAAACATATTTACATGTAACGTTTCTGTTTACACGCAGGCCAACGTTTACACATACTGTGGATCTAATCCATATAGCAATGTTCACACATGCATTCTTGTGTACTACATGTGTGAAAGGCCATATCCACTGTTCGGAGGTCCTGGGAAGATTACATATATCTGTGAATTATTATTATTATTATTAGGGCCCGAGCAGGGAACCTGCAAGGACCCTATTGTTTTTGTAGTGAGCATTTTTTATTAGGGCCCAAGCAGGGAACCTGCAATGACCCTATTGTTTTTGTAGTGATTATTCTTTTTTTTTTGTTATTTTTTTTCTTTGTCCCAAATGATCGCATTTTTCACTGCCTGAACATACCATACTTCTGATATAGGCCACGCCCATATCCGCCTACCATTTTTTTTCGCTAGCTCGCGAAATGTCGCAAACCTACTTTTTCGAACTCCTCCCAGGCAATTTCACCGATTTGCACAAAACTTTGCACACAGCATCTGTGGACCCTCCTGACAAAAAGTTATTAAAAGAATTTTGATACTCCAAAGAATACTCAAGTTATTAAATAACAACTTCCTACAGATTTCGTTCCAAACAGGAAGTGTTGCATATCTCCACATTGGTGTTTCCAAATGATATGAAACTCAGGATACTACTTCCCCACGAGCCCTTAAGGCTCTGTGCAAAATCTTGGCCGACGACCATTAGGTGGCGCTCTTTAAATTGAACTACTTTATATCTCCACATCTGTTGGTCGCATTAACACAAAACTTGGTACACTCATTGCCAATGCCCTCCTAAGGATAGCTGACGAAGGTCTTACCAATCCGACACTAGGTGGCGCTCTGGTGGCAGTTTCATTTTATATTTGGCACTGTGCCCACACCATAACACTTATGGATATGAAACTGATTGGGGTGGTATAGACTGGCCTCTGTAACTGACACACCAAAAATGACCAGCAGGTGGCGCAATTATCAACTCAACCGTTTTTGCCTAATAACTCCCACATAATATGGCGCACATTGTTAAACCTTATATCTACAGTATGTGTTCCCTGCATTCAGCTGAATTGTGTGATGTAGGCCAAGCCCACTTTGGCGGCAGAATTCCATTTGCAATTGCGCTAAATGACGCAAACCTACTTTTTTGAACTCCTCCCAGGCAATTTCTCCGATTTGCACTAAACTTTGCACACAGCATCTGTGGACCCTACTGACAAAAACTTACTACAACAATTGTGATTGTCCAAAGAACGGCCAAAATATGAAACAACAATTTCCTGCACATTGTGGTCAGACAGACAGTCTTCCATATCTTGATGAAATACAGTCCCATTAACACTAAAGCTGTTTTCATTGTGTTCCATGGCCCGATGACGTTTTGTGAAAAATTTGGTGCAAATCCGCCAATAGGGGGCGCTATTCTTGCTAAATCATGGAACAACAGCTTAACTGCCTTCACTTTTGATTCCTCAACGGAAGTTCTTGCATGAGCAGGCCCCGACAGCAGCATGTAGCAACAGCAGCACGCCCCGACGCGCGTGGACTGCAAGGGCCCGTTCATCGCTGCTTGCAGCTTTAATTAGGGCCCGAGCAGGGAACCTGCAAGGACCCTATTGTAATTGTAATGATTATTATTAGGGCCCAAGCAGGGAACCTGCAAGGACCCTATTGTAATTGTAATGATTATTATTGTTATTAGGGCCCGAGCAGGGAACCTGCAAGGACCCTATTGTAATTGTAATGATTATTATTAGGGCCCGAGCACGAATCTCGTGCGAGGACCTATTGGATTCGCTCGAATTATTATTATTAGGGCCCGAGCAGGGAACCTGCAAGGACCCTATTGTAATTGTAATGATTATTATTATTATTTTATTTTTTCTTCTGCCAAAATGATCGCATTTTTCACTGCCTGAACATACCCCAAAACTCACCAAACTTGGAATATATGTCAGACCTGGCGAAAAATTTTATAATCTATTGTCGTTGTGAATTTTCACCACTAGGTGGCGCTATTATCAAGGAAAGTGCGTTTTGGCTAATAACTCCTGCATAATTTGTCGCACATTCAAAAACCTTATATCCCCGCCTTCAATGAATTGTGCTGAATCACCTGATATAGGCCACGCCCACTTCCGCCTAACGTTTTTTTTCGCTAGCTCGCCAAATGTCGCAAACCTACTTTTTCGAACTCCTCCCAGGCATTTTCACCGATGTGCACCAAATTTTGCACACAGCATCTGTGGACCCTCCTGACAAAAAGTTATTAAAAGAATTTTGATATACCAAAGAATACTCGAGTTATTAAATTATAACTTCCTGCAGATTTCGCTCCAGACAGGAAGTGTTGCATATCTCCACGTCGGTGTGTCCGAATGACTTCAAACTCAGGATCCTACTTCCACATGAGGCCCTAAGGCTCTGGTCAAAATTTGGGATGATGACCACCAGGTGGCGCTGTTTAAATTCAACTATTTTATATCTCAACATCGGTTGGTCGGATTAACACAAAACTTGGTACAGTCGTTGCCAATGCCCTCTTGAGGATACCTGACGAATGTGTTACCGATCTGACACTAGGTGGCGCTCTGGTGGCAGTTTCATCTTAGATTTGGCACTGTGCCAACACCATAACACTTATGGATATGAAACTCATTGGGGTGGTATAGACTGGCCCCTGCAACTCACACACCAAAAATGACCAGCAGGTGGCGCTGTTATCAAGACAAAACCGTTTTTGCCTAATAACTCCCACATAACATGGTGCATATTGTTAAATCTTATGTCCATGTGTTCCCTGCATTCAGCTTAATTGTGTGATGTAGGCCACGCCCACTTTCGCGCCAGAATTCCATTCGCAAATTCGCTAAATACCGCTAACCCATTTTTTCGAACTCCTCCTAGGCAATTTATCCCATTTCCACAAAACTTTGCACACAGCATCTATGGACCCTCCTGACAAAAAGTTATTAAAAGAATTGTGATAGTCCAAAGAACGCCCAAAATATAAAACAACAATTTCCTGCACATTGTGGCCAAACACACAGTCTTGCCTATCTTGATGAAATACAGTCCAATTAACACTAAACTTTTTGTAATTGTGTTGGATGGCCTGATGAGGGTTTGTACAAAATTTGGTGCAAATCAACCAATAGGTGGCGCTTTTATTGCTAAATGATGAAAGAACAGCTAGTTTGAAGGATTTTTAGCTCCTCTTCTAGGTTTATAATGGGTGTGTATTGCGTGAGCTAGAGTGGGTGACATCATCGCTAGAGTGCAGAGCAGCTGCAAAAACTTTAGAAAAAACTCTCTTCCGCTTGATTTGGGTCCCACAGCTTTTACTTCACATAGACAATATATACATAGAAATGTAGGAAATCTTGTTGGCTTTCACATGATCGTCTTATTTCAGATGTGCGACTTAAACTTTTGGCTGTGGAAGCCCTAGAGTGACAAGAACTCCAGCAACTCCGCCATAAGCCGCAGTGTTAACTTTGAGCCTAAATCTCTGGAGTGGAGCAGACGGTACCGGTTTTGTCTCTCGCTGTTGTGCCCTCATTTTTCACTCTACAGAAATAAAAAATACATCACATGGTTCAGCAATGTCTCCTGTTACTCACTGTATACATATTTTGGGCATAACCATTACACTTTTTTCTAAACCTGCAGGTGTTTGGGAGGTGTTTTCCCATTCATTCTTATGGGGACATTTTCACTTTTGGTTCTGCTACTGCTCCAGCATCTGTGCAGCTACAGAAACTGTCTGGCTGTCAAACTGTTCAGCTTTTTAAGCTCTTTCAGCCTATTACTTTCAGCTTTTCAACCTTTTCAGCTTTTTCAAAAATTCTGCTTTATGTTCAGCTATAGAAACCATTCAACTATCAAAACATTTAGCTTCATGTTCAGCTAGAGAAACCGTTCCACTATCAAAATGTTCAGCTTTTTTAGCTCTTTCAACCTATTACTTTTCAGCCTTTCTTCCTTTTCAGCTTTTGAAAAAATCTGCTTTTTCTGCAAATTCTTCACCCAAAATACGTCTCTGCATCAATACTACGTCGTATCTATAGTGCCACCGACTGGACACAGGAAGTCACTGAAGGTGTCACTGTTGTGTTTTGTGTGACACGAATCCCATTTAGGTAGGACATTTCCACAGGCAAGGGGCAAGCACACATCTGGGCGTGCGGCTTCTGACGGCGCCACAGCCCAACGTACGTGGGGGGGCGAGGGCCCGTTCATCACTGCTTGCAGTTTTAATTAGGGCCCGAGCAGGGAACCTGCAAGGACCCTATTGTTTTTGTAGTGATTATTATTATTTTTTTTTTTATTATTTTTAGGCCAAAATGATCGCATTTTTCACTGCCTGAACATACCCCAAAACTCACCAAACTTGGAATATACGTCACACCTGGCGAAAAATTTTATAATCTGTTGTCGTTGTGAATTTTCACCACTAGGTGGCGCTATTATCAAGGAAAGTGCGTTTTACCTAATAACTCCCACATACTTTGTCGCACATTCAAAAACCTTATATCCACACGTTCAGTGAATCCTCCTGAATCTCTGGGTATAGGCCACGCCCATATCCGCCTACCGTTTTTTTTCGCTAGCTCGCAAAATGTCGCAAACCTACTTTTTCGAACTCCTCCCAGGCAATTTCACCGATTTGCACCAAACTTTGCACACAGCATCTGTGGACCCTTCTGACAAAAAGTTATTAAAAGAATTTTGATATTCCAAAGAATACTCAAGTTATTCAATTATAACTTTCTGCAGATTTCGCTCCAGACAGGAAGTGTTGCATATCTCCACATCAGTGTGTCCGAATGACTTCAAACTCAGGATCCTACTTCCACATGAGGCCCTAAGGCTCTGTTCAAAATTTGGGATGATGACCACCAGGTGGCGCTGTTTAAATTAAACTATTTTATATCTCAACATCGGTTGGTCGGATTAACACAAAACTTGGTACACTCATTGCCAATGCCCTCCTGAGGATACCTGACAAAGGTCATACCGATCCGACACTAGGTGGCGCTCTGGTGGCAGTTTCATCTTAGATTTGGCACTGTGCCAACACCATAACACTTATGGATATGAAACTCATTGGGGTGGTATAGACTGGCCCCTGTAACTCACACACCAAAAATGACGAGCAGGTGGCGCTAAATGGCTCCATAGCGCCCCCCGGAATATTTCAAAATTGAAGCCCTGCCTCCTACATGCACGTACATGAACCAAATTCGGTAGGCTTATGTATCATCACCAGACGCACAAAAAACCCTCTTGGACACATACCCTCAGTCCAACAGGAAGTCTGCCATTTTCCTTCAAATTCAATCTTTTGCCATCAAGCAGGAAGTCCTGATAACTTCAACATACAATTTCCCATTGGCATCAAATTGCTCACACATGTAGAGGGGCTCGCCCTGAACATGTCTCTGCATCAATACTGTGTCATATCTATAGCGCCACCCTCTGGACACAGGAAGTCACTGAAGATGTCACTGTTGTGATTTGTTTGACACGGACCCCATTTACATTAGGTACCACATTTCCACAGGCAACGGGCAAGCACACAACTGGGCGCACAGGCCTCCGACGGCGCCACAGCCCAACGTACGTGGACTGCGAGGGCCCGTTCATCGCTGCTTGCAGCTTTAATTATTATTATTATTATTTTATTCCTTCTTCCAAAATGATCGCATTTTTCACTGCCTGAACATACCCCAAAACTCGCCAAACTTGGAATATACGTCACACCTGGCGAAAAATTTTATAATCTGTTGTCATTGTGAATTTTCGCCACTAGGTGGCGCTATTATCAAGGAAAGTGCGTTTTGCCTAATAACTCCCACATACTTTGTCGCACAATCAAAAACCTTATATCCACGCGTTCAGTGAATCCTCCTGAATCTCTGGGTATAGGCCACGCCCAAATCCGCCTACCGTTTTTTTTCGCTAGCTCGCAAAATGTCGCAAACCTACTTTTTCGAACTTCTCCCAGGGAATTTCACCAATTTGCACAAAACTTTGCACACAGCATCTGTGGACCCTCCTGACAAAAAGTTATTAAAAGAATTTTGATATACCAAAGAATACTCGAGTTATTAAATTATAACTTCCTGCAGATTTCGCTCCAGACAGGAAGTGTTGCATATCTCCACGTCAGTGTGTCCGAATGACTTCAAACTCAGGATCCTACTTCCCCATGAGGCCCTAAGGCTCTGTTAAAAATTTGGGATGATGACCACCAGGTGGCGCTGTTTAAATTCAACTATTTTATATCTCAAAATCGGTTGGTCGGATTAACACAAAACTTGGTACACTCATTGCCAATGCCCTCCTGAGGATACCTGACAAATGTGTTACCGATCTGACACTAGGTGGCACTCTGGTGGCAGTTTCATCTTAGATTTGGCACTGTGCCAACACCATAACACTTATGGATATGAAACTCATTGGGGTGGTATAGACTGGCCCCTGTAACTCACACACCAAAAATGACCAGCAGGTGGCGCTGTTAACAAGACAAAACCGTTTTTGGCTAATAACTCCCACATAATATGGTGCACATTGTTAAACCCTATATGTATGTGTTCCCTGCATTCAGCTGAATTCTGTGATATAGGCCACGCCCACTTTTGCCGCACAATTCCATTTGCTAATTCCAGAATGTCGCAAACCTACTTTTTCGAACTCCTCCCAGACAATTTCACCGATTTGCACCAAACTTTGCACACAGCATCTGTGGACCCTTCTGACGAAAGGTTATTAAAAGAATTTTGATATTCCAAAGAATACTCAAGTTATTAAATTACAACTTCCTGCAGATTTCGTTCCAAACAGGAAGTGTTGCATATCTCCACATTGGTGTGTCCGAATGACATCAAACTCAGGATATTACTTCCCCATGAGCCCCTAAGGCTCTGTGCAAAATTTCGGGACATCACCACTAGGTGGCGCTCTTTAAATTGAAGTAATTTATATCTCCACATCCGTTTGTCTGATTGACATGAAACTTGGTACACTTATTGCAAATGCCCTCCTGAGGATGGCTGACGAAGGTCTTACCGCTCCGACACTAGGTGGCGCTCTGGCGGCAGTTTCATTTTGTTTTTGGCACTGTGCCCACACCATAATACTTATGGATATGAAATTCATTGGGGTGGTACACACTGGCCCCTGTAACTCAAACACCAAAAATTACCACTAGGTGGCGCTGTTATCAAGACAAAACCGTTTTTCCCTTGACTGCCTTCACTTTTCATTACTCAACGGAAGTTGTTGCATGAACAAGCCCCGACGGCAGCATGCCCCGACACGCGTGGACTGCGAGGGCCCGTACATCACTGCTCGCAGTTTTAATTATTATTATTATTATTATTATTATTGTTCCATCCCCAAAATCGCATTTTTCACTGCCTGAACATACCCCAAAACTCACCAAAGTTTGAATATAGATCAGACCTGGCGAAAAATTTTATAATCTATTGTTGTTATGAATTTTCACCACTAGGTGGCGCTATACTCAAGGAAAGTGCGTTTTGGCTAATAACTCCCGCATAATTTATCACACATTCAAAAACCTTATATCCCCGCCTTCAGTGAATTGTGCTGAATCTCCTGATATAGGCCACGCCCACTTCCGCCTAACGTTTTTTTTCGCTAGCTCGCCAAATGTCGCAAACCTACTTTTTCGAACTCCTCCCAGGCATTTTCACCGATGTGCACCAAATTTTACACGCAGCATCTGTGGACCCTCCTGACTAAAAGTTATTAAAAGAATTTTCATATGCCAAAGAAACCCGAGTTATTAAATTATAACTTCCTGCAGATTTCGCTCCGGACAGGAAGTGTTGCATATCTCCACGTCGGTGTGTCCGAATGACTTCAACCTCAGGATCCTACTTCCAGATGAGGCCCTAAGGCTCTGTTCAAAATTTGGGATGATGACCACCAGGTGGTGCTGTTTAAATTCAACTATTTTATATCTCCACATCGGTTGGTCAGATTAACACAAGACTTGGTACACTCATTGCCAGTGCCCTCCAGAGGATACCTGACGAATGTGTTACCGATCCGACACTAGGTGGCGCTCTGGTGGCAGTTTCATCTTAGATTTGGCACTGTGCCAACACCATAACACTTATGGATATGAAACTCATTGGGGTGGTATAGACTGGCCCCTGTAACTCACACACCAAAAATGACCAGCAGGTGGCGCTGTTATCAAGACAAAACCGTTTTTGGCTAATAACTCCCACATAACATGGTGCATATTGTTAAATCGTATGTCCATGTGTTCCCTGCATTCAGTTGAATTGTGTGATGTAGGCCACGCCCACTTTCGCGCCAGAATTCCATTCGCAAATTCGCTAAATACCGCTAACCCATTTTTTCGAACTCCTCCTAGGCAATTTATCCCATTTCCACAAAACTTTGCACACAGCATCTATGGACCCTCCTGACAAAAAGTTATTAAAAGATTTGTGATAGTCCAAAGAACGTCCAAAATATAAAACAACAATTTCCTGCACATTGTGGCCAAACACACAGTCTTGCCTATCTTGATGAAATACAGTCCAATTAACACTAAACTTTTTGTAATTGTGTTGGATGTTCTGATGAGGGTTTGTCCAAAATTTGGTGCAAATCAACCAATAGGTGGCGCTTTTATTGCTAAATGATGAAAGAACAGCTAGTTTGAAGGATTTTTAGCTCCTCTTCTGGGTTTATAATGGGTTGTGTATCGCGTGAGCTAGAGTGGGTGACATCATCGCTAGAGTGCAGAGCAGCTGCAGAAACTTTAGAAAAAAACTCTCTTCTGCTTGATTTGGGTCGCACAGCTTTTACTTCACATAGACAATATATACATAGAAATGTAGGAAATCTTGTTGCCTTTCATATGATCATCTTATTTCAGATGTGCGACTTAAAGTTTTGGCTGTGGAAGCCCTAGAGTGACAAGAACTCCAGCAACTCCGCCATAAGCCGCAGTGTTAACTTTGAGCCTAAATCTCTGGAGCGGAGCAGACGGTACCGGTTTTGTCTCTCGCTCTTGTGCCCTCATTTTTCACTCTACAGAAATAAAAAATACATCACATGGTTCAGCAATGTCTCCTGTTACTCACTGTATGCATATTTTGGCCATAACCATTACACTTTTTTCTAAACCTGCAGGTGTTTGGGAGGTGTTTTCCCATTCATTCTAATGGGGACATTTTCACCTTTGGTTCTGCTACTGCTCCAGCATCTGTGCAGCTACAGAAACTGTTTGGCTGTCAAACTGTTCAGCTTTTTAAGCTCTTTCAGCCTATTACTTTCAGCTTTTCAACCTTTTCAGCTTTTTCAAAAATTCTGCTTTATGTTCAGCTATAGAAACCATTCAACTATCAAAACATTCAGCTTCATGTTCAGCTAGAGAAACCGTTCAACTATCAAAATGTTCAGCTTTTTAAGCTCTTTCAACCTATTACTTTTCAGCCTTTCTTCCTTTTCAGCTTTTGAAAAAATCTGCTTTTTCTGCAAATTCTTCACCCAAAATACGTCTCTGCATCAATACTATGTCGTATCTATAGTGCCACCCACTGGACACAGGAAGTCACTGAAGGTGTCACTGTTGTGTTTTGTGTGACACGAATCCCATTTAGGTAGGACATTTCCACAGGCAAGGGGCAAGCACACATCTGGGCGTGCGGCTTCTGACGGCGCCACAGCCCAACGTACGTGGGGGGGCGAGGGCCCGTTCATCACTGCTTGCAGTTTTAATTATTATTTTTATTTTTATTTTGCCCAAATGATCGCATTTTTCACTGCCTGAACATACCCCAAAACTCGCCAAACTTGGAATATATGTCACACCTGGCGAAAAATTTTATAATCTGTTGTCAGTGTTCATTTTCGCCACTAGTTGGCGCTCTTATCAAGGAAAGTGCGTTTTGCCTAATAACTCCCACATACTTTGTCGCACATTCAAAAACCTTATATCCACGCGCTCAGTGAATCCTCCTGAATCTCTGGGTATAGGCCACGCCCATATCCGCCTACCGTTTTTTTTCGCTAGCTCGCAAAATGTCGCAAACCTACTTTTTCGAACTCCTCCCAGGCAATTTCACCAATTTGCACAAAACTTTGCACACAGCATCTGTGGACCCTCCTGACAAAAAGTTATTAAAAGAATTTTGATATACCAAAAAATACTCAAGTTATTAAATTACAAATTCCTGCAGATTTCGCTCAAAAGAGGAAGTTTTGCATATCTCCACATTGGTGTGTCCGAATGACTTCAAACTCAGGATCCTACTTCCCTATGAGGCCCTAAGGCTCTCTTCAAAATTTGGGATGATGACCACCAGGTGGCGCTGTTTAAATTGAACTATTTTATATCTCAACATCGGTTGGTCAGATTATCACAAAACTTGGTATACTTATTCCCAATGCCCTCCTGAGGATAGCTGACAAATGTGTTCCAGATCCGACTCTAGGTGGTGCTCTGGTGGCAGTTTCATTTTTTATTTGCCACTGTGCCCACACCATAACACTTATGGATATGAAACTCATAGGGGTGTTAGAGACTGGCCCCTGTAACTCACACACCAAAAATGACGAGCAGGTGGCGCTAAATGGCTCCATAGCGCCCCCTGGAATATTTCAAAATTGAAGCCCTGCCTCCTACATGCACGTACATGAACCAAAGTCGGTAGGATTATGTATATATCACCAGACGCACAAAAAACCCTCTTGGACACATACCCTCAGTCCAACAGGAAGTCCGCCATTTTCCTTCAAATTCAATCTTTTGCCATCAATCAGGAAGTCCTGATAACTTCAACATACAATTTCCCATCCGCATCAAATTGCTCACACATGTAGAGGGGCTCGCCCTGAACACGTCTCTGCATCAATACTATGTCATATCTATAGCGCCACCCACTGGACACAGGAAGTCACTGAAGATGTCACTGTTGTGTTTTGTGTGACACGAATCCCATTTAGGTAGGACATTTCCACAGGCAACGGGCAAGCACACAACTGGGCGCACAGGCCTCCGACGGCGCCACAGCCCAACGTACGTGGACTGCGAGGGCCCGTACATCACTGCTCGCAGTTTTAATTAGGGCCCGAGGTCCCTATTGTAATTGTAATGATTATTATTATTTTAGTTTTTTTTCTTCCGAAATGATCGCATTTTTCACTGCCTGAACATACCCCAAAACTCACCAAACTTGGAATATACGTCACACCTGGCGAAAAATTTTATAATCTGTTGTCGTTGTGAATTTTCGCCACTAGGTGGCGCTATTATCAAGGAAAGTGCGTTTTGCCTAATAACTCCCACATACTTTGTCGCACATTCTAAATCCTTATATCCACGCGTTCAGTGAATCCTCCTGAATCTCTGGGTATAGGCCACGCCCATATCCGCCTACCGTTTTTTTTCGCTAGCTCGCAAAATGTCGCAAACCTACTTTTTCGAACTCCTCCCAGGCAATTTCACCAATTTGCACAAAACTTTGCACACAGCATCTGTGGACCGTCCTGACAAAAAGTTATTAAAAGAATTTTGATACACCAAAAAATACTCAAGTTATTAAATTACAAATTCCTGCAGATTTCCCTCAAAACAGGAAGTTTTGCATATCTCCACACTGGTGTGTCCGAATGACTTCAAACTCAGGATCCTACTTCCCCATGAGCCCCTAAGGCTCTGTGCCAAATTTTGGCCGACCACCACTAGGTGGCGCTCTTTAAATTAAACTATTTTATATCTCCACATCGGTTGGTCCGATTAATGCCAAACTTGGTACACTCATTGCCAGTGCCCTCCTGAGGATAGCTGATGAAGGTCTTACCGATCCGACGCTAGGTGGCGCTCTGGTGGCAGTTTCATTTTACATTTGGCACTGTGCCCACACCATAACACTTATGGATATGAAACTCATTGGGGTGGTATAGACTGGCCCCTGTAACTCACACACCAAAAATGACCAGCAGGTGGCGCTGTTATCAAGAGAAAAGCGTTTTCGGTGAATAACTCCCACATAATATGTCGCACAGTTCAAAGCCTTATATCTACGTGTTCCCTGAATCCAGATGAAGTGATTGATGTAGGCCACGCCCACGTTCACCCCAAATTTCCATTCGCAAAATCGCGCAAACCGAAAAACCTACTTTTTCGAACTCCTCCCAGGCAATTTCACCGATTTGCACCAAACTTTGCACACAGCATCTGTACATGCTCACGACAAAAAGTTATTAAAACAATTTTGATACTCCAATAAACACCCAAAATATAGAATTACAATTTCCTGCAAATTCTGTTCAAACAGACAGTCTTCCATATCTTGACCAAATGCAGTCCCATTAACACACGGACAGTTAAGACATACATACACAATAATCGGGCAATGCGGCCGGGTAACTGGCAGGCCCCGACTGCAGCACACCCCGACACGCGTGGACTGCGAGGGCCCGTTCATCACTGCTTGCAGTTTTAATTTTTATTTTATTTTTTCTTCTGCCAAAATGATCGCATTTTTCACTGCCTGAACATACCCCAAAACTCGCCAAACTTGGAATATACGTCACACCTGGCGAAAAATTTTAGAATCTGTCGTCGTTGTGAATTTTCACCACTAGGTGGCGCTGTTATCAAGGAAAGTGCGTTTTGCCTAATAACTCCCACATACTTTGTCGCACATTCTAAATCCTTATATCCACGCGTTCAGTGAATCCTCCTGAATCTCTGGGTATAGGCCAGGCCCATATCCGCCTACCGTTTTTTTTCGCTAGCTCGCAAAATGTCGCAAACCTACTTTTTCGAACTCCTCCCAGGCAGTTCGACCGATTTGCACAAAACTTTGCACACAGCATCTGTGGACCCTTCTGACAAAAACTTATTAAAAGAATTTTGATATTCCAAAGAATACTCAAGTTATTAAATAACAACTTCCTGCAGATTTAGTTCCAAACAGGAAGTGTTGCATATCTCCACATTGGTGTGTCCGAATGACATCAAACTCAGGATACTACTTCCCCATGAGCCCCTAAGGCTCTGTGCAAAATTTGGGATGATGACCACTAGGTGGCGCTCTTTAAATTGAAGTAATTTATATCTCCACATCCGTTTGTCGGATTAACATGAAACTTGGTACACTCATTGCCAATGCCCTCCTGAGGAAAGCTGATGAAGGTCTTACCGATCCGACACTAGGTGGCGCTCTGGTGGCAGTTTCATTTTACATTTGGCACTGTGCCCACACCATAACACTTATGGATATGAAACTCATTGGGGTGGTATAGACTGGCCCCTGTAACTCACACACCAAAAATGACCAGCAGGTGGCGCTGTTATCAAGACAAAAGCGTTTTCGGTGAATAACTCCCACATAATATGTCGCACAGTTCAAAGCCTTATATCTACGTGTTCCCTGAATCCAGATGAAGTGATTGATGTAGGCCACGCCCACGTTCACCCCAAATTTCCATTCGCAAAATCGCGCAAACTGAAAAACCTACTTTTTCGAACTCCGCCCAGGCAATTTCACCGATTTGCACCAAACTTTGCACACAGCATCTGTACATGCTCACGACAAAAAGTTATTAAAACAATTTTGATACTCCAATAAACACCCAAAATATAGAATTACAATTTCCTGCAAATTCTGTTCAAACAGACAGTCTTCCATATCTTGACCAAATGCTGTCCCATTAACACACGGACAGTTAAGACATACATACACAATAATCGGGCAATGCGGCCGGGTAACTGGCAGGCCCCGACCGCAGCACACCCCGACACGCGTGGACTGCGAGGGCCCGTTCATCACTGCTTGCAGTTTTAATTATTAGGGCCCGAGCAGGGAACCTGCAAGGACCCTATTGTAATTGTAATGATTATTATTATTCTTATTTTAGTTTTTTTTCTTCCCAAATGATCGCATTTTTCACTGCCTGAACATACCCCAAAACTCGCCAAACTTGGAATATACGTCACACCTGGCGAAAAATTTTATAATCTGTCGTCGTTGTGAATTTTCACCACTAGGTGGCGCTGTTATCAAGGAAAGTGCGTTTTGGCTAATAACTCCCACATACTTTGTCGCACATTCTAAATCCTTATATCCACGCGTTCAGTGAATCCTCCTGAATCTCTGGGTATAGGCCACGCCCATATCCGCCTACCGTTTTTTTTCGCTAGCTCGCAAAATGTCGCAAACCTACTTTTTCGAACTCCTCCCAGGCAGTTCGACCGATTAGCACGAAACTTTGCACTAAGCATCTGTGGACCCTCCTGACAAAAAGTTATTAAAAGAATTTTGATATTCCAAAGAATACTCAAGTTATTAAATAACAATTTCCTGCAGATTTCGGTCAAAACAGGAAGTGTTGCATATCTCCACATTGGTGTGTCCGAATGACATGAAACTCAGGATAATACTTCCCCATGAGCCCCTAAGGCTCTGTGCCAAATTTTGGACGACCACCACTAGGTGGCGCTCTTTAAATTGAAGTAATTTATATCTCCACATCCGTTTGTCTGATTGACATGAAACTTGGTAAACTTATTGCAAATGCCCTCCTGAGGATGGCTGACGAAGGTCTTACCGCTCCGACACTAGGTGGCGCTCTGGCGGCAGTTTCATTTTGTTTTTGGCACTGTGCCCACACCATAACACTTATGGATATGAAATTCATTGGGGTGGTACACACTGGCCCCTGTAACTCACACACCAAAAATTACCACTAGGTGGCGCTGTTATCAAGACAAAACCGTTTTTCCCTTGACTGCCTTCACTTTTCATTACTCAACGGAAGTTGTTGCATGAACAAGCCCCGACGGCAGCATGCCCCGACACGCGTGGACTGCGAGGGCCCGTACATCACTGCTCGCAGTTTTAATTAGGGCCCGAGCAGGGAACCTGCAAGGACCCTATTGTAATTGTAATGATTATTAGGGCCCGAGCAGGAAACCTGCGAGGTCCCTATTGTAATTGTAATGTTTATTATTATTATTTTTATTTATCCCAAATGATCGCATTTTTCACTGCCTTAACATACCCCAAAACTCGCCAAACTTGGAATATACGTCACACCTGGCGAAAAATTTTATAATCTGTCGTCGTTGTGAATTTTCACCACTAGGTGGCGCTGTTATCAAGGAAAGTGCGTTTTGCCTAATAACTCCCACATACTTTGTCGCACATTCTAAATCCTTATATCCACGCGTTCAGTGAATCCTCCTGAATCTCTGGGTATAGGCCACGCCCATATCCGCCTACCGTTTTTTTTCGCTAGCTCGCAAAATGTCGCAAACCTACTTTTTCGAACTCCTCCCAGGCAATTTCACCGATTTGCACGAAACTTTGCACACAGCATCTGTGGACCCTCCTGACAAAAAGTTATTAAAAGAATTTTGATATACCAAAAAATACTCAACTTATTAAATTACAAATTCCTGCAGATTTCGCTCATAACAGGAAGTTTTGCATATCTCCACATTGGTGTGTCCGAATGACTTCAAACTCAGGATCCTACTTCCCTATGAGGCCCTAAGGCTCTGTTCAAAATTTTGCCCGATGACCACTAGGTGGCGCTCTTTAAATTGGAGTAATTTATATCTCCACATTGGTTTGTCGGATTAACATGAAACTTGGTACACTCATTGCCAATGCCCTCCTGAGGATAGCTGACGAAGGTCTTACCGATCCAACACTAGGTGGCGCTCTGGTGGCAGTTTCATTTTTTATTTGCCACTGTGCCCACACCATAACACTTATGGATATGAAACTCATAGGGGTGCTATAAACTGGCCCCTGTAACTCACACACCAAAAATGACCAGCAGGTGGCGCTATTATCAACACAAAACCGTTTTTGCCTAATAACTCCCACATAACATGGTGTGAATTCTTAAACCTTATATCTATGTGTTCCCTGCATTCAGCTGAATTGTGTGATGTAGGCCACGCCCACTTTCGCGTCACACTTCCATTTGAAAATTCCGGAATGTCACAAACCTTCTTCTCCGAACTCCACCTATGCAATTAATCCCATTTCCACCAAACTTTGCACACATCATCTGTGGACCCTCCTGACAAAAAGTTATTAAAAGAATTGTGATAGTCCAAACAACGGCCATAATATGAAACAACAATTTCCTGCAAATTCTGTTCAAACAGACAGTCTTCCATATCTTCACCAAATGCAGTCCCATTAACACACGGACAGTTAAGACATACATACACAATAATCGGGCAATGCGGCCGGGTAACTGGCAGGCCCCGACCGCAGCACACCCCGACACGCGTGGACTGCGAGGGCCCGTTCATCACTGCTTGCAGTTTTAATTATTAGGGCCCGAGCAGGGAACCTGCGAGGTCCCTATTGTAATTGTAATGATTATTATTATTTTAGTTTTTTTTCTTCCGAAATGATCGCATTTTTCACTGCCTGAACATACCCCAAAACTCGCCAAACTTGGAATATACGTCACACCTGGCGAAAAATTTTATAATCTGTTGTCGTTGTGAATTTTCGCCACTAGGTGGCGCTATTATCAAGGAAAGTGCGTTTTGCCTAATAACTCCCACATACTTTGTCGCACATTCAAAAACCTTATATCCACGCGTTCAGTGAATCCTCCTGAATCTCTGGGTATAGGCCACGCCCATATCCGCCTACCGTTTTTTTTCGCTAGCTCGCGAAACGTCGCAAACCTACTTTTTCGAACTCCTCCCAGGGAATTTCACCAATTTACACGAAACTTTGCACACAGCATCTGTGGACCCTCCTGACTAAAAGTTATTAAAAGAATTTTGATATTCCAAAGAATGCTCAACTTATTAAATGACAACTTCCTGCACATTTCGCTCCAAACATGAACTGTTGCATATCTCCACAATGCTGTGTCCGAATTACATGAAACTCAGGATACTACTTCGACATGAGCCCCTAAGGCTCTGTGCAAAGTTTTGGCCAATGACCACTAGGTGGCGCTCTTTAAATTGAAGTAATTTATATCTCCACATCCGTTTGTCGGATTAACATGAAACTTGCTACACTCATTGCCAATGCCCTCCTGAGGATAGCTGATGAAGGTCATACCGATCCGACACTAGGTGGCGCTCTGGTGGCAGGTTCATTTTGTTTTTGGCACTGTGCCCACACCATAATACTTATGGATATGAAATTCATTGGGGTGGTACACACTGGCCCCTGTAACTCACACACCAAAAATTGCCACTAGGTGGCGCTGTTATCAAGACAAAACCGTTTTTCCCTTGACTGCCTTCACTTTTCATTACTCAACGGAAGTTGTTGCATGAACAAGCCCCGACGGCAGCATGCCCCGACACGCGTGGACTGCGAGGGCCCGTACATCACTGCTCGCAGTTTTAATTAGGGCCCGAGCAGGAAACCTGCGAGGTCCCTATTGTAATTGTAATGTTTATTATTATTTTTATTTATCCCAAATGATCGCATTTTTCACTGCCTTAACATACCCCAAAACTCGCCAAACTTGGAATATACGTCACACCTGGCGAAAAATTTTATAATCTGTCGTCGTTGTGAATTTTCACCACTAGGTGGCGCTGTTATCAAGGAAAGTGCGTTTTGCCTAATAACTCCCACATACTTTGTCGCACATTCTAAATCCTTATATCCACGCGTTCAGTGAATCCTCCTGAATCTCTGGGTATAGGCCACGCCCATATCCGCCTACCGTTTTTTTTCGCTAGCTCGCAAAATGTCGCAAACCTACTTTTTCGAACTCCTCCCAGGCAATTTCACCGATTTGCACGAAACTTTGCACACAGCATCTGTGGACCCTCCTGACAAAAAGTTATTAAAAGAATTTTGATATACCAAAAAATACTCAACTTATTAAATGACAACTTCCTGCAGATTTCGTTCCAAACAGGAAGTGTTGCATATCTCCACATTGGTGTGTCCGAATGACATGCAACTCAGGATACTACTTCGACATGAGCCCCTAAGGCTCTGTGCAAAGTTTTGGCCAATGACCACTAGGTGGCACTCTTTAAATTTAAGTAATTTAGATCTCCACATCCGTTAGTCGGATTAACATGAAACTTGCTACACTCATTGCCAATGCCCTCCTGAGGATAGCTGACGAAGGTCATACTGATCCGACACTAGGTGGCGCCCTGGTGGCAGTTTCATTTTTTATTTGCCACTGTGCCCACACCATAACACTTATGGATATGAAACTCATAGGGGTGTTAGAGACTGGCCCCTGTAACTCTCACACCAAAAATGACAAGCAGGTGGCGCTAAATGGCTCCATAGCGCCCCCTGGAATATTTCAAAATTGAAGCCCTGCCTCCTAAATGCATGTACATGAACCAAAATCAGTAGGCTTATGTATCATCACCAGACGCACAAAAAACCCTCTTGGACACATACCCTCAGTCCAACAGGAAGTCCGCCATTTTCCTTCAAATTCAATCTTTTGCCATCAAGTAGGAAGTCCTGATAACTTCAACATACAATTTCCCATCGGCATCAAATTGCTCACACATGTAGAGGGGCTCGCCCTGAACACGTCTCTACATCAATACTGTGTCATATCTATAGCGCCACCCTCTGGACACAGGAAGTCACTGAAGATGTCACTGTTGTGTTTTGTGTGCCACGGATCCCATTTACATTAGGTACCACATTTCCACAGCCAAAGGGCAAGCACACAACTGGGCGCACAGGCCTCCGACGCCGCCACAGCCCAACGTACGTGGACTGCGAGGGCCCGTTCATCGCTGCTTGCAGCTTTAATTATTATTGTTATTTTTATTTTATTTTTTCTTCTGCCAAAATGATCGCATTTTTCACTGCCTGAACATACCCCAAAACTCGCCAAACTTGGAATATACGTCACACCTGGCGAAAAATTTTGTAATCTGTCGTCGTTGTGAATTTTCACCATTAGGTGGCGCTGTTATCAAGGAAAGTGCGTTTTGCCTAATAACTCCCACATACTTTGTCGCACATTCTAAATCCTTATATCCACGCGTTCAGTGAATCCTCCTGAATCTCTGGGTATAGGCCACGCCCATATCCGCCTACCGTTTTTTTTCGCTAGCTCGCAAAATGTCGCAAACCTACTTTTTCGAACTCCTCCCAGGCAGTTCGATCGATTTGCACGAAACTTTGCACACAGCATCTGTGGACCCTCCTGACAAAAAGTTATTAAAAGAATTTTGATATTCCAAACAATACTCAAGTTATTAAATTACAAATTCCTGCAGATTTCGCTCAAAACAGGAAGTGTTGCATATCTCCACATTGGTGTGTCCGAATGACATGAAACTCAGGATAATACTTCCCCATGAGCCCCTAAGGCTCTGTGCCAAATTTTGGCCGACCACCACTAGGTGGCGCTCTTTAAATTGGAGTAATTTATATCTCCACATCCGTTTGTCTGATTGACATGAAACTTGGTACACCTATTGCAAATGCCCTCCTGAGGATGGCTGACGAAGGTCTTACCGCTCCGACACTAGGTGGCGCTCTGGCGGCAGTTTCATTTTGTTTTTGGCACTGTGCCCACACCATAATACTTATGGATATGAAATTCATTGGGGTGGTACACACTGGCCCCTGTAACTCACACACCAAAAATTACCACTAGGTGGCGCTGTTATCAACACAAAACCGTTTTTCCCTTGACTGCCTTCACTTTTCATTACTCAACGGAAGTTGTTGCATGAACAAGCCCCGACGGCAGCATGCCCCGACACGCGTGGACTGCGAGGGCCCGTACATCACTGCTCGCAGTTTTAATTATTTTATTTTTTCTTCTGCCAAAATGATTGCATTTTTCACTGCCTGAACATACCCCAAAACTCACCAAACTTGGAATATACGTCACACCTGGCGAAAAATTTTATAATCTGTTGTCGTTGTGAATTTTCACCACTAGGTGGCGCTATTATCAAGGAAAGTGCGTTTTGCCTAATAACTCCCACATACTTTGTCGCACATTCAAAAACCTTATATCCACGCGTTCAGTGAATCCTCCTGAATCTCTGGGTATAGGCCACGCCCATATCCGCCTACCGTTTTTTTTCGCTAGCTCGCAAAATGTCGCAAACCTACTTTTTCGAACTCCTCCCAGGCAATTTCACCAATTTGCACAAAACTTTGCAGACAGCATCTGTGGACCCTCCTGACAAAAAGTTATTAAAAGAATTTTGATATACCAAAAAATACTCAAGTTATTAAATTACAAATTCCTGCAGATTTCGCTCAAAACAGGAAGTTTTGCATATCTCCACATTGGTGTGTCCGAATGACTTCAAACTCAGGATCCCACTTCGACATGAGCCCCTAAGGCTCTGTGCAAAGATTTGGCCAATGACCACTAGGTGGCGCTCTTTAAATTGGAGTAATTTATATCTCCACACCCGTTTGTCGGATTAACATGAAACTTGCTACACTCATTGCCAATGCCCTCCTGAGGATAGCTGAAAAAGGGGTTACAGATCTGCCACTAGGTGGCGCTCTGGTGGCAGTTTAATTTTATATTTGGCACTGTGCCCACACCATAACACTTATGGATATGAAACTGAGTGGGGTGGTATAGCCTGGCCCCTGTAACTCACACAGCAAAAATGACCAGCAGGTGACGCTATTATCAACAAAAAAACGTTTTTGCCTAATAACTCCAACATAGCATGGCGCACATTGTTAAACCTTATATATACGTGTTACCTGCATTCACCTGAATTGTGTGATGTAGGCCACGCCCACTTTCGAGGTACATTTCCATTTGCACATTCCAGAATGTCACAAACCTACTTTTTCGAACTCCTCCCAGGCAATTTCTCCAATTTGCACCAAACTTTGCACACAGCATCTGTGGACCCTTCTGACAAAAAGTTATTAAAAGATTTATGATAGTCCAAATAACGCCCAAAATATGAAACAACAACTTCCTGCACATTGTGGTTACACAGACAATCTGCCATATCTTCATGAAATACAGTCCCATTCACTCTAAAGTTTTTTTTATTGTGTTCCATGGCCCCATGACGGTTTGTGAAAAATTGGTGCAAATTGGCCAATAGGGGGCGCTTTTATTGCTAAATGATGAAAGAACAGCTTGACTGCCTTCAGTTTTGATTCCTCAACGGAAGTTGTTGCATGAACAAGCCCCAACAGCAGCATGCCCCAACAGCAGCATGCCCCGACAGCAGCATGCCTCGACAGCAGCATGCCTCTACAGCATTGTGTCGCGACAGCAGCATGCCCCGACGCGCCTGGACTGCGAGGGCCCGTTCATCGCTGCTTGCAGCTTTAATTTGCATTGTATTTGTAAGCAGATGTCGTTAGATGGTATTTATGTGACATTCATTCATATAGACTTAGAACTTGATGTTTTACAAATGTATTGATGTTGCCTATTTATGTGTCATACAGTTATGAGAGGAACACATCAACTTCCAGCATTTGGAAAGTTCAGTTCACGACAGAACCATGCCCTGCTGTTTCCACTATTTTGTAGAGTCTCTCTCTGACAAGCGAGTGTAACTTGATACTGGTAGCAACATGGATCAGACCACTGTTATTCGTGTAAGATATACCTTTGATGGATACATTTCATGTATACATGTGTACATTTGTACATTTCAAGTTGGTTTGCTTTATGTACATGAATGTGCTTCATAGCAGGGATACAATACAAAATGGAATGGCATCATTTCATTAGCTCTGGTCCTAACAGTCACATGTTAGCCTGATGCTTGAGACTATTGCATATTAGCAAGACATTTTTAAAAAAAATTTAAAAATGACTTTGCATTTCAATTCATGATCTGACTGTTGGCTGACCACAGTAGAATGTGGGAAACACAGGATGCACCTAACAATCCCTATAAAAGATCGCTTGCCACCATCACATAAGTTTCCCATCATCCACCTAACCCCAGACTTCTATTTTTACTTGTTTTTTTTTACATAGCAACAGTCCTGTGTTGTCTTTGACAGAATCAATAATATTTTTATGCCCCATAAACACATTTATATGTAACTTTATGTCCAGTAAACACATTTAGTTCTCCATCCAGGTGATGGAACTCCTTTCTCTTAGGTCAGGTACTACAACAAAAAGTCCAATAAGTAGAGCTTGTACACACTACTGTCAAAATGCATAGTAAAAATAATGAGAATGTGAAACTATGTCAATTATTCTGAAAGTGACATTTTGCTAACCCCCCCAAAAAGTAGAATTGGTAAATATGAAATGACTGTAAATGGCACAATTCTGATGTAACAGAGGCTATTTCTGGTTGTTTTCAGGAATATTTGTCACTGCATAAAATGCATCAATAGTTGTGGTGTTATAATACATTGAAAGTAATTTTAAGGTTCGTAAAAAGCTGTATTTACTGTCAGAGAAGTAATTGTGCTATTCTTTCTACAGGACAATCACTGCCAAAACAGTAGAGGATTGAGACAGCACCGACATCAGCAGCCTAACCTGTTGGCCAACACTGATCTGTGTTTATAATCAGTCAAGAAACCTCTGGGTGTCCTTCCTGTATATATTTGTTTATGCTAATTGTACTGTATATTGTCTAAACAATAAGAGGGATACTATTTTTGTAGTGTTATTTATTTACATGTGTTCCAAATAAATTAAATAAACAAGAGTCTTACCTAATTAACTTGTTATTATTAGTGCATCAAGTAAAGTGTAAGAACTGTAATGGGATGGTTGTTTATGCTGGAAGTGTAAAGATAATGCGAAACAAGGAGTAAATACATAACGACAAATAAATAGGTATCAGGCAGAGTTCCAGCTCTTGTCTTGAAAGACTCGAGACTCACTTGTTCAGCCTTCACCTCGACCCTGCATAGCATGACTCCCTCCCAACCCCCCCCCCACCACCACCACCACCACCACCACCACCAAAAAGAAAAATAATAATATAATAATTTATATGCACTTGTATGTTCTTACCCTTTATCACTTACATCATAGCACTTTTGTACTTATGGTATCCTTGATAAATAGCAGCTACTTTGCTCAGATGAGGGCTTGAAAATTGTTTCTCTTTTCTTTTCTATTTTATCGACGGTGATATGTTGTGGTTTCTTTCTTCTGACAAATGTACTTATTGTAAGTTACTTTGGACAAAAGTGTCTGCTAAATGACCTAAATGTAATGTAAATGACGTGATTGCTCCAAACGTAGTCCTCGAATTTTGGCCTGTAAAGCAACAGATGAGCAACATTATTAGATATTTTATTATTAAATATAGACACTGTCCTCAGCATACTGTGAACATATACACTTTCAATGGTGAATACTTTAGACATTCCTGGACAAAACTGTACAGATGTCCCAGTTTATATAACATTTTTATGAAGTACCAGCGCTTTATCTTTCTTTACATTTTTCTGCCTACTGTGTTTATTATTATGCACAAAAACACAAATTCAAATTGTGGAAAACTACTTGGCAAAAATGTGATTCTGATTAGGGTGTTTATCAGAAACAAAGCACCAGTAATGTTCTACTGTAGATGCTGACCTGCTCATGTGCAATCCTTTAAGCTTGAAGATCTACTCTTGGCGTGTAGTCATCATCAAAGTCAACTATGCTCTCATTGTGGAAGCTCTAACATGCAAAACATAGTATTATCACAAGTCTAATACAATATTCACATTTGTCTGTGAATCACTGAGGGTAGTGTGAATCTCCTCCTCACCGCTTGTGAGGACTTGGACTCCGTCGGCAGTATTCGGCAGGTGTCGGACAGTGCGCGTTCATGGTTTGGGGGCAGGGGCTTTTGAGAGAGGCCTGAGTGCCTGAGTTAAATGACTGAACGCAGCCTTTCTAATCATTCTCCCTCTTTTCCTCTATATAGCAGGTCAAACACTGCAACATTGCCTTTAGATCAATGGCCCATTGACGTTTCATACTGCAAACACTTTCTGCTGCTCCAAGATGCGGCAGCAAAGCACCTGATCACACCTCATTTTAAGACCGTAGACCGTAAAACTAGCAACAACACTTGCGCTGCGCGCCAATTCAACCAGCAACAAGATAGGCCCTGATGCTGGAGGATCGCTGCAGGTTATGTTATTAATATGTCCCTTATCAAAGATGAATTATTTCACCCACCCACACTCCTATTAATCAGAATGGTAGTTCTTATGACTTGTCCTGTCCAATCAGAGTATTGACATCTGCGCACCACATTACGCACACAAAGACACACCGCAGTGCTCCTCCTCTCCAGTTAAATAGAGCATTTTGCTCATATACAGTCAAACGGAGTTGTTGTCATCATCTTTATTGTTATTGATCACTATCAATATCTCAATATCTCAATATCACTATCGCTGTGCTGATCAATGAGAAGAGGGCAAAATCTGTGTACATGGACTGTGAATCTGAGAGCACGATTTACAAATCCGTTCACACGGATTTCCACATCCAATTTTTTTCCTACCATGTGACCCTAGAGGGGCTCTGTAGATATGGACTAAGTCAATGAGGAAATAAAACAGTGTGTCTGGTTCGAGAGGGAGGAGAGAGAAACTCAGTGCCCTGATGTGTTCACTGAAGTCTGGACCGCTCACATGTGCCACCTGGTGGTTGTTGGTGCGCATTGCAGCTAATGCAAAATCAGCTGGATAAAGCAGTCCCCCCTCCCTTTACTGCCTTGCACCTTTAACACTGCGGTAATGGCGTCATCTTAAAGGAGAGACATCTGTAATGGACATCTCGTCAGACATTATCCCTTACTTATACAATCATGTGTTTGATAAAGTGGTGAACCTTTCCCCATCTTTGCTTGTGAACGACTGAGCCTTCAGAGGATGCCCCTTTCATACCCAATCATGACACTACCACCTGTTACCAATTAACCTGTTTACCTGTGGGATGTGCCAAACAGGTGTTTTTGGAGCATGCTTTTGAAGGCAGGAGTTAAAAGAAGAACAAATCCTGCCTATTGCTTGCCTACTGGTGGTCACAGGCTCCTCAATTAAATTATTGGAACCGTGTGGGGTTTCAGATGCTGTTTAACCATCTAAAAAAGCACTTTGGTTGAAGCATGCTGACATGTTAAGAGTTCATTGTTTTCTTATTTAAAAAAATATGTAAAAATGTGTCAAAAATTCTTGAGGTAAATTTTTACTGGGGCAAACATTTTTCTATCAGATACGTTAGATTTTTTTTATAAAATGAACATATTTACAATACTTAAAGGTACCCTATACACCCTGTACAATTTTCTTGTGAATGAACATGTTTACTTTCACTGTGCATCTTTTTGATGTCTAACACACCTGTTAAATGCATTTTTTCTATATGTTTTACCTCATATTTTACGTTTTTTTAAAATAATTTGAAAACATAATTGTTTACATGCTTGTTTACTAGTTTGCAGTCTTCACTGCCTTTGAGGGTGCATTGCTGCATTCCTTTGTGCATCCTCATGTGCATGCACATTACAAACAAAACAGGGACCCTCCTGTAAAACAAGCTCCATAGCACTATTAGTGATCAACAACTCCACATGGTACTTCTAACAGTTTGTTTGGAGATAGTCACTTTTTATTCAAAGTATGAACAAGTATGTTCAAACTTGGAGTCAAACGTAGAGAAAAAGATCCTCTTCCATCTCTCATGACCTCTGCCTTCATCAGCTTCCCCTACTGCATGCGCTGTTTACCTATTAGTACACATAGCTAATAATGTTGTTTTTTGTTGCAAAAATAGTGGAGACTGGTGAGCAAAGCTGTCCTGAGCAGATAATCACAACACCAAAGCATCTGAGAAGCAGAATGTGGAAGTATTACTAGACGGGAATGTAACTGACAAAGATAACGAGAGAGAAAAGATAGAATGCTGGCTTGTCACAAAAGTGAGGCAATGGAGGCGCACAGACATGTATAACATCATCTGACTGCCTACTATTCATCAAATACAATAAGTATAAGTTATATGCAAGAACATGCAGAAGTGGAGCCACAATATAAAATTCCAAGTTGCACCACAACTGCTGTCTCTCCCTTTCTCTCTCTCTCTCTCTCTCTCTCACACACACACACACACACAACTTCTGTATGTATCGGTTTATCTCCATGTTGTGGACAGCCCACAAACACCTGTATTTGCTGATGACGGGAGAATATTTACTTTGTTTATTCACTGTATCTCTGCATCGTCAGTGCTACAACAATGTGACTATAAATAACATTAGCATTATTTCCATCCCAAATTTCTCCCAAATCCACTGCTGTAAATAGTTCTGACATACATATTTGGATTTATTTTAATATATATATATATATAATATATTAACCATTTCACAGAGACAGTAGTTGCTCCCTCTGGACTGCAGCGTGAAATTAAAACACTCAAAGTGCTCTAGTCATATAGACTCATTGGGAAAGACTATAGGACCTTGCCTCAGTAGACCCTAAAGGGCAAGGTAAAGTGTTGTACTGCATTATCCTGAAAGGTATTATCGATATTTTGTCCAGCCAATTATTATCCCATGGAGGGACTCAATAATCTCAATATTTTCTATCCCTCAGTGGCCGGTGAACAAACTCAGGCTCAATCACCTGCCTCTGGTCCTTGCTCCAGAGAGAAATGCAGCTTATTGTGCACTCGCTAACACTAAAATCTACAAAGTGGAAAAACTCAAATCAGCTTGGGATGACCACAAAGGCAAACAGCAATCAAAATGTTTTTCGGTGTAAAACAGCAGCAAATTTGACTTGGTGGTCCACAAATCTGTGTGATGAATGGCATTGCCACTGTAGCGTCCTATCAGCGGACTGACAGTGGCTGTTCTTGGCATTGTAGCAGAGGAAACAGTGGAGTTGACTTGGGTAAGAAGCACTTACGCTGTCCAAGTAGAAGAAAGGTAAACCTAACTTGCTAGCTTTTATTTTCTGAGTAGAATAAATAGACATATTATGAGAGCTGAATAAAGTGTCAGGGGCGGAGCCCCGTTCATTCCTATGAAAGCTGCTCAGTGGCACACAAAACCAACAACTTTGCGGCTAAAGATGATCTATATCTTCCACATTGTGGGGCCCATGGAGCATGTGCACTAGAGACTACTGCTGCCCTCAGCTAAATTAAATGGGGATAAAATGATTTAATCATGTGGTTCAGCTAGACTTTTCCAAATGCTATTAGACAAAAACAAATTCTGATTGTGAAATGAGTAATTTTGTGGTGGTTGATTATGTTACTGCTTTACATGCCAACTGCCATATTGTTTTCTGTTTCAAAAAGGATGAGCCACAACCAAGCGCTGCCAAAACTAGCAGTAGGCCACCCACCAACATAAGCATTTACTGGTCCAGTGCTGTGTAGTATTGCTTTCTGGTAGGTTTTTTACCTCTTTAGCAAAATACCAGAGCCCCTTTTATTTGTTTTGTAGCACCTGTTGCATAGGCCACCCAGTTTTACAAAAATAAGGTATTTCGTTGCCTTGGCCCTAAGGTTCTTCCATCGCAACATCACTTGTTTTATTGTCCTCTTCTGGCATGATTGGTAATGTCCTCCCAAATGTTGTCTTTTCCTTTCTTGGTTACTTCTCCACCCTTTGCAGAGCTGAAACCTCCTACTATCGATGCAAAATTGCCCCGAACACCCTCCAGCAGTGCACAGGTTTCTGCCACACTGAAATTAGGCCCTTTTGAGTCCATGGTTCCAACTCTTTGGTGTAGCCAACACTGACCTTATAAGCCTTGAGCATGATTGCTTAGGCTTGTGCTCAATTAGGCTTACACCACTCAGCTCATTGCTCGTTAATGGGTGAGACCAGTTAAACACATCATGTCTTTGCACCCATTTCTACTAGCATACAGAGGCATCCACATGGCGGGTATTGTTCATCGTTACCGTAGGAGAAGGTACCGTGAAAGGGTGTATGCTGAGCGTACCAAACCACCTCAGCAATACACATCAGAAGAACTGTATGCACGTTTTCGCTTTGGGAGAGATGCCATTAAGTACATTGCAGATCTTGTCAGGCCAACACTCCAACGCCAAACCCAAATGAGTCATGCTTTATCCGTGGAGGAACAGTGCTTAATCGCTCTGCGCTTTTACGCATGTGGGACTTTTCACCAAGTAATTGGTGACAATATGGGAGTGAGAAAATCAACTGTGAGTAATGTGGTGAGGGCTGTGTCAGTAGCACTGGGCAGTCTGATCAATCAATTTGTTTCCTTTCCCAAGGATGACCAGACAGCTCAGACTAAGTCTAAATCTAAGTTTTTTCAAATGGGGAACATGCCTAGCACTATTGGTGCTATTGATTGCACTCATGTGCATATCCAAGCACCTTGTGAAAGGGAGTGGGAGTATGTCAATCGAAAGGGGAGGCACAGCATCAACAACCAACTTGTGGGAAACGCCGACCTCATAATCACCAACTGTGTTGTGAAATGGCCAGGGTCTGTTCATGATGCATGCATTCTAAGAGAGAGTGCACTACACAGACAGTTTCAATCCCACCGACCAAATGGCATACTATTGGGAGACAGCGTGTATCCACTCCTACCATGGCTAATGACCCCTTTTCCAGTTGCAAACACACCTGAGCAGGCACGCTTCAACTCCTCACATTGCAGAACAAGATGTGCCATTGAACGCCTAAACGGAGTCCTGAAGAGACGGTTTGCGTGTCTAAACTACTTGCGCGTACAACCCAAGGTGGCGTGCAACATAATCCTTGCCTGTATTGTTTTACATAACATCGCCACCAGGCGTAATGTCCCTCTTGATGACAATTTTGATGGACCTGAGCCTGATGTAGAACGACAACAGCCGCCAGGGTTCTTACCAAATGAAGGACACAGTGGACATGCAATTAGAGATGCAACTGTGAGAAATTACTTTTAATTAGTCTACTGAATGACTGAGTATATTTTTTTGTTGTCATTGGCATTAATATACTGTGGAATCATAGAGCTGTGAGCAACAGTGACATTTATTCGACAGCTGATAGCTTTGAGATTTTTTTCATTTTTTTTTGTTTAACATCTCATTAGATGTGACATGCTTCATAGATTTTCTTTATATCCATGGTCACTGTCTTGATGAATGATTTGTATTCATATTAAGAAATGTATATATCGTCAGTAGACATTGATTTTGTGATCATTCACTTATAAAAAAAAACCTCTCTGATTTTATTTGGTTCGAAAGATCACAACTGAATCCACCCTTCTGATGGGATCAGGATAATCCTGTTTTTTTGGATCAAATAGATCCCAAACAGAGTTCAAAGTTTTGAAAAACCCAAAGGGCAGGTTTGATCCAGATCAAATTTAAAATCGGATTACATGATCTGATCTTATCCGGAATCCCTCTTTTGCCTTTGAAAAACCCATTTGCAAGATTTGATCCAATCCGTGATCCGAAATCCCACTGGATTACTTTTGAAAAACTGGGCCCAGAAGATCAAATGAGGGAATATCTTTTGAGATGATGGTGCTCATATTTCTAGTTCCGCATAACCCTGGAAAATCTATTTCACTGAAGCTGTTTAAGCTGATTACTACTATTGTTAAATTGAAAAACAAGTCAAACTGAAAAATATTTACTTGTTGTAAGAACATCAATCCAAGCCTCCACTGTCTGATAATCTCAAAAACAATCATCTGCAAAATTCATTTTTACCACCACATAAAGTCAGAAAATAGTCCAAACACTGGAAGAGTTATGTAGGTAGTGTCCAGGTACTGTGGACATACAAGTGGGGTCAATAAGTATAGTGGAAGGGTTAAAACTAAAGCTGAGTGCTAGTGATTAGGAAGAAGAGTTGATAATTGTACATGAGAGTCGGTCATTGAGTTTAAGAGCTGGTAGTTATGGATGAGAGGGGGAATGGGACCATAATGGATGGAGGACAGCGGCAGATTTAAAAAGCACTGAATGCTAACCATTACAGAGGCCTGCAATTCTAAAATTGAGTGTAAATGCTGTAGAGAAAAACTGCTGAAGTGTTTTGACAGTAACATATTTTTAATGTTTTGTGTCTCAGTTTGTTTCATTAGGCTCCCTGTTAGGGATGGGCAATGATTTTCGATTAGTCGAATAGTCGTTAAATCATAAATAATAGATTAGTAAATCATGTCTGTAAAAAATATCCCTTTGTTTTACTGGTGCCCTCCGCACAGGGGCAGTATAGCATTTGATACGCTGTGTGATGGGCTGATGTTAGATGCCACCGTAGAAGAAGAAACAAGCAGAAGCCATGGAGAGAGTGCTGCAGCCGTCAAAAAGTTCTGTGTGGAACCATTTAAAAAAAACAAATGAAACAGAGGTGAGGTGTAATCCCTGCGAGGCAAAGCTTGCATATCACAAGTCTACGACAGCCATGCACAGTCATATGAGAGCGAAGCACCCAATAGAAAGTGGAGGCCCGATGTCCCTTTCTGTCTATGCTGCGGTGCAGCGGCGGCGGGGGGATTAGTCGAAAAATAATCGATTAGTTGCCTGTGATTATCGAACAGTAGTTCTGCTTGAAATGCCAGAAACATACAAGAGGAAAAAGATTGTCTGTGCCTTAACACAGAGCTATGATTCTACATCTGCATTATAATACAGAATCAAAACTGAAGAAAGGGTATCACTGTCCAAATATTTTTAAGAAAATTAAAGTCACTCATAGGTAATGTGATAAAAGGTGATGTTCTGAGCAAGAAAAAGAGTCATCTTAAAATTGGGTGCGAGTTGTGCATCCAGAAGAATCAAATCACATTCCCCTTAATGTTGAACAGGTGACATAGTGAAGGGTGGTTTATAAAAATCAAGAATTGGCATTGGAGCCGTATATGTATCACTCTGTTTCGAATTACTTTCTTCTTGTATTTTCTAGTTGTTTGTTTTGTTATATTTTTTAGAAAAATGTAAAAATGTATCCAGCCGATATATCAGTTATCAGAATTTTTTATTCCCTAATATCGGTATTGGGATTGGCCCCAAAAAATCCAGATCGGTCTGGCCCTAGTCCATATATAATTAAACGTCTTAATATAATAATTGAACAACAGCTCCTGAAAAGACACCATGTCTACGGCAGAGAAAAAAAGCAACATAAAAAGAAGCTAGGCAAGAGTACATTTTGCCGGAGCTTTCCAATGCCAGAGACAGCTGTGAGAATAAAGAGCTGAACTCACAAAGTTTCTTTAGACCGGTAAATGACATCTAATGTTGACCGTTTACCGAAACATATCTTTAGTGTAACTAATGAATGCACAAACTGTAACAGTTAGCATGATGTGACTGTTTCCTTGTTACTGCGGCATTGCTAAAGCTGAGCCAAGTAAGCTATAATGTAAATGCATGTGAAGATCATAAGATAGCTTATTTTGACCGGCTGTATTCTTGCTCTGCTGTGTCACTTATTAGTTGCCTTTATTTACAACAGATGATTGTAAATTGTGTTTGTATGGACCCATTAGTAGACAGACTATCATCATTCAATTCATTATTAATTATTCATTATTCATTATTGGCATTACGGTTATGAGACTTCGATATACATTTTTGAGGACATTACAAGGTTTATTATGTGTGTCTAGCTATAGCAATGACACTGTTAGATATTATGTACAGTTTGTAAATCATGGAATTCTTGCTCCAGCGAAGAACAAGAAGAAGAAGGAGGAGGAAGAACCCCCATGAAGAAACAACCAGGGCCTGCAGTGCTGGAAGATCCTGCTGTATCAAGCATTGGACTGAGTGACAGTCAGTACGTTTCCATGCACACTTGAGTTGAGCTACGGTCATAGCTCAATTAGGCCATTTAACTGAACTACTGCCATTGTCCCAGTATACAGTACAAGCACCAGGGGAGAATCAATTTATTGACGGAAGTATGTCTGACTCAACCACGGTAAGTGGTGATATGCACCGTTTCAGCTAGTTGCTACTGGACCTTTATCCAGTTGACCTATTACGTTACATACCAAATAAGTTAAAAAATGTCAAACAGGCTGCAAAGCCAGTGACTGAAGATCTCATTTGTTTGTACTTTGTAAACCGTGTGCCCTGTGAAAACCATGTGGCTGTCTGATAAACATGTTTTTTCTCTGCAGTCCATGTTTCCGCTATGTGACAATATAATAAATCCTGTCCTATGTATTAAAAGTAAAGATCTTACTAATCATATCCTACATGCACAGAAGGCTTTATAGAAAGCATTCAAAACACAATACATTACATACAGCTGACATCTTTGACCATCATCCCATGACACATATTCTTTACACTGTGAACTTTTGGACATCCTATGATCAAGAGGTTTGCACAAAACTGTATAGCTTTGTGAGCCAAAAACGTACAGTACAGACCAAAAGTTTGGACACACCTTCTCATTCAAAGAGTTTTCTTTATTTTCATGACTATGAAAATTGTAGATTCACACTGAAGGCATCAAAACTATGAATTAACACATGTGGAATTATATACTTAACAAAAAAGTGTGAAACAACTGAAAATATGTCTTATATTCTAGGTTCTTCAAAGTAGCCACCTTTTGCTTTGATTACTGCTTCGCACACTCTTGGCATTCTCTTGATGAGCTTCAAGAGGTAGTCACCTGAAATGGTCTTCCAACAGTCTTGAAGGAGTTCCCAGAGATGCTTAGCACTTGTTGGCCCTTTTGCCTTCACTCTGCGGTCCAGCTCACCCCAAACCATCTCGATTGGGTTCAGGTCCGGTGACTGTGGAGGCCAGGTCATCTGGCGCAGCACCCCATCACTCTCCTTCTTGGTCAAATAGCCCTTACACAGCCTGGAGATGTGTTTGGGGTCATTGTCCTGTTGAAAAATAAATGATGGTCCAACTAAACGCAAACCGGATGGAATAGCATGCCGCTGCAAGATGCTGTGGTAGCCATGCTGGTTCAGTATGCCTTCAATTTTGAATAAATCCCCAACAGTGTCACCAGCAAAGCACCCCCACACCATCACACCTCCTCCTCCATGCTTCACGGTGGGAACCAGGCATGTAGAGTCCATCCGTTCACCTTTTCTGCGTCGCACAAAGACACGGTGGTTGGAACCAAAGATCTCAAATTTGGACTCATCAGACCAAAGCACAGATTTCCATTGGTCTAATGTCCATTCCTTGTGTTCTTTAGCCCAAACAAGTCTCTTCTGCTTGTTGCCTGTCCTTAGCAGTGGTTTCCTAGCAGCTATTCTACCATGAAGGCCTGATTCACACAGTCTCCTCTTAACAGTTGTTCTAGAGATGTGTCTGCTGCTAGAACTCTGTGTGGCATTGACCTGGTCTCTAATCTGAGCTGCTGTTAACCTGCGATTTCTGAGGCTGGTGACTCGGATGAACTTATCCTCCGCAGCAGAGGTGACTCTTGGTCTTCCTTTCCTGGGGCGGTCCTCATGTGAGCCAGTTTCTTTGTAGCGCTTGATGGTTTTTGCGACTGCACTTGGGGACACTTTCAAAGTTTTCCCAATTTTTCGGACTGACTGACCTTCATTTCTTAAAGTAATGATGGCCACTCGTTTTTCTTTACTTAGCTGCTTTTTTCTTGCCATAATACAAATTCTAACAGTCTATTCAGTAGGACTATCAGCTGTGTATCCACCTGACTTCTGCACAACACAACTGATGGTCCCAACCCCATTTATAAGGCAAGAAATCCCACTTATTAAACCTGACAGGGCACACCTGTGAAGTGAAAACCATTTCAGGTGACTACCTCTTGAAGCTCATCAAGAGAATGCAGAGTGTGTGCAAAGCAGTAATCAGAGCAAAAGGTGGCTACTTTGAAGAAACTAGAATATAAGGCGTATTTTCAGTTGTTTTACACTTTTTTGTTAAGTACATATTTCCACATGTGTTAATTCATAGTTTTGATGCCTTCAGTGTGAATCTACAATGTCAATAGTCATGAAAAGAAAGGAAACTCATTGAATGAGAAGGTGTGTCCAAACTTTTGGTCTGTACTGTACATATTTGCTATAGTATTTGTTTTAGTATTTCCTTATATTTTCATCGTAATATTTGTATTCTATATTTATGGTCTTGACTGTTGCAGTAATTAGCCTTCATTTTTTATGCACCAAACACCAAGGCAAATTCCTTCCTCTTAAAAAGGAGTGGCATTTTAGTGTCCACTATTGTTCTGATATTTTTGTACATTTTGTAAACTTTGTATAAATGGTAAAACATGAAAGGCTTTTGTGTTGACAATAACTGAAATGAAACATTTCAACCTGCTGGAAAGGATTTTGTACCAGCTTTACACAAATGTAGGTCACAGCACTGCGTTTGTTAGAAACAATAGAATGAGCTGTTCTCAGAATTTACTATCAATGTATTCCTCCAAAAGTTTTATTTAGAACTTATTGTGTAAGAACACAAAACAACAATGAAACAATCCACAGTAGTAATTTTTTTGGTCCTTACAATTTTAACAACTTGCAACAATGAATTTGCAAAGAAACAAATGAAATATATAAAATAAATTAAAAAAAAAGAGTTTGAACTAAACATTGAGCAGGGGGGAAATACTGCCCCCTATTCGTTTGAACAAGGTGGCTGGAAATTAGAAATAGGTCCTTTTAATGTGTAACTGTTTTTATGATTGTTACTTTTACTATCTCACTATTCATGTATTATACTATACTTTTCAGTAATTTAGGAATAAATTTCGATGAAAGTAAACAAAATCCAACAACATCAATTTTCATACTTAGTGATTTAGTTAAACCCTATATCAAGCAAAATGTCAAGCATCTACTTATTCCTCTAGATGTGAAGGGCACTTGAACTTGCTTGCAATTTTGGATATACTGTGACTTGGATGACTATGAGAATCTTCACATTTTCACACATAGACATTTTCTGGTTTCAACTTTTCAAATCCGAAATCTGCTACGTTTCTGTACTTTAATTGTTAATTAAGTATTTTTGGTTGTAAAACAAAACAAGCAATTTGATGATATCACCATGGGAATTGTTCACTATATTTGGACATTTCATACACTTATATGAATAGATTAGTTAATTGGTTAGATTGGACTAGGCCACGCACCCTAGTGAGTAAGACCCATCAGTTTGAATCAGAACTGAGCTATTTTACTTTTCAGTTATTTGGAATGAACAGATGAACAGGATACTTGGCCTAATCTAATCTAAATAATCTAAATTTGAATTTTTGAAGAAATGTTTTGGGTACTATTTTGATTGTTTTACTTGAAAACGTTAGGGAGTATATTTTAACTGTTAACACTGTAATGTGGGTGACGTTTCTCAAGTGACAATAGTGAACCTATGATGCAATGACAATCCTCTAATGGGATAAATTCACAGGTTCTTTACTTTACTTAAAGGAAAGCTAAGTTTAATTTAAGACACCCTCATACCTCAAGGACTGATTAAGTTGACTGCCAATGATCGATTCGAAAAGTACGACATGAAACGTTATGCACGTGACGTTGTTAAAGTGCAACTTATACAGGCGTTTTCTGGTTGAAGCTGGATTAATAAAAAATTCTGGTTTCATTTTTGTAGCAAAAATAGCATCTAAGCTCTAATAAACCATATTTTTTGTTAAAAGCCACTGCCTTTTCTATGCCAGACTATCCTTGAAAACAGCAATTCCTACTGACTTACATTACTGGAAGCACTTCCTTTTCTAACTAGCCTGAGTTGCTCTTACTTGTCCTCTTGGTGGTTGTCTTCTCCCTCACTGAGCTCCTCATCATCCACCAAGTGTCCAAATGGCTCCGAGGAGATTGACACCATATTGGAGAGGATGAGGCGGCTGTCACTGCTAGCTGTCAACACCAGTTGGTCATGGCTGTGGTTGTAGCGGACACTCCACACCCTGGGAAAAAAAAAAACAAACATTAATTCAGCATTTAGTATTGCAGCAATGTGGGGAAGTGCAGGATAATTTACAGTGATGCATGGATGCATATAACAGTCTGTGGCTGTATCTTCCATTGTTCCAAACAAAGCTCCATGTGGGTGAACAAACCAGCAGTAACCCAGCACTGAATGCAGTGATATAACTATAGTATGTGAAAGCAGTCATACATAAATGTTGTACAGGCAGACCACACAAACTGAAACACACAAACGAACAGACACACATACACACACAGTTGTGCAGGGTATCAGTCTGTCTCTATCTCTCTATCACACACACATGCTCACACAAATAATGCAGAAGATTCACAGCTAAATATTCCTATCTGGTTGTGTATTCAGGTGCCAACAAAAGGAATTTGGTGCCTTGCAGTCTATATTTGGGCTTACTTCACAAGTTGATGATCATTATCATAAGCTCCATGATCCTGGTTTTACAGTATTTGCTACTTAGTTTTGCCTCTTTGTCAATTCAATTCTCCATTTTTTCTTCCCTACTCTCCCTATTTTTCTCCCTCTCTTTCAGTTTCTCTGATTGTCAACACTGTTTCCTTCTCTTGCTCTTTTTCATCCTCGCTCTCTCTCTCACTCTCTCTCTTTGTATTTGTCTATGTCTCTCTCTCTCTCTCTCTCTCTGTGAGCCCGGGGCACAGCTCAGAGTGCGGTCCCAGTTCCCTCCCAGGGAGGGATTGAGGGATAACCGAGGCTGTTGACAGGAAATCAGCCTCGGCCACGCTGTTCCCCACGCTCCCCTAATCCGCTTCCCTTCTAAAAAATAGTCCCTAATACCCCCAGCAGCCCTGAGGCCATATCCTGGCTGTGCTGTGAAAAAGGAGCGTGCACAACAAACACACAACACAACACAACACTTAGGGAAACACCCGCACATATATGCATCACACTAAAGATAAGTGACACACAGACATATGCATTATAGAAATGCTTGAGCACACACATTTTTGTAGCCACACATAGAGATAAAGAGAGAGCCCTTGCAAAAACACAGATTAGCGCACACATGCACACTTATCTCATATCTGAAGAGATCCCATCTGCAGCTATCTAGAGTTATGGATATGTTTCTATCTTTCTTTTGGAGATAACAGTTGTTTTAGTGTTTATGTGCACGTGCACAAAGGCATACGCATATGCATGAGCTTGTGTATGTGCCTATGTGTGTGTGTGTGTCTGCCTATCAGGTGAGGATTGGTGTGCTGTAGCAGTAGCCCAGTTTGGCTTGCAGACACACTGATCATGTATTTAGCTCACACAGGAGAGAGTGTCTCCCATGAACGCACGCACACACACACACACACACACACACACACACACACACACACACACACACACACACACACACACACACACACACACACACACACCTGCAGTACACAATGTTCAGCTCTTAGCGCTGCCTGAAGCTTCACAGAAGACAACCTAGAGCAGGACTGGCCTGTGTTGGACCTGCAGTGATTCATCCCTAATGACAAAACGAGTAGCTGCCTATTTAATTAGTAATTAGTGTATTACTGCCTTTCATTGCACCATCAGTAGTTAGGGCATTTCATTAGTAAGGAGATAAAGCCATTAATAAAACCGGAAAACAATCAACAGTGCAGCAAAGGAGTTATCATCATGTTTATCATTATTGTTAGGGAGTTTACCTGAAAGTGCCTGAATTACACTCTAATGCTGTGTAAAATAATTTTTCCCATTACGCAAATATAGTATAATTATATTAGACACACAAAATACTTACTCACATTTACACATTTACAAGTTGTAAAATTTTATGAAATGATAAATAACCTTTTCACCTATTCTGATGATATTTCTTGTCAGTTCCAGTCAAGTACCCCTTGTGGAATGTAGCCACAATGCTTTTTCCAATAGGCCCGCATTTAAAAACAATGACATAAAACTTGTGCTCTCAGGGTAAATATCCTATGTTATAATAACATTAGCGCCACACAGGTAGGCTTAGCAGAATTTTCCTTTGACTAAAACAACTGAAAAGGAAAAAAATGATGTACAAATATTCTCTCATTTTATCCATGTCAGATGACGATTGACTGACTATAGCTGTCAGGCTACAGCCAGCTCAACTTTTATCCCCACACAGAAAACAGATCAGGAATCAATAAGGGAATTGATAAAGAATACAACCGATAAGCAAAATCGATTATGTCAGTATCAATAAAATATTATCAATTCCCAGTTGTCTCTGATTATAAGAATTTTGGCATATAATTTAGTTATACTCTATCGTAGGGGAAATTATTGAAAGGTATGTTTCATAGCAAATACCAAAATGTTCTGCAAATTGTAACATTAGATATAAGTTATAGCTGTGAAAATGTTTGGGTACATTTAAAAAAAGATATCAGGTTGTGGGATGACAATTTCCAGTGACAGACAGGTTTCAATTATATGTAGTGTGTCAACTGTCTGTGGAGACTTTGTTTCATAGACAATCTGGCAACTTGGGTGATGTCTAACAAATCATGTATGATGATGATTTATGAAAAAGTTTGAGAGCCATGCAAATTACATGTAAGGGAGACTCCCAGGACCAAATGAAAGGGTGCTAGACAATGGCCTTGAAATACCGGAGAAAGACAGGAAAAATAGTAGTGTTGGCAGGTCTGCTGCATTCTGTATCAACATTGTATTTAAGCATTAAATACATCATAGGGCTTGGGGATATGGCCTTAAAACAATATAAAGCCATATTTTTAGGCTGTATTATGATAAACACAATATATATCTCTACATTTTGAAATCTCAAATTTCAAAGCACTTCATAAATGCTAGGACTGGGCGACAAATTCATATATCACAATATTTTTGACCAAATACCTTTACAGTATATAATTATCAGTAATGTGGATATAATTGCTATGGGGGTTATAGCGAGTATTAGAAAAATAAGTTATACAGTCTCATATTACAAAAATTATATAATATCTATATGTTGCCCAGCCCTACTACATCACATTAAAAAAGTAAAGATTACCATTTGATGGGACCTTTAAACTTTTAAATCATTCCTGAAGTATAATGACATATGACATAATTTCACCTATTAAATGTGCTCACTAACATTGACCTTGAAAAACATCCAAAGTTTAACAATGTCATACTTGACTTATTTATGTACTAAACTTGTCTTTTTCCCACCAAACATGGGAGAATGACAGCAAGTTCTGATATAATGTGGCACATTATAGCAGAGGGGATATTTGCTAACATGGGAACTTTATCTCAGGTCTTGTTGTTCAAGGACCGACTCCACTAACGACCCTTCCCCAAACCTCTTTGGACTTCCCCACCAATCCACCCACCAGTGCGAGTGGTCCTCCAGGGTCTTGACAGGCTCCTGGACGTTGCGGACATCCCAGAACTTGACCTTGCAGTCATCTCCGCAGCTGGCCAGGTAGTACTGGCGGTTGGGGTTTAAGTCAAGGTCACGTACCAGCTGTCCATGGGCGTTTTCTATACAGTAGATCTGACTGGAGAGGAGAAAGAGTGAGGAGAAGCGAGAGGTGATTAGAAAGAGGGGAGGTTATAAGAGGCATGGAGTGGAAGGCAGATGAGAGGAGAAGCAGATAGGGAAGAATTAGGATGGAGGGATCAAAATGAAAGGGAGAGAAATGATAAGAGACAGGTATGGTGTGTGTTTGTGTGTGTGTGTGTGTGTGTGTGTGTGTGTGTGTGTGTGTGTGTGTGTGTGTGTGTGTGTGTTTGTGTGTGTGTGTGTGTGTGTGTGACAGAACAACAAAAGGAGATATGAGAGAGAGACTGATTCACAGGGTCCACACAAGCTAGAACATTCCCAGGGTAAATCAAAGCCTCTTCTGTGGTTGTCAGCGAAGGCCAGGCTCAATAAAGAGGCCGACAGCAGTGGCGATAAATTATGAAGGCAAGCCTCATAACCACACAGCCTTCAGTTCCTGCTAGAGTGTAGTTAACAGAATGGCATGACAGAGGAAGAGAGACACCCTTTGCACTGTGTCTCTTTCCATCTTTCCGGCCACCTCCAACTTCTTTCATCCCCTATATTTTTTCATCTGCCTAGCTTATCTTCTCTTCTCTTTTTATTGAGTTTTTCCCTCCTCTCTGAAGACTTGAGGAACACATATTGCAAGTTACAATTGTGTTGTCTTCTTCTGAACTCGACAAACAACGCCCACTCCAGCGGTGACATGTATGGCTCTTGTCTACATTGCATGGCTCTACACAGGTGCAGCAGCTCTACAACATGAATGCGACAACAGCTTTGTTGTTGTTGTTCTTCTTCTCTGTGTTTATTGGCGGCTGGCAAACCAACTTTAAAGGTGCATACCGCCACATACTGTTTGTGAATGCTGCACTCAACTAAAGCAATTTGGCTTTGTATTGTCGGTTCTATTTATCGGCTAAAATTTCATTATCTGCTGATAACCGATATTTTCCTAAATAGATATTGTGTGTCCAAGTCAAGGTATCGTATCGGTGGCAGTATTGAAATCTTTTCAGTGATACTGGGCCCTAGGTAATAGTCATTTTCAACAAATTAAATTCACTCTTGCTGGGAACTTTACCTTAAGAAGCAAAGTTTCTTTGTCTTTTACCTTGCTTTGACTACAGTGTAAAAACAAATCTGCACCTACATAATATTTTTTACCCTGACAATGGATTGAATGACCATGTGTAATGTGAACAAAGAGAGTTATCATCAAAGAGAATTATCATCCAACTTCCCTCAGCTCTATGGAGCATTTTAACCTCTTTTAGCTCTTTGTTTTGTTCATGGCCCACAAACTGATCTTATTAGCCCTTGCTTCCAGACACAGCAGGCAGTTGTCACAGCAAAAAGGCTCAGATAAACCCACAGTACACTACAGCACCAAATAAAAGACAAAATGACTAATTGGTACCGTTGAACATCTAGCAAGTTAGACAAATATTTTTGTATTCAACATGAAAAAAGCAAAAGTAGTTAAAGTAATAGTTATATATTAAATGATGAATCCACAACAGAGCTACAACCAGAGTGAATCCAATACTGGATGAATAATTGAGCAATTTTTTCAAATGTCTGTATACACCAATATTACAGCTGTGTGCTCTAGCACTGCTTCCATTATTGTGGTAGACAAATATCACCCTCTTTGTTATTCATTCTCAAAACATTTGTGCAAATGGTTATGACATGCTTTGAGAAAACCAGAACTGGCTCATGGTTTTAGGGCTCCGACAACCAGTAAGGTTGCAGTTAACTGTATATACTGTAATACTGTACATGTTTTATACCGGTGTATATCAACTTTTGACCACAACTGTATATATTACTTCTATCTACATTACTACATACCATCCTTACCATTAATCACTACTACTGTTATCACTAGTAATCACATTTCCATGTGCATTTCATTATTATTGCTTGCTTTTTTTTTGGGGCAAGTTTTTCCTCACTCGAATCGAGGGTCGAAGGACAGAGGGTGTCGTCTCTGTACAGATTGTAAAGCCCTCTGAGGCAAACTGTGATTTGTGAATTTGGGCTATACAAATAAAATTTGATTTGATTTGATTTATCTCGATTTTTGTTGGAGCTATTTATGTATGTTTGTTTATGTCTTATAACATTACTACTTGTACAGGGATATATTAATGGTTCTGTTGCTGATTTTAGCAAGCTGTCTTTGAAGCCTCCTGATACCGTTTGCTATATAAAAGAAGAAAGCAGAAAGACATTTAAATAAAATAGTAATTAATTAGATCTAGAGCTCTGCCTCACAATCACTTCTTGTTTTCTGCAACACCATTTTCTCTCCAGGCTAGCCCAGCAAAGCTCAGCTTGGCACGATTTTGTTCAGCAGAGTGAAAAGCCTCAGTGTTATGGCCCAGCTGGGTACCAACCACAGCTAGCCAGCTAGCTAGTCACCCTGCTGATCACATTAGGCAATTAACATGCTAATTAAAAATCTCATTAAAATAAGGGAGGTATAAGAGAATGACCTGGGGCAGACCGCTGGGCTTCAATTAGGTCAAGACAACCCAGGGACTGTGTGTGTGTGTGTGTGTGTGTATACTTGTACTTGCTGTCACTGCCAGTGGGCTGTGGTGTTGGTGTCAGAATATGGAGCTTGACAGAAAATGTCTAACAACAAGTGGAGCATTGAGATTCATGACTATGTGACATATTCATATAGTATATTTTTATTTATTCATATTCTGTATAAATGAGAGTACATAAATTGATATCTGCTTGGCACTTATTAGCATACAGTATGCACAATCTTGGAGCCCACTCAAAAATCTAAAAATGTTGCGGACATCCCAGAACTCATCAAAATCTCTCCCACCCTGGTTATGAGGCTTTTGTTCAGATGTTCAGATAGATATTTCCAAGCATCAGCTATGTCCTATTTGCATACCATATACAATGTACCATTGCCATGATTTTAATATGGCAATAGTGAAGAGCTTCTGAAGAGCTTTTAGATGTAGGAGCAGCAGCTTTCTGAGGGATATGCAGGAGACACCGATGGGGACAATTAGATGAAGTGCATGTTAAATTGCAATAGCGGAGATTTTTAACTACGCTCCAACAAGATGGATGAACTGCTGCTGCTCAACAGCGCAAACACAGAGTTTTCCAGATCTCATGCCCTTTGCCTAACCAGATACTAAACTACATCTACTGCGAGTGGCCTGCATACAAGAGCTATTGGGGAACATGAGGGGAGTCGGAATCTGCCTCTATATAAACCAAGGTTGCTGTACAGATTGCAGTGTTTTCATTGATTTTCACTGACTGTAAAGTCACTGCTGCCAACCCACCCTCCATTCAGAACTTATACAAGTCTGGAGTAAGGAAACGTGGCTAAAACATCACTGCAGATCCATCACACCCTGGACAAAACCTGTTTCAACCTGTCCCCTCTCATAGGCGCTACAGAGCACTTAACACCAAAACAACCAGACAAAAGAATAGTTTCTACCCACAGGCCATCATTCAGATGAACAGTTGACATCAGTCATGTAGTGTCAGAAACAATCGCTGTGCAATAATTCTGTAACACTAAGCATTCACTGTACCTACAATTGATAAAATATATATTTTAAAGTTTCATCACTTCATCAGCCTCTCTTCTTACACTGATGTGCCCATCACTCTGGAACAGGGTAAATCTGGACTCATTAGACCACATTTCCTTTTTCTATTGCTCCAGAGCCCAATCTTTATGCGCCTTAGCAATTTTTCCACTTACACTCACTGATAAGTGGTTTTCTTAAACTACACAGCTGTTTAGTCCCAATCCCTCAAGTTATCTTTGCATTGTGTGTGTGGAAATACTCTTACTTTCACTATTAAACATAGCTGTAAGTTTTGATTTTTTACGATTTGATTTCACCAAACATTCATTGAAGTTTTTCTTCCTTGAAGATGATTGTTCACCATCCTTTCAGGTTTTAATAGTGCGTGGGACAGTTCTTAATCCAATTTTAGCAGTTTCAGCAGTGTCCTTTGTTGTTTTCCTTGCTTTATGAAGGCCAATAATTTTACCTTTTTGAAACAGAGTAACATCTTTTCCACGACCACAGGATATCTCTTTAGACATGGTTATTTAAGAAATGAGAAGCTACTCACTGAATCAGCTGGAGTTAAATAACTTGTTGCCAGCTGAAACATATTAATCACTGCAGTAATTATCCAAAGGAAGGTTCTTACCTATTTGCTTAGTTAAATCCAGGTGGTGACTGTTTTTTGGCCAGGCAGTCTATAAAGGAACCTGATACATTAATCATTCTATATTTATTCAAGGACCAATTGCACTCTACACCGCTGCACCGTTGTTTAAATGTTTGCAAATGTCATTCTTGTTTCTAGCTCTGTGGCTATTTCTGTGTAAATACATTGAGAGCAAAGGAGAGCAAGAGTTAAATTTCGTGTATGTATATACATACTTGACCAATAAAGTTGATTCTGACTCTCAATTGGGCTACTGTCAGATATTTACTGATATATATACCACGCTAGCAATTAGGGTTCAGTTTCAAAATAACATGTTGGCTGATAATATGTTGTTCCTTTTTTTCTCATTTTTAGATGGCACTGATCATCACTTATCCAGGGTTATAAGTGATCACCCAGGGCTAAGGGTGGGACTATTTTGGTCGCACATGGACCCAAAGACCTGTGCAGTGTGAGTGAAATTTAGCACTTAATTTTAAAAAGTTGAGGTTATCCTCATTTCATTTTTGCCTGTGCTGCGATTTAAATTAAGAAAAACATATATTTGCACCAATATTGCTTTTTAAAATAATTTACGTAATGTGTTAAGAATTAATGAATAGGAATAAATTAAAATGTTTTATTGGTTGCACATAAATGAAAAGTTAGGGGCACGAGCACAACCAGTGTAAAGTTAGTCTTGAACCCTGAGCCTATCACATCAGCTATAGATAATTAATGTTAATGTCTTCATTATTTCAAGTGATTGTCTTTGTTTAGTCAAGGATCATTTATGCGTTGTGTCATTTATCAGGACCACTCTTAAACCTGTTTGCTTTTGCAGTTCAACAAGACCAACATAGTCATAATTTGTCTCAACTGAAACACTTGCTGCATCACTTTAGCTCAAGGAGTCAGAATCTCTCACTTAAACGCTCATCCATATCATATCAATTTATTTATTATTTAATTTATTTAGTATCTTTAACTTTAGTAACAAACGATGAAAGCTGAACTCAAATGGATTAGATACAGGATTCAAAAGGATTTCTAATGTCATGAACGGATTTCACACTGGATTCAGATTCAATAAAAATTTGATATTTATGGTTGCAATAGGCCATTTTTTATCTATATTTCCCTACTTATATTCAGGTAAAAATCATATAGACAGCATATATACTGTACATACACACACACACACACACACATATATATGTGTGTATATATATGTATATATACATATATATATATATATAAATATATACATATATATATTAAGATGCATCTTCCTGTGCATTAAAACATGCTTTATGGGTTTATTTATTATTAATTGCATGTATGAAACATCATTTTAAAGACAAATATCCTATAAGAATGAATACATACAGAACAAACATGCATCGACTATCAACCATCAGTTCTAATCTGAGTCGACTTGGAACTTCAGTTGAACTTCAATTTCGCTCAAAATAGCAATTTCATGTGTAATTTTGAGCTGGAGCATGATTTATTTACAGCGCTCCCTCCATCTTATATGTGAGACTCTGAGGTAAAAGACGTGACCCTGGGCTGTAGGGTGGCTGGCGTTCAACCCGACCTGCTGTGGAATGGGATGCACCCGCCGCGTGAAAAGGAAATGGAGCAAGAAATTGGGTTAGTTTCACTCTTTCACTCTCTCGTGTCTCTGAGCAATCCCCTCTGTGCAGATAGACACACACACACAGACAAACACACTCATGCATACACTCCCTCAGCCCAGGCTGATAGTGGAGAGACCTGGGACTTTTAGTGTGTGTGTTTGTGTTTGTGTTTGTATGAGAGCAGAGGATTAGAGTTGGGGCCAGTCTAAGCCACCAAACAAACTCAATCTCAAGTCATCCAGCCAGCTAGGCTGAGAGGGTATGAGTGTGTGATGGGGGTTGATGAGGGAACAGGGGACCTTTTACACACACTGTTAAGCGCTTACAGATAAAAACATAAAACTGGGAAAACACATTCCCCCAAACACTGTTATGTGTGTAAATACAGAAGAAATATAGGTGTATAAGAGGGAAGCTACAAGGGTAGACAGACAAGCACACATTTGGCCATCTCACACACTCATACAGAATCATCCACACACACCCTCCTGGCTTAGTTTGGGTGATAAATTGCTCTGCTGAGGGGATCAACTGGAACACAGACGCTCACAGTCACACACAAACTCACATGCACAGAAACACATACACATACAAGTCTCTGTTTCTATGACAACTGCTGTGGGGAGGGAGGGGGAGAAAAGAAAAATCGAGAGAGGAGAGCAATCATTTCATCGCTGATCAAAATTAAAGTCTGGCTTTGAGATGGAGCTGGCAGAGACAGAAAGATGGGAGAAAGAGAGGCAGTCAGGTAGATGGAGGGAGGGATGAGGAGAGGGGGGAGGGTCTGCCTATGCATAAAAGTAAGGGATCATTACATCAAGCAGCCGAAATGATTGGGGAGATCTTGATGGTTAGCATGAAGTGCTCACAAAAGTCGTTAAGAGAAAAACTAATATCACAACTAAGTGTAAACCCCTCAAAAATGTTTCACCCTCTACACTTCATTTTACATCTCACATGTCTGGATTCAGTACTTGACGAAACTGTAAAAAAAAAAGCTGCTTTGATAAAAAACAAATAAAATAAGACGTAAAGCCTAAATAAATACAGCCCCTGAAAACTGCACACAGAACAAATCTTAGCCTTTAAACTAACATCCTTAAAATAAATAACTGAACTTGAAAACTGTCCTTTTAACCCCCTTGGCCTGACCTCATAAAAGTGGAAAATAAATTGTAAACTAGACTGAATAAAATATATACTTTATGAAGTAAACTGCTAACATGTAGGTGTTCTGGCTCATCAAGCTAGTTCTCCAAGAATAAAAATAATAGAAAACATCAAGATATATACTGTTTGTGTGCTACCCTCTCCTAGCACACAATGTCTCCATTAGTGGTGGCTGTATTTTTAAACCGATTGGGAATTTTGAGTTTTAAATTTGACCCTCTGAGCTTGCTGTAGCTGGTCATTGTTGAAGCTAAATAGTAGCAAATTAAGTTAATAATGTGAAGTCAGCAGTTATAAGTTCTTTTACAAAGCATACTGAATACTATTGCTGCAAATATGAGCACACGTGCCATTTTATGTTTTAAGTAAGTGAATTAAAACATATTGTTTGTAAATATACTTAAATTATCACGTTTGTGATTTGTGTGTTTTCCAATCAGCTTCATGGGTGAGATTGCGTTAAGTGCTGAGCTGAAGTCAACAAACAGCAATCTGATGTAGCTGTTCTTTAAGTGAAGGGCAGTTGATATGGCATTGTTTAGCTTTAAGAAAGATAGTGTTAAATTTGTCACACATGTCTATTAGTCCTCATCCTAAAAGTCATTTTAATTGTAAGGTAAGAAGGTGAAAATATACTTTCTGAAAATATGGACAACTGTAAGCTAAGCAGCCAAACAGCATTATGTTACAAGGAAATAACAGTCTGATCTTACAATTTCATGTAACATACTTGAAATGCTAGGACTTATGAGCTCAACACAGAAATTTAAGAATAGTGCTGCTTTTAAGTTTTCAAGAAGTGCCAAACTCCGGCTCTTCTAATTGAAGCCAATAAGGAAGTACCAAAAACTGTAGATCCTCAAATTGTCATTTGAGGATCTTGAGGCTTGCTCCAAAAACAAGGCAATCCCTTTGAGAGCCCATGTTAAAATGACCAACTTTGCAGCAGAAATGGAAAACATGTTTACCACCTGGTACAAAAAAAATGTTGGTGCCTATACCTAATTTATCCCTTCATGACAACTGTATGGGGAGTGAATTTTTATATAAGTCACTCATTTAAATTATTTTAAGGCTTAAAGTTATGCATAGCTAGGAGCATGGCTTTTTTGTGTGACAGGTAGTCCCTAGCTGTCTGCTTGGCTTCACCTTAGCTAATTGCAATCACCGAACCTGATCTCTCGAACATATTTGTGGTGCTGATGTCTTTTGCAGAATTTTAATTAAGATATCAGACACATAGTATATCTTTCTGGACTAAAAGACTGGTGTAGAGGGACAGAGGCCAGTGTTTTGGATTAACAAGCGACTCTCTTAGCGTTTACTGGCAGATAGCTGCTTGAGCCAACAAGCTCTGCAGGAGATAGCCAGAGCCTGGAGCTTCTGCAGGAAAACACCGGGAGTTGAGGAGAGCACAGTCTTTTTTTAAACTTTTGGGATTAAAAACTGGATTGATCGCCTTACATAGTGAGCCATGCAAGTCCACTGTAACATACTATATCTCTCTTATTTGACTGCTGAATGGAAGAGAAACATAAAGTTACTTTACTTCATGAATGTACAGACAGGAGATTGAAAAAGAACTGCAGGATAACAGATAGAAAAGAGTATCTGGTGAGTGTTAACTTTGCTCAGATCAAACATAAACACATACCCTCGGTGCCAGTTGTTGCTTGCTATCTTGCAGCTGGTCCGAAGTATCCTGGCTGTTTGGGGCAAATAAACCCTCTCAACCTATTAGGATGGCTAAAGCTCCACCGATGCTCCACCTCTTTGCCGATTTTTGATTAGCCGTAAGTTAGGTGTAGTCAGGCACTGACAAGATGGTGAGGGCTGGTACTACCGACTTTGGGCTTCATTATGGCTCCTCAGAAAGCTTTTGATGATGTCATGATGGCTCTGTCCACTAATTTGTACAGTCACTGGTCTTTACTTGATCAAGAACTGTTGAGTTATTTGTTTTAGCCTCAATGTTTTAGCACAATATTGTGTATGTAGCCACCAAGTGCAGTGAAACAGACCCATTTTATAGGGTTCTTATTTTAGAGTCAGCTGGAAACATATCAATTCCCCTAGTTAGAAATAGCATTTAAAACAGTTTCATAACCGTAACATTAGGGCCAATTTACGGAGCTAATATTAGCTTAATAAGCTAATAGCCAAAGCTAGCCACAGATCTCATTTAAGCCTGCAAAAGAAACTGATGAAATGAGGATCCTGCTTTTGTCTACCTCTGTCAAGAGGACTTACTTTTTCAATAATCACTACAAATTTGGAGTGATAAATCTGCCATCATTATCACTGTAAACATATGCATATGAGCAGTGCGAAAACGGAAAGCTTGGCAGGCGTAGCAACACTAACTGAGAGGAGTGGTGGGCTGGTGTGAGAAATCTAAGAGGTATCCTGGTTCATTTTTATTTTTTGCATAAGGTCATGAATACACCATTATGAGAGACACAGTATGATTTCTGGTTCATGTCTACTGGGGAAAATGACTTGGAGCATATGAAAAGGTTACAGATGATCAATTTCACAGTAGCAGGGTTCAAAAGGTCACCCTCATATCAACAGCGGCATATGGAATATCACTACTTCAAAAACACCTGACATCTTCTGCATAATGTCTTGTATTAGAATGTGAAATACGATACTGCTAATAGGCAACACTGTTTGCATAATGGTGCTATATTTCAATATGAGAATAGAATATGATGGAAAAGGCTTTTGAATAATGGTTTACCTGGGTACCCTATTATAATTGCATTTGTAAAGCACTGCCAGATCTGTTGAATATGTGTCATGAAAAAGCTGTTTTTGGTCAGGAGGCATGCAGTGTGAACAGGTGAGGAGTTCTGACGGTGTCTAGTATTTTGTACTAACAGATAGCTGGCTTTTAACCTGGACTATGAAGGAGCAAATAGCATCACTATCAATCATTTCATCTTCTTTTATGCCATCTCTCTTTCCATATGTGCTCGTTGTGTTCCCTCTCTCCTTCTATGCTTGCTCTCTGTCAGTCCCCCCTCTCACTCACACTCACATGCACAAATACACACCACAGGGGAGGTGTAGAGTCCATGCTTCATTGCAGCACTACACTGCTTTTCAGTATGCATCCTGTTGTGCATGGTATGGCTGCAGGCCTGACAGCTATTACACAGCTCAGTGTGTGTGTAGCCTCTCACTGTGGACTGTGGGTCAGTGTAAGAACATCTCCAGTGTGATCATTGTGTTTGGCCTGCATAGTTCCTAAGTAATTTCCTGATTCAAACTTTTTTGAGCAATTCATTTTTTGAGGGCTGAAAGGTTTTGTATGCAAACAATGGACACAAATATGACTGTAGGTAGAAAAGGCTATTTTTTTCCAGAAATTGTTGCAGCAAAAATGCGATGTGACGTTAAGACAATTTCCCCAGTCATCTCAATAAAGTTTTTCACAACAATAGGATCAGATCTGAAAGTGAAAGCCCTTTACTTTGGAAAGAGCCATTTCGATACCAGCGGTATAGGAATGAGTTTAACATTGGGGGGGACACATATCGGAAACCTGACAGATCCGTTAATGGTTTATAATATTAAAATCATGTTTGTTATATTATTGTTTAAATTCAACCGTGTTCACTTCTTATCATGTTCAAATCTTCCTCTCATGATCAACAAACTAAAATCACCTCACCCTTCATATAGCACCTACCTGCAACTCTGCAGTGCTGGCTCTCCCTGCATCACCCTCACCACTGTCAGTTCCCAGCTGAACTTCATCTGATCTCTAATATGTGGAGATGAATAAGGTATAGAAAAATACTGATGGGAAAGTCAAGAAAAACACAGACAGAGTAACTCCTTTCTAGATGTGGGAGATGTGTAACGTTACTCGTTTTCAAGTCACATGGGTTAAGTTAATAGAAAAATCATGTTCTTTTACAACCACCTTAAATACACTTTTTAGTGTCAAATCGCTTTTGTCCGTAACGTTACTGGAAAATCCGCCATATTTTCGCCAGCCGACGTTGGCTAGTAACGTTAATAGTAACAACGTTACCTAGCAAGAGTGTACTAGTAGTTAGATGTTGAATCAACACCAGCTTAACATCAACAAGTCTAACGTTAGACAGAAAATATAATTATCCTCCTGGACAAAATTATTACCAACTCACATTTCCTTTCTTTCTTTTCTTCCCCATAAAGAAATCTCTTAAACTGAGCTGCAACTGTCTTTTCATCTTCACCTCTCTCTGACGAGTAAGGTCTCGCTGCAGCCTGTAGGACACAGCCAGAGGGCCAAACGGCCAGGTGCTGTCACGTGACAACGTAGCTGCCGCGTGATGACGTAGTGCTGTCACGTGACGACGTAAAGATGGCGGACACGGTAGATTTAGGTGATTTAGATGATAGAGAGAGTAAATAAGTAATGAATGAATTACTATTAAATGTCTACCCCAAATAATGCAGTCATGAGTCATAATGAAATATGTTTTATTATGAAATGTTTAGCCCATTCATGTCACAGTTCCAAATAACATATGAGGCTTTGCAGATGTCCCACAAGTCCAGTAAGTTAACAATTATACTGGTGTCAAAAATACAATAAACATGTAAATGAAAGTGCAACCAGATGCAATGACCGAGGATGACTTTTATTTTGAAAAAAAAAAAATCATTGGATACTTCCGGCACCACGTTCTCTCCATTACATCGCAATGCGTCGTCAAAATGTACCGGAACGTTTACCGAAGTTCCAATAATTGTTAATTCAATAAATATATTTAAAAGTAATTCATTCATTACTTATTTACTCTCTCTATCATCTAAATCACCTAAATCTACCGTGTCCGCCATCTTTACGTCGTCACGTGACAGCACTACGTCATCACGCGGCAGCTACGTTGTCACGTGACAGCACCTGGCCGTTTGGCCCTCTGGCCGTGTCCTACAGGCTGCAGCGAGACATTATAGTCTCTGACCTGTCGAGCCGACTCCCGCTTCCCAAACAGTCTGAGGGGGCGGGGGCGGGCTTGTGACAAGACGCTGTGTTGCGCTTTCAAAATAAAAGCAAGTGAGTTAAAGATTTCAAAATAAAATGTTATTCTCCTGTTCTACTCGGACAAATGCGCCTGTCTCCAATATTGGAGGGGAGACGTCCCGGTTCTTACGCCCTTGCACTGGACATAGGGAAGACTCACAGAGACCACAGCTGTAGCAGGTGACTTGGCTACGTCTGTAGCCAAGAAAGGGAACGGTTCTCCCTTCCCCTCTGTGCCCCGGAAAATGACGGCGATTTCATCCCGCTCTACAATTTCTTCGCTCCGCTGCAGGAGTTGGCTGGACGTCCCCCGGATCAAGCAGCACCGGTCCGCTCCAAAAACAAGAAGCGTCGGACCCCTCCGACCAGTCCATCGATGTCTCAGGGTAAACGAGTCAGACGCTCGTCCCCTCCACCGTTATCCGTTGCAGAATCACGGCCTATTTACTCTGCCCCGCTGCCCTCTTCCCCCCGACCGAACGAAGGTCCTGTCTCCTCGGCGATGAGTGATGACGTCATCTGCGCAGGTGACCCCAATCCCTCTTTAACTGTCTCCAATGCTCCAATCACGGATCAGCAGTCTCTATCGCCTAAACTAGGCTCGTTCTAGATGAACTGCGCCTCGCCTGGAAGGCGGACGAGACCAGGCGGCAGCAGCAGGGGGCGGTGGCAAACAGCTGCAGTCAAGTCGGACAGTTTCCAGCCGCCGTCAAAGAATATACAGGAAGTCACAGAAATATTTACATCCTGTTAGAGCCATCTGTAGGCTATCTGTAGTTTGCACAACACGTTCGGACAGCTATGGCTGAAGAAACTGCACATGCGTTCTTGATCGCTGATGAAATTGAAGCAGAAGAGATCCCCCTACTTTTCCACTCTGCACATAAATTACACTGTGTTAATCCTCTTAATGGGCAGATGGGATGTGGTGTGATTTTTAATATTTAATCTCACAAATGTAACAAATAGAAATACAAACTTTGAGGTCATACAAAGTGGATTTTTCTAAAATGATAACTACTTTTCACTGTGGTCTAAATTTGTCAATCATAACTTTTTATTTGTTTAACGATGCCACTGTTATGATTGAGGTGAGAATCAGAACGACTGGGCAGATGTCAGCCCTGGGAAGTCATTTATTGAATAAGAATTGCCTACAAAGTAGATTTATGTAAAGGCACTGTCATTTATGAATCATACAATCCCTGAATCCCCAGAAATTGAATTAGGCTACTGAATTAACAGTCCAAACGTTCTCACAGCTACATATATAGGCTACACATGGGGAGGACAAGCAGCAAAGGTTTCTTATGATCTTTATTTATTGATGTAGGCTATTTATATTTGTAATTATATAGCCTACAGTATATCAACCACACAAAATATGTTTGTTAACAGATTGAACCTTCATTGCACATGAGATTCATATAATCTAGCATTAAATATAACCATTACACAGAAAATAAGGATTGTCGACAAAATGTAGTGTTTGTAGTCCTAACTAAGAGCCAATCAGCTCTTTGATCAGGCGACAGCCAGGCGTTTCCCATCATGCCCTGAGGTCTTGCAGTCGGTGGAGAGCAACTGCGGCGCCTGGCTCTAAAAACTGCAGCCGCCTTGATCTCGCGAAGTTATCGTTGCAGGCGCGTCCATGACGTCAGAGCAAGTCGGGATCAAGTCGGACACAAATCTAACCGGCATGCATTGTGCGGTGGTCGGCGGTGATCGATTCTGCGCAGGCCTGGCTCATCTCGAACGAGCCTACTATCTGTCTATGACAGTGGTTGTGTAAACCACGCCCCTGAAATTCTCATAATAGGCGACTCCATCATTAGGAATGTAGTTCTACCAGGCTCCATCACTTTCTGTCTTTCTGGTGGTAAAACTGCAGATCTCATGGAGCTAGCACCTGCCCTCACTGATCTCCATCCCTCTGCTCACACTGTGATATTACACACAGGTACCAACGATGTCAGGTCCAGACAATCCCTTAAACTTCACCATGATCTAGAGTCACTGGTCAACACAATTGAAAGCCTTGGGAAAATGTGTGTTCTGTCTGGCCCAGTTCCCACCCTGTCAAAAAGTTCAGAACGCTTTAGCCGTCTCTATAGCTTGCATATGTGGATGCAAAATTTTGCAACTGCTACTGGACTTGGCTTTGTAAGCAATTTTGACTGGTTTTGGACCGAGCATGAACTGTTCAAAACAGATGGGTTACATCTGAACAGGAAGGGTACTGAAAAACTGATCCACAATTTTATACATTTTATTGCTTTTAGCCTGCAATGATGCTCCCTCCAACAAGACCCTGCTCAGACCTTCATTTGCCCATATCACAGCCCTGTCCCTGTCAGTGTGGACAGTGCGGGTCTTGTTGCTGGTGTCATCGGTATTGGTGGTGCTGTTGTTCCTACCGGTGATGTGGTCCCCACATTTAACAGTGACTCCCCTATTTCTGCTAAGATGCCCACATCCCTGCTGTCCTCCTCACTGTTCTCTTCACCTATGACTTGCAATACTAGCGCCCCCTACTGTCGGCCATCAGTACCCTCTGCTTCACTCTCAAACCAGTCATCACTAATCAAAACTATTGCCTTAGCTCAAATTTCTTCATGTCCTATTCCCACTATTCTCAATCACAAAAGGAAAAAGCGCAACCCAGGTAGGACTAGGCTGGGAGCAAACCCATATAACCTGCGCAAGCTGCCCCTTTTGACTCCTAAAGCCCCTCCTCCTGAGTTCCCTACTCATTTTATTTCTAATAACTCCTTTCTCCTTAAGTGTGCACTTCTTAATTCCAGATCATTATCATCTAAGGCACTACTTGTTAATGAGCTAATATCTGACCATCATATTGATCTGTTCTGTCTAACTGAGACCTGGCTGTGTCAAAATGAGAATGTTAGTTTAAATGCAGCCACCCCTCCCAGTCATACTAGTACACATATCCCCAGGGATACGGGCAAAGGGGGCGGAGTTGCTGCCATCTATGACTCAGCTTTATCATTTCATCCTAAACCTAAATTAAACTATAGCTCATTCGAAAGCCTGATTCTCAGTCTGCCATATCCTGCACGCAGAGGAGTACAGCCTATGCTGTTTGTCACAGTGTACCGCCCTCCTGGCCCTTACTCTGAATTTCTAACTGAATTTTCAGTGTTTCTTTCAAGTCTAGTTCTTAAAACAGACAGAGCAATTGTTGTTGGTGATTTCAACATTCATGTGGACAATGTTAATGACAGTCTTGGTTCTGCATTCATTGCACTATTAGACTCAGTAGGCTTCTGTCAGTGTGTGCATGAACCAACTCATTGCTTTAATCATACCTTGGACCTCGTACTGACATATGGTATTGAAGTTGATCACCTAACAGTTTTTCCACATGTTCCGTTTCTATCTGACCATTACTTGATCACTTTTGAACTTTCAATAATTGGCTACACAACAACAGACAAATACTATTATTCAAGATCTCTTTCTGATGATACTTCAAGTAAATTTGCAGAACTGATTCCACTAGCCCTGGGTTCAATACCTTGTCTCAACACATTTGAGGTCTCTTCAGTCAAATTGATGACTTTGTGGATAGAGTTTCAAATTCACTACGTACAACACTAGACTCTATTGCTCCTTTGAAAAGAAATATGCTTAAGCACAGTAACACTGCCCCATGGTACAATTCTCAGACTCGAAAATTAAAACAAGAGACATGCAGATTAGAGAGGAAATGGCGCTCTTCTAAACTGGAGGAATCACAAGTACTGTGGCAGGATACCCTCAAATTATACAAGAAGGAACTTCATGCTGCAAGGGCAGCATATTGCTCAGCTTTAATCGAGAACAACAAAAATAATCCCAGGTTTCTTTTCAGTGCTGTTGCCAGGCTGACACAGAGCCAGTGCTCTGTTGAATCAGCTATTCCTATAAGCTTATCAAGTAATGATTTTATGAATTTTTTTAAAAACAAAACTTTATCTATAAGAGAGAAAGTCAAGACATTACTGCCTTCTTGTAACACTGACACTGCGAACTTTGTTTCAGCTACAGGACCAGCTAACCACCTTCATTGCGTCAAACCACTAGGGCCTCAGCAATTAATATCAGTAATCACCTCCTCCAGATCAGCTACTTGTTTCCTTGACCCTATTCCCACTAAATTACTCAAAGACATGTTACCCCAGGTTAGCACTTTTCTATTAGATATGATTAACCCCTCACTATTAACAGGCTATGTACCACAATCCTTCAAAGTAGCTGCAATCAAACCTCTCCTTAAAAAGCCCACGCTTGATCCGGAGGTTCTGGCTAACTATAGGCCAATTTCTAACCTTCCCTTTCTTTCTAAAATCTTGGAGAAGGTGGTAGCAGATCAATTAAATGATTTTTTACAGAATAATAGTCTATTTGAAATGTTTCAATCAGGTTTTCGTAGGCACCACAGTACAGAGTCTGCTCTGGTTAAGGTCACGAATGACCTTTTAATTGCATCAGATGAGGGATGTCTATCTGTAGTTGTTCTGCTTGATCTTAGCGCGGCTTTCGATACCGTTGATTATCAAATTCTAATAGAGAGACTAGACACACTAATTGGTATCAAAGGTACTGCATTAAGCTGGTTTAGATCCTACCTATCTAACAGAACTCAGTTTGTACATGTTAACGATGAATCCTCTTTGTACACCAAAGTGAGCTATGGCGTTCCACAAGGATCAGTACTTGGTCCAATTCTATTCATTTTATATCTGCTTCCTCTTGGTAGCGTTATTAAAAAATATGACATTAATTTTCATTGTTATGCGGACGATGTTCAGTTATACTTATCCTTTAAACCTGACGAAACCAACAAAATTTCTAAACTTCAAGCTTGTCTGCAGGATATTACAATATGGATGACTCGTAACTTTCTGCTGCTCAACTCAGATAAGACTGAAGTTATTGTACTGGGTCCTAAACATCTTAGAAAACATCTAGTCAATGATACTGTTAATTTAAATGACGTCTCTTTAACTTCAGCCCTCACGGTCAGAAATCTTGGTGTTATTTTTGATCAGAATTTATCATTTGACTCTCACATTAAAGAAATCTCAAGAACTGCCTTTTATCATCTGCGTAACATTTCCAAAATCAGATCCCTTCTATCTCTAAAGGACGCTGAAAAATTAATTCATGCATTTGTGACTTCACGACTTGACCACTGTAACTCTTTACTGTCGGGTTGTCCGAGTAAGTCACTAAGGACACTCCAATTAGTTCAAAACACTGCTGCCCGTGTCCTGACTGGGACGAGAAAAAGAGACCATATCTCTCCTGTCTTGGCTTCTCTACACTGGCTCCCAGTAACTGCTAGAATAGATTTTAAAGTTCTCCTCCTAACATATAAAGCACTACATGGTCAGGCACCCTCATATCTTGAGGACCTTATAGTTCCCTACCACCCAAATAAGACTCTGCGATCCCAAAATGCAGGGTTGCTGGCTGTGCCTAGAGTATTGAAAAGTAGTATGGGAGGCAGGCCTTTTTGCTATCGGGCCCCACTTCTCTGGAATCAACTCCCAATTCAAATTCGTGGGGCAGATACTCTCTCTATTTTCAAAAATCGACTTAAAACATTCCTTTTTAATAGAGCATATAATTAGGGATCTGAGTATGGTATCTTTTATCTTTTTATTTTTTCCTCAAATTGATTTGTTTTTAACTTGGCCTAATTTTATTCGTATGATTGTTTTTTGTTTTATCACTGCTATTGTTTTGTTGTCACTGTGTATTTTTACTGCCTGACTGTTGATTAATACTGTTTTTAATTGTTTGATGATTTGTTTAAAGCACCTTGAGATGCATTTCATGTATGAAAGGCGCTATATAACTAAAATTATTATTATTATTATTATTATCTTTGTGTATTCTGAATGAAACTACTTACCTTATTACTAATACTACTTACTGCCTATATGCGAACATAAGCACCTGTCCAGCACCTATGCACCTTAATGGATCTTGAACTTGAAATATCTACTGTTGAGCTGAATCTCAGAAATGGGTCTCAACTACACTTCCCAGAGTGCACCAGCAGCAGCAAACTGGCTGCTGGTTATCTGATCAGTCAAAAGACTTAAGCTACCTGAAAAGTAAGCTGTATTGAGAAAGCTGGGAGCATGCAGAAAATGTCTCGGATGCCATGATGAAGATGGATACTGCAGAGACACTTTCCTATGCAGAAATAATGACTGTAAAAGGGGAGGCGGCGCCCCAGACCATAATTCTTTCCTCTGCCCGAAAGGAGAAGTCAAAAGAGGGGAAGAGAGAAAGAGTGGAAAAGACGGCAAAGGTGAAAGCAAACTAACGGTGGAACAAGAGGAGATTGTGTCTGAACTTTCCCCAGAAATGGCAGATCGATGCAGAAAGGCTTTTACCAACACCAATAAAACCGCAGCGTCACTTGATGCTTCAGGCCAGTCTGAGCTACTGCAGAGAAATGGGCTCTGTGAACTTCCTGTCATCATGATGTTGATGCAAGTCACTGCGAACGCAGGGCAGAAGATTGGGACTTTAATTGACCTTGCTTCAGATACAAACTACATCACCCATAAGGCTGCTGAAAGACTGAGGTTAAGAAGTGAGAAGATAACTTTAGTTGTGCATGGGGTTGGTGGAATGACCATGAAGGTGAACACACGAAGGTATCTCCTCAAGGTCAGAGTCAAGACTCCTAAAGGAACAGAGAGAGCTCATGAAATGGTCTGCTACGGCTTGGATGAAATCGCCAGAGTGCATCAAGTAATTGAACCTGAGAAGTTGAAAAAATTCTTCCCAGAAGTCAAACTTAAAGAATTGGAAAGGCCAGAAGAGGTTGAACTTCTCATTAGCCACCGAGAGGGAAGACTCGCTCCCCAGAGGATAAAAATCATCGGAGACCTCGTCTTGTGGGAGGGTCCATTGGGGAAGACAGTGGGTGGAGCACATCCCAACTTATCTGAAGGCGTGGAGGTTGCAGCATATGAGTCCAAAACACACTTTGCTCGCTTCATGAGGACAGCAGCTGTCAAATATCAAGAAATCACAAGTCCAAGAACTGACACAGCCCAGCTACAGCAGGAGGATATGGCTCAGACCAAATTTACAGCTGCCAGTAACCGTAAGTTCCTTGAGTGGTGGCACTGGGATAGCATCGGAGCTGCATGTGAGCCAAGATGTGGAGGATGCCGATGTGGAAACTGTCCACCAGGAGGAAAAGAAATGACCCTGGCAGAGGAGAGGGAGCTGGAGATCATTAAAGGAGGCCTCACCTACAAGAAGGGGGATGCTCACACACCAGCTCCACATTGGGATGCAAAGTATCCTTGGACAGTAGATCCAGCCTCTCTCCAAAACAACAAAGGTGCAGTCCAGGCTTGTTTCTTAAGGATGGAAAAGCAACTAAGCAGAGAGCCAGACTGGAAAGTCGCATATGCTACCCAGATCCATGAAATGGTCAAACGAGGCGCAGCCATAAAACTCACAAACAACATCATGGACAAGTGGAACGGACCAGTGTGGTACGTAAACCACCTGGTGGCGCCAAACCCTCATTCAGTGACATCACCAGTTCGTGGAAATCAGTTTTTTGCAAATCAAGTGAGTGAAATCCAGAAGACTGGACTAGTGCAAGACTGGTGGTGGATCCGTGGAGATCTGAACATAGCTGACATCAGAACAAGAGGGGGCACTCCTGAAGATTTAAAGGAGAATTCCACATGGCAAAATGGACCAGAGTTCCTGAAGTGGCCAGTGGAGGAGTGGCCCATAAAATCAGCTGGAGAGGTTGCAGCTCATGCCAGGGAGAGTGTAAACAAGCTCCAGAGGAAGGCATTCTCAGCTGCTTTAACAAGAGCTCGAGCAAGAAGGAGTCAGCAGAAAGAAGACCTACAAGCAACTCAGGAAAGTCCAAAGAGTGAAACTCAAGGGGAAAAACCCGTGGTAAATCCAATTCTTCTTCTAAGAAGGAAGCCCACTGGTTGGGTTAAAGATCTTGTGGAGGTAAGAAGATTCAGTAGCCTGTCCAAACTGGTGAGAGTCATTGCCTGGGTTTGTCTAGCTGCCAAGCAGTGGCTGAAGAGGAAGTGCCGGGCCCCTAAACAGTCAAAGTGGGAGGTAACATCACCCAAGCAAGCTGTGCTGACTGTCAAAGAACATGAAGATGCACTCAAAGACCTCTTCCTCGCAGCTCAAGAAGGTACAGCTTTTCCAGACACAACTCTAAGCAGACTGGCAGTATACAAAGATGTGAACTCTGGACTGCTAGTTTGTGGAGGCAGAATACAGACGTTCAACAAAGCTAAGACAGCAGGGGCCTCATGTATCAATGTTGCGTACGCACAAAAACGTGGCGTACGTCATTTTCCACGCCAACGTTCAGATGTATCAAAAGTGAAATGGCCGTGGAAATGTGCGGTGCCCCACGCCAGCTTCATGGCTGGCGTACGCACGTTTCTACAGCTATTGTTCCTTTGGCGACACTTTGAGGTGATGCTGGGAAACTGTTAATTATGTGAAAACAATTTGTCCTCAGAGTAATGTGCACATCAGAGACACGGACAATTAACACACACGTGTTTGCAATCATATGGATCATAACTCATAAATCATAAAAGCATGCGCAAAGTGATGAAAAAATGGCATTAACAATGGCAGCCTTGGCCTTGTTAGAAGACATCGCAAATGGTAACATCAGACGTGAGAGGGTGTTTAGAGAACGGGAAGATCTGTTGGCAAATGACGACAACTGGCTCATGAGTAGTTTAAGGTCACCGAGGCCAGTGTTACTGGAGCTGTGCGCAGAGCTGCGGCCGGCTCTAGAACGACACACAGCCAGGAGCCAGGGGTTGTCCGTGCCCACACAGGTGCTGACCACTCTGGGGTTTCTGGCAACAGGAGCCTTCCAGAGGGAACTGGCCGACCGGTCAGGAGTGTGCCAGTCCACCCTGAGCCGAGCCATGCCAGCTGTGTGGGACGGGATCATAAGAATGTCATCCAGGTACATCAAATTCCCATACAATGCTGTTGAACAGGCCAACATTAAAGCGCAATTTGCAGCAAGAGCCGATTTCCCTAATGTAATCGGAGCTATTGACTGCACACATGTTGCTATAAAAGCGCCATCACAGGATGAATTTGTTTTCGTCAACAGGAAACATTTTCATTCAATTAATGTTCAAATAATATGTGATGCGCAAATGCAGCTCACCAACATCGTGGCAAGGTGGCCTGGTTCAACGCATGACTCGTTCATTCTTACCAATAGCATGGTTGGTAACAGGCTGGAGGCTGGCACGGTGCGCAATGGGTGGCTTCTCGGTGAGTAAATAATGTATCCGTTTAATTGCTCCCCGAATGTAAACCAGCACAATGCCCACTTGGGCACGTGCATTCAAATATGTGCATTTGTTTTTCCCTGGTGAAAATAGAGCGGCAGAGCTATCTAAGAAGCCCTTTATTGTCTCCTTGTGTTCAGTATTTGTGTCATTAAACGCGTGCGTAAAGTTGGAAATGTCACACTGCAGTAGCCACGGCGCACTTTTGCAGTCATTAATAAAGTGTGATCAGTCTTGTCAATCCTTGTAATGAAGTTGTTTTGTCCTTCTGTTTGTTTCCCACTAACGGTAGCACTATATATATATATATTATTTCTTTTGAAAAAAGTAATAGTGATTCAATCAAGTGGTGCATGAACAAAGGAAACTAAATCTATTTCACGTTGTATTGGACCGAAATCCTCCGCTTCACCTCCACCTTCACGTCGGACCATTTTTTATTTTTAATTTCAGTGAGTGTGCGCTGCTCCGACCCCACAGCGTTCACTGCCTCACACACACATTTCTTTAGAGGCTACCAAATAATACAGATCTTCGCGTCTCGACTTTATTTAATAGCGTTTCGAGCTCAGACTCGGTGAAGTGGCGCTTCTTCCCTTTACTCATGGTGTAAATCTGATGGTGCAGAGAGGGGAATCCCTGGTGCAGGCCCTATTTAAATTAATTTGGATATTTAAATGGGGGCGTGGACAGGGAGGAGTTTAGCACTTCTACATGTGCGCTCAATTCCACGTTGATTGGGATGTACAAAGGAAAAGTGCTTGGATCGATGCGTACGCACACTTTGATACATCTGATTTCTTTTGTGCGTACGACAGTTTCTGGATTCTAGCGTACGCCGTGTTTCAGTAGGAAATCCACGCAAGTCTTAGTACATGAGGCCCCAGGTGATGGAGATGGTGTTTTCACATGGAGAGAATTCAAAACTTTTCTCTTCATGGCAGCCAACCTTGCAAATGAGAGACCCATCAATGCAAGAACTCAAAGCAGAGAAGACTGTGTAGAGTACATCACCCCGAATTCTCTGCTTTTAAAAGGGTTTTTTTGGGGGCAAGTTTTTCCTCACTCGAATCGAGGGTCGAAGGACAGAGGGTGTCGTCTCTGTACAGATTGTAAAGCCCTCTGAGGCAAACTGTGATTTGTGAATTTGGGCTATACAAATAAAATTTGATTTGATTTGATTTTAGGACGTGCCAATCCAAAGGGAGACCCTGGAGATTTCCAGTTTGATGGCTACCCTTATAAAAGACTTAAACATATTCAAGCAGAGTTAAACAATTTCTGGAAGAAGTGGAGCCAATTGGCTGGACCTAATCTGTTCATAAGGAACAAATGGCACACCAAAGAGCGAAATGTTGCTGTTGGAGATGTGGTCTGGTTGGCTGACCAAAATGCCCTGAGAGGACAGTACAAGCTGGCTAGAGTGGTCAGTGTCAATGCTGACAGCAAAGGCATTGTAAGAGATGTGCTTGTGAAGACTTTTCCCAGCTATCCTGTTCACATCACAAAGGCAAATGGCAAAGAAGGGCCCACACGAGCAAACAGTGAAAGAACCAAGAGGCTCCAAACCAAAATCCCAGCCACAATTCTTCATAGAGATATCAGACGCCTTGTCATTCTACTTCCCACTGAAGAACAAGCAGAGGTGTAAAGGGCTTGTGTGACCTCTCTGGGTTTGAAAAAACCAGGAGCTCAAGTGGGAGGTGTTGAGCTGAATCTCAGAAATGTGTCTCAACTACACTTCCCAGGGTGCACCAGCAGCAGCAAACTGGCTGCTGGTTATCTGATCAGTCATTATCACTGATTTGGGGCACCTGTGAAGACGTGGAGGATCTCAGTCAGTCAGATGAATAAACTTCAGAGAGAAGAAGCTCCAAGTCCCTCAAAGGTTCAGTCCAAAGACGCCAATGGTCGGTGAAATGTTTTATTTACTTGCATGGTGTTTGAAATGCTGCTAATATGTTTATGTTTAACTGCTGTGTAAATTGGGTTTACAACCTAACCTAATTTTCTGAACGGACCAATCAACTGACAAAGCCAAAAGAAAAATAAAAGTGATTGAGTCAGAAATTTGAGTTGTCCCTGTGTCCTTTGGAAGTTGAACAAAAGGAGAGGACTTGACATCTACTGTATTTATAAAAACATACACTTTATAAGGCACACCTGTACAATCTAATGCAATTTCACACAACTGTTGGCCAATACCAAGTACTGATCCAATACCAGTGCGTGTTTAAAAAAAAAGTAGAAAAAATAAGTTTTATTTTTTTCCTTCTAACAGCTGTATTTACTGCTAACCTTGTATGGACGGATATAATTTCTATCATTGTTGTTTGGCCTAAAACCCCGCAGAGAATGATTGCCATACAACATTCTTTATTATCTATTTTAGCGTTTTTTCGCCGATTAATCTATTGATTATTTTTTCGATTAATCAATCCGTCGATTATTTTTTGGGTTAATCTAACTATTATTTTTTTTATTACTCGATTAATATAACAACAAACTAATATGAGAAAGTATGCACTGCAGGGCATTATTCCCCAACAAAAAACAGTCCAGTCTTAACTGGTAATCTGTGAATTCCTATATATATAAACACAATATATATTGTTCCATATATATTGTGTTTGGGTGGGAACAAAAACTACACAGGACTTAAAGACTCAACTTTTGGAGAAACACAGCCCAATGTCATGTTGCGGTGGCCAATCACATAAGCTGGCTATCAAGAGGGCATGTTATTTAGTAAGAGTGTCGCGATACTCCAAATCCTCGATTCGATTATTGATCTTTTGTTTTTTTCTCTGTGCCATTTAAAGACTAGTCTAGTCTAGGATTAATTCTTATTTCAAAAGATGGTCTACATGGTATCATGAGTGATTTAAGCTCCATTATTTGTTTGCAATGTATCACACTAAGGCCTTATTATCAAATTTAAATACTTTATTAACAATATAAATGTAACAATAACTTGTTTCACCAGTCAATCAAGCTAACAAATGAAGAGAAGTCAAAGAGGGTACCTGACATCTAGTGATTCTTTTTTGTAACTGCAGTGTGCACTCTTCACAGCAGATGTGAGGAGTTCACACTTTATATAGTGTGTTGTGAAGGTCATGTAGCATGTGAGGCATTGTTGTTTTCTCAGTTAAGTCTACTTCTTTATGATGCCTGCGGAGATGTCCTGCCATATTTGTCGTGTTGCTACACACGCATAGCATAACTTACAAACTGTGGTTTTCTTGTTGACAATGCGAGCATTGTTGACATAACTCATTGGGAACTCAAAATATTTCAGTGATTTCAGAGAAGCAGGAGGGTGTTTGAGTGTCTCCTATATCAGCAATTGCCATGGTGTCTTTTCATGGGCTGCAGCTTCAGGTCAGAGGAGGTAAAGCTAACTTGCTGCGGTACAACATGATGTGTGTGTCTTGGCACACCTGCTGGACCTGATACTGGTGACATGGCTAAATCCTCGATTCCACTTTTGATTTCAAAGATCCCGATCGTGATGTCATTACGATTGATATCCAACTCACAATCGTGATCGTGACACCCTTATTATTTAGCATGGATAAATAATACAGAGGGAACACAACAGACATTTCTCTGTGTAGTGTTAAGTTTCACTTACACTTCAGTTCGACACAGCAATGAGCTACCTCATCCTGGTTGTTTCCTTTTATTTTTAATCCGTCAATGAGGACAAACAGGGCCGGGACTCGATTAAAAAAATTTATCTAATTAATTAGAGGCTTTGTAATTAATTAATCGAAATTAATCGCATTTTTAATCGCATATAAATATTTGACCTGACAACAGTGAGAAGCAATTTTTTTCATATAGGTTTTAGTAAACCATTGAATAATGACTGAATAAAAAAAAAGAAAGAAAAAAAAAAGTCCCTTTGTAATATTTACATTTTTGGGGATACTGAATTTTAGGTCTGTTTTGATTATAAATCAAATCTGAGCCTTCTTCTCACACTGCACTGTAACTTTTATTCTGTTTTATCTGCCTTGTTTAGTTTTTATATGTCTCCTATCCCATATACTTAATTGTAGTTACATTAATGTGATTAATGTCTTTTTTATGATGCCTATTGCTTTTACTTGCTGTATATTTTATGTAATGCACTTTGAATTGCCTTGTTGTTGAAATGTACTATACAAATAAACTTGTCTTGCCTAGTGAGCTTTACCATAATTTATTCAGTCAAATATTTTCTTTAAAAATGGCTGATATTGAAGTAAATACAAAATTAGGCTTCAGACTTGTTATGACGAGAAGTGCCTGCCTGCTAAGAACTGCATGCCCATCACGGGAACGTGCACAACTAACAAAAAAAAAAAAAAAAAACAGTATCAAGGTTACTAAGTTTCTGCCCGTGTTTTCCCAATTAGGCTACATCTAATAATATATATACAATTAGACTCTCATCGGCTGGGAGTGTATTGCAGCTATTCAGGTGCACAAACCTAACGCACCTCTCCAGCGGTCCCAGCAGTTCTCAATGAACTGATTACCTGCAGGGGGTGTGGTTAACTTACAAATGTTTATCATTGATTTTGTGTCTTTTGTGAGAAAGCAAAGTAAAATAAACAGCAACAGAACTCTTTCTCTGTCTTCATTGAACAAATGAATCATGTCATGCAAAAGCCTATATGTCTGTATCTCTTATTGGATCGATTGCACCATCTACTGGATGAAAATGGAACACAGAACAACTACGCGAGGCGATCATGTACGCGGAGTGGTGCGCACGGTGCAGATCAACTTCCGGTCGCGCATCAGAATCTGCAACCGCACGTGTGTGTGAACGCGTAACAACATTTGTCAAACAGTGACAGTGACAGACAGACGTGCACAGACCTGCAGACCTGCTTCATACGCACGCAGCTTCTTGTTATGCGTGACATAGTTTGCGCACGTCATTTCCGCGTATGTGTGAGCGCGTGACAAAAACGTTCAGTTATCTTCATGCGAATGCAAAAAAACGCATGAATGTTACGCATAGTCACTACGCGTCGTGTGATTACCGGCGTGCAGCAGTCATCACGCGTGCGCGTGAACGGGGGACCATTATAAGTCAATGAGGAAACTACATTACACGTCAGGCGCTGCTTGCTGCACAGGCACAAAGAACGCACGTGTGACACGTTCAGTTGATACGTGTGCATGCAGTATGAAACGATTCTACTGCCATACACCAACATGCAGCTCTTCACCGCACCACAGGATCGGTGCGGTGAAGAGCACCGTTATGTAAATCAACGTACAAGCCCTAATCTATTTTGACAGTCAGTCATAACTGATAAAGAACAAATAAAGAAATCTAGAAATAAATAACAATTCCTTTAAAAACTGTCAAAGTGCAGCCATTTTTTAAATAGAACCGTTTAAAACAGTAGTGCAACAGCAACTTAAATAAATAATTCCCTTAAAACTTATTTACGCCACTCTAAAAACAGTAGTTGCCAGTGTGTTGGCTGTTAGAGCAGCAAAATAGAATTGATCTCCTGTTTGTAATGTTAAGCAGAGCTAACGGAGCTAGCTGGGAAGTAGCAGGGTCCCGTTTCTAAATGATGAGGTATCGGATCGGTGCGTAGACTCACATACTCGCCAATACTGCACCAAAGGTTATTGGGCTAACACTCACTACTTTTGTAGTAATCTATTCAGTAGCTTTCGTGTAATCCTGCTGACAAACCAACTGACCAAACAAATGGACATGGGTGAAAATATAATCTCTTTGGCAGATGTAATTAAAATAACTTTAAATTTATTAGCTCCAACAATGACATGCTCAGTTTCAGCTGCCATTGTTTGAAGTATGCGTACAGGAAGAAACTCAACACAGTGGCATAGAAAACCCCACCACCAGCTAGCATTTTGGTGGTGTAATTGCAGAACAATGCGGAAACACCAGAAAACAAGTATAAATGCTCACAACAGTATAGGCCACTTGCTTAGGCTATGGTGTAGGCTCTGGGTAGAGCTTAAATGTACAAATATAATTAAGTGTTTAGTGGAGGGCCCGCCCTCCACCTCAATCTGGCCCGCAACCTGATGTCAAAAATATAATGCAATCGTCCCATGAAATTGCTTTTTTAATTGATTTATTTTTTAGTTGTGTCACACCAATTTAAACTTCTCCTTCATATGCAATTGAAATAAAAAACGTATTTCATGAGACACAAAATACGTTATGGCAGAGTTTATGGGTGACGAGAGAGCCGGCTCGGAGTTGTTCTTGTTTGGCTGTGAAAACCAAAGATGTCTCTTTCCAAACCAAAAAGAAAAGTGGATGATGACCACAGACGGGAAATACTATCCGCCTGATATGCGAGGAAAACTCGCCGCTCTAAAGGAATATAATCTCAAGCATCATTACTTGACTAAACATGGAGAACAATATGAGAAGTACCAGGGAGACGAGAGGAAAAAACGAGCCACACAGCTACATAGAGGACTTTCGTGTCAACAAGGTCTTCTCCATAAAGGGAAGGACACTGATGCTGCAGTTGAAGCAAGTTATGTGTTGAGGGAATTAATCGCCAAAGCGGGAAAGCCATTCACCGAAGGGCCGTTTCTGAAGGATTGCATGTCGCAAGTCACTGATATTCTATGTCCAGAAAAGAAGAGCTTGTTCAACAATATCTCTCTATAGACAAACACAGTGGCAGAGCAGATTAACAAGTTATCAACTGACATTTATGAACAGTTACGAGACAAAGCCCAAAGTTTCACTGCATTCTCTGTGGTGCTTGATGAAAGCACAGACTGGACCGACAATGCACAGCTAGCCATTTTCATCAGAGGTATGAATGACAAATTCGAGGTGACAGAAGAGTTGCTTATGAGCTAAAAACTAAATTCAGAGAGGCACAAAAGCAGACATGACTGTACAATTTCTGAGAGAACTCCCTCTATCCTTCCCAGAGCTGTCCAAAGTGTTGAAGTGTTGAGAATGTAATAAAGTACAAATGTATTCAGGGATTGCATTTGTTAGTTCAATGCAATTTTTTTTTTAAAATATTGCGCTTTCTTGAAGTACGCTGAAGTGGCCCTCCTACGAACTAACAATACGAGCAGTTTCCTCAAGCTCATTTGATTTCTACCGAATAGCATAAAGCGAGGTTTATAAGGAACCAATCTAAACACAGATAGTGTCATTTGTCATTACATGGTGCAACTGGTAATTACTTCAGAATGATAACTTAATGCAAAAAAAAAATTGTCTATTGCCAGTTAAATATTTTTTGATAAATGTATATATGTTTCATTGACCATATTCCTATACAAGCTTCAACCTTTTGTAAATATTATTCATCAAGGAAACTCTTCAAAGTACTGCCAAGCAGTTTCTGACGACGTATGCCGTAAGCGAAATATGACCTTTAAAATTCTGCATGTGTTAATGAAAGAGTCCATGCCTAAAAGTCCCAACTACAGTACTGTACAAGAAGGATTATACTCTGAATATCAAAAAGATCGGCTGAGAAAGAGTGAAAATGTGTAACCGCTTTCTGTCCCCAGTATCGGAGTGGAGCATTCCATAATTTAAATAATGCTGCATATTACATCAGTACAAACTAGAACAGGATCCATACATGTTTTATAAGCAATGTTATCTTTGTATTTTTTTTTAAAGCACTGTGTGTCTGTGAGACAGGGTGCTGGAGATCCCGCATTCCTCTCCAGGGTGTTAGATAACTAACTAGAGGCAGCTTCCACTGCTGTTCTCCCTGTCCTTATTTCAGTGCAGTAGTGATTTGGCTGGCAGAGTGGAAGAGGAGAGAAGAGAAGGTCTGTGTGTTCTTTTGTGTGTGTGTGTGTGTGTGTGTGTGTGTGTGTGTGTGTGTGTGTGTGTGTGTGTGTGTGTGTGTGTGTGTGTGTGTGTGTGTGTGTGTGTGTGTGTGTGTGTGTGTGTGTGTGTGTGTGTGCACGCGCGGGTGTGGGGGGACACCTCAGAGGTCGTCTGAGGAAGCAGTGGAGCGTGCTGAGAGGCTGCCATCACACAGCTGCCACACCAACTGGACACACATGAAAACACGCAAGCAGGTCCCATTTATGTAGAGGCATGAGCACGCAACAACACATACACACAAAAGCAGAAAGGTACACATAGCAAAGCGCAAACACAGTCACTTGTCACATGCACGTCACTTACTCAAACAGACACACACACATGAATGTGGCTCACTGCTCATTCACACTTGCAAGCCTTCCAATCGCAACCACTTCACACTTGCGCATGGATGTGCACGCATGAACACACACCACAAAAAAATGCCCTTGGTTCTTGCCTGTGTCTGTCTAAAACCTTGGTTTGAAGGAGTAAAGAAGGCTGCAGTGACTCACTCAGTCCATTGCTCCAATGGATAACTAGCAAAAAAACTACAGAAAACACAGTCCTATAATTATTATTATTATTATTATTATTGTTATTATTATTATTATCATTATTATCTACAATTACTAGAAGTCGACGATTCATCCTCTGATCATTTTCTAAATTAATGAATAGTTCAATATCAATTTTCCCTGACACAAGATGACATATTCTCATTTTATCTGACTGACAATCGTGACCCCCAAAGAGATTAATTTAAAAATTATGTCGGAAAAAGAAAAGCCACTAACCATCATATTTAAAGGTCACTTTGGCTTGAAAAAATATTATTCGATGATCAAAACTGATGCTGAAGTTTACGCTAAAAATTAATGGACTACAGTAGAATCTGGGACTTTTAGAATAGGGCAGTTTGTAGTAAGTGAGTGGAGAGCAACAGTTGGTGGCTGAGCTCCGAGCAGACAGCTGTTGAAGTACCGGAGCAGAAGGAAAATTTAGCAGTGAAGTTGTATAGTGGCAGTAAATGTACAGCACAGGTTACAGTTTGCTCATAAATTAACTCTGAAGCGCCTTAATACAGAAGAAGATCTCATGTTTGAGTGACAGCTATTGCTATCACTGTGAAAATTTGAGCAATTGCCATCCTTGCTAATGTTAATCATGCTGAAACAGGAGTCTGCTAGCAAATCACACCACATTCTCGGTTTGAGAAAGAATGTTAATGGTTAGACAGGAAGAAATACTGGCTGGAGTGGGTTTTTACATTCAGGAGGTCTATGCTCAGCAGCGTCACCAGCATGTTTACAAAGCAACTGTGGAACGTGATGATGATGATTCAATGATGCAAGGCGAAGAGGTGTCATTCAGCACGATTAATCTGCGTTATTTTTTTAACACATTATTTTTTCTATAATTAAAAATTAATTATAATTATTATATAAATATAAATATAATTATTTTTATGTTCTATTTTTTAACCAGTGGTGACCCTTTGATTAAGCGGTTATTACAAATTCATGCTATACAGAAAAAAAATTCCAACCCAAAGAACTTTTCAACAAGGTTTTAAAAAACAAAATAATGTAGGAGTCCTTGAGTCCTGCTATTTCATGGAGTGTTGTTGTTGAAGATGAGTTGAGGAGTCTCACAGCCTGGGGAAAGAAGCTTCTCAGTAGTTTGGTGGTATGGCAGTGGATACTTCTGTATCCCTTACACCTGTATTCTGTGCTTTTTTAACAAGGGTGGTGATGTGTGGTGAGCAAGATAGGTTCTCAGTGATTGTAATTCCATGTAACTGTTCACCTGCTCAACCTCAGCTCCACTGATGTAGACAGGGGTGTGTGTCTTGGCCTCCTTCTTTCTAAAATCAACAATCAGCTCCTTAGTTTTGCTGACGTTGAGCAGTAGATTGTTCTCTGTGCACCACTCTGCAAGATTGTCCTGATATGAACTCTCATCATTGTTTATAATACGGCCGAGGATGGTGGTGTAGTCTGCATACTTCACAAAGAGTTCTCCTGATGTCTGGTAGTGCAGTTATGGGTGTACAGTGTGAACAGAAGGGGGCTGAGCACACAGCCCTGGGGTGCTCCGGTGTTGAACACTAACATAGAGGAGGTGTGACTGCCAATCTGAGTTCTCTGGGGTCTGCTTGTGAGGAAGTCCAATATCCAGTTGCAGAGTGTTTAGTTTTCTAGCTTCATGCGTGAGATTGTGTTGAATGCTGAACTGAAGTCAACAGGATCCTGTGTATTTTAGTGTACCTCTCAAAGTTTCCAGAAATACCAGCCACATTTTTATGGAAATGAATATAAAATAATGTACATGATATCTTTCAGTACGCTGTGATATTAGAGATGAGACTGTGGTCTCTGCTTACAAGCCTTGTATTACCGCCCCCTCCTTCCCTTTGTGCCGACAGCCAAATCAGCACTGTTGCATCTTTCAAAATAGCTCAGCGGGAGGAGAACGGCCAAAACAGAGCGTGCAGGAAGTCTGTAATTTGTTATGGGGCTGAAAGGGAGTGATATAAATGATTCAACTATCTTATCTGGGCCTGTGATACACATCTTGTAAATATATTCTCTCTCTCCTTTAACAGACACCCCTCTCAATCTCTTCAGCATGTTGCCGTTATCATGGCTACAGATAGTGAGGTGATTATCAATCCCCTAGCAGTATACACAAGCTGACCTCACTCATCACATACCTATACAGGTAACACAAACAAGACGCACACACACAGTCCACATACATTTGCATTTGGACATTTGTGTCACCACCTCGCTTCGCTGAGGAGAAGCTTACAATTGATTAGATTCATGAACCGCAGATAAAACATGTCATAAACAGCAAGAGGAAATTCAGAGAGATTTAATCTGCCATTCAGTTCACTGTTTCCACTACCTTCCTGGCATTTCCACATTATGCAAGACATTTTAACTTGACATTCCTGAATGTCCATTTCACATGTTTTTCTGGACAAAAACAAAACATAGAATTTGGACCAAAATCACAGCAATGTGTAGGTTTGGTTTGTTTTCCCTGAATTCAATTTTGCTACATTCAGAAAAGAATTTTCCAATAAATACCTAAAATGCAGCGATTTCCTGCTCAAAAGGAATTGAAATTGAGTCCAGCAAAGTTGCAGTGTTCAGTTCACTGTACAGCTTGAAAAGTTTTGATCAAATTAAAGATTATCGTGATATGAGGTATATTTAATATTATAACACAAACAGTAATATTTCAGGAAAGTTTGATAAATATATTAATACAGTTTACTGATATTATTGTCCTGAATTAACATTAGAAAAATGGGAGTGTTCATGTTGAGTAGTCTAATTAGCTTTTTCTCTGTGGCTGATATATCCTAAATTTACTTTCATTCCTTCTTTGACACATACAGTAAAACTGTTTTAAACCTTTCCACAGACTGTGCATTGCAGCTAAGACAATGTCACTGAAATAATGTAAACATAGCTTTTCTTGTCAACTTTTACAGAAGAGCAATATAAATCATCCTGACTGGAAACTCGCTCTGTAGCCATCTGGCAAAAGATACATTGCCTTAATACTGAGTGCCAAAGCTTATGGAAAACACGCCTCATCTTGCTCTTTTTACATTTTCAATGTAAAATCAAACCAAAGCAATGCATTTAAATTATTTTTTCAAATTCATCAAATGAAAAAAAAAAATCAATACAGTGAAATAGGAGAAGAGGTCTTTATAAAATAAATTACACAATTTTAAAAAATCTGTCTTTCCCTTACATAATGGCCATTTAAAGTATCCATCAGAAAAGGGTTAAAATATAATAAAAATAAACAAGAATTATTATTGTATTTTCAGACCAGCTCTATTAAATGGAGCTCACCTCATTGTGCGAAGGTCCCAGCCTCGTATGGCCGTGTCATTTGCTGTGGCGAGTTGGCTGCAATTGTGGTGGGGGCTCCACTTGCCGGAGGTGAACTTGAGCTGACCTTTGCCCTCCAGGGTGGCAGTGCTGGAGACCTGCAGAGGACGGAAACACCTTCATTATCATTTGTAAGCAGCAACATGAATTTCATCCAACTATCTGTGACAGGCTCAGCCAGCACAGTGCATTCAGTCGGCACAATGACGAATTATTAGAATTAATTTTCTCTGCAGGCCACACTCACGCCTACAATCATTCAGCGTGACTCTGTAGTAATATGCCTGCATGTTTATGCCGCACCGAAACATGTACACTCTTACTCACACTTCTAAATGTTATGGATTAATCTCTCATGCAAGATGTTATTTTTGTTTGTAATCGATTCAGTCTTAATAGAGTCAATGTTAATTTAAGGCTGCACTCATCAATATCTTTTATATTAACAGTAAATCAAATGTCGGTGGTGAACATTAGCCCGGTAATCAAATTGAATTCATTTATCCTGGCATTTTAGCCGCTTTGTTTTTTTTAGGTTTTTTTGCCCCAACCACAGAGTAGCAGGTGGTGTCTCTATCCTGCAGATATTCTCAACTAACACAAATGATGTTGGGTTTTAAGCTTGCTCTGTTTCCCACAAGTGGCAAAAATATCAATTAATGCCGCTTGAAATTGCCTCTTGAATGCACAAAATGTAATTTCTGCCACTAAGGGTTTCTCTGTCTAAATAAAACAAGAGACATCTGCTGGGTGTTGTGTGGGGAGGGCCAGGTAGAGCAGGCAGCATAGCCCCTGCTCAGCTGCACAGAACCAGCCAGCTCTGGAGGAGAGAGTCAGGTGCACAGACCTTTTGGCGAAATAAACACCTGGAATCACATCAGATTCTGCTTTGATCTTGAGCTATTTGCCAGTGAGTGGAGAGCCAAGAGATAACTTTTAAACTTTTGTGATTAAGAAAAGTGGATTCATCTTCACTCCCACTTATTAAACATGATTGCAGCAGCGATCTGCTGAAGAGATCTCAATTGTCAAGTGCTTATGTACTGTAACGTTGACTGTGGACTGGAGAGAAAATGTATTTTTCTTCATGAACGTAATGTTCAGTGAGCGATTTACCTGAATTCAAACACAGACACATACACTCATGGTGCGTTCCGTTGCTTGCTAGGTCACAATATGTACAGTAAAGTAATCTGGCTGCTGGGGCAAATAAATACTCCTGCTAGTAACACAATTAAACAAACACAAATGCATTAAAAAAACAACAACCATGGGAGGTGAAAATCTATCTGATGTGACTTAAGCACAGATGTTCTAAGATGTTTTAATGTAACATGAATAAGACTTTAGAACATTACCTTGTAGGTAATGTTCTAAAGTCTTATTCATGTTACATTAAAAATCATTTGCCGACTTCCTTCCCGGAAGTTATAGCATCAGGCATCCAAATGAAACGCACTGTTACCTTGAGTAAACTTGTGGATTTTTCTGGGTTTGAACATGTTGTTGGAAACATTTGGGATAATGTAAACAACAACAAAATCAAAAATGGGTCTAGTTGCACTAGATTGCTCAGAATTACGTATGGATCAGCAGTTGAGTCGATGATGAGCCCTTGGAGAATTTAAAACTGATGAGTGTTGAACGCAGAATCAAACTAACCTGATTAGACTTGTTGAAAATCATTCAAATATATTGGAATGTCTCAGGTATTTCAACAGAAAAACATTTAACTGACAGAATGTCACTGGATCTGAAAAATTCTAACAATGTAGCTCTGCCTTTCTCAAACTTTGGTACGCGTACTACTGGCGGTACATGGGCTCCCTCCAGTGGTACGCGGAGGAATCTCCGAAATAGCCTGCTTTTATAAAAATTAATGTGTGTGTGTTTGAATGAAATGTGACTTATAGTTGTTATTGTTAATGTTCTCACTTGCTCTGTCTGCGTACTGTATGTGTGTGAGGGGTCAGAGCCAGCCTGAGGCATAAGCGAACTAAGCGGCTGCTTGGGGCCCCGTGGCCACCAGGGTGCCCCCAATCGAGGAAAAAAATTTGATTTTTTTTTTTTTTTTTAAATGTATTTTTCACTTGTGTAGCCAGGTGAACAAGAGACCAAGACTGTTTTCAGACTGTTAAGACAGTGTTTTATTATTCTGTAGGGAATTATTACTGTGTTAGCAGTTTCTTTTTGTTTAGGTGACACTGTCACTTTAAGAGCGGTACAGCGGTAGGTTGCGCAAGATTGCGGGAGATCATGGGAAATCACGGCGTTCCCGTGCAGAGTTAAGCCTAGTTTATGCTTCTGCGTCGCGACGACGGCGTAGTTACGTCGTCAACCCTACACCGTCATTGAGCATTCGAAGTTCTGCGTCGAGGGAACGCGTTGTTCTGCAATTCGCCACCAACCGGTGTTGTTATACTGTTGACCGGAAAAGCAACTGCCGGAAATGACGTTCTGAGCGGACCAATCACAGTCCTTGCCGTTCGCGTATCGACGCGACGCGTAGTCAGGATTTTTTGGCGGCGCACGTCAGGCTACGGCACAGGGGTCTGCGTCGACGACGTAGCTACGCCGTCGCCGCGACGCAGAAGCATAAGTCAAGCTTTAGTTACACGGAAGTAGCAGTAGCGTGAGTGAAAGACGGACTGCTGAGGTGTGTATTTTTATGTCACGTGTGAAAAATATCCCCATAGATAAAGCACAAGAATAAGTGTTTGCATAAACTGTGTCCATTTCTATGTGTTTGATGAATTTAGAGGGGAGACAGAGCGCACTGAGGTCAAGGTGTGTGACTTGGCGCACGAGCTGCACAAAGGAGTGAGAGTGAGTTTAAGACTATTCACAAAATGTGTTTTAAGCTCATGCAAGAATGTTTACTTGAAAGTGTATTTTGTTCATTAGTGTCATTATTTTTTCTGTGAACTAAAGAATATGCTGTAATGTGACTATGAGTTATGTGGCTGGGAAAATGTATTTATTTGTTTTTCTGTTTTTTATTTTATTTATTCAGAAAGTGTCTAGTCAAGTCTAGAGTCACTTTTAACTAGAGCAAATGTCTAGGACACAGAGATAAGTGTTTGAAGTTAAGCTAACTGAGGTTTACCGTCAGTGTGACGTACAGTGAGGAAAAATATTTTGTTTGTTTGATACTGATTACCTCAAATCCTCAAAATTGCAGTGTTAATGCTGCTTCTTTTATAAATTGCAGTCGGGGAATAAAAGACCCACAATAATTATTCTACTGTGTCCTGTCTCCTCATTTATGACCTGGCCACACTTGTTTACAACAAATGCAATCTCTGCTGTTGTATTTTGTTATTTTTCAATTCAAGTTCAGTAAACCACACTTAGTGCTTCACTTTGAATATGAAAGTTTAAAATACATTTGTGATTTTAGTAGCCTCTAAGGTTAAAAGGTGACTGATTTGGTGTAAATAACAACTATATTAATACAGAGGTCTACCAAGCCCAGGGGGCCAGAGGTCTAGAGGGGCCAGGAGCCCCAAAACATTTGTGGTATGTGAGCAAGGATGGATTACTGAATGAGCCTACCAGGCCCAAGAGGTCAAGGGGCCCTGAAGCCCAAGTTGTTGCGTGAAGTAACTTCCGCAATGAGTCAAAAAGCAAAAGGCTATGAATCTGAACAAATTTAGGTATTGTCCCTCTCCAGGGGGGCCCCAAATCAAATTCTGCTTAGGGCCCCCAAAAGGCTTGGGCCGGCACTGTGAGGGATTGTGTATATGTATATATGTATATATTTCGCAAGCACATAAATTATATTTTGAAGAGAAAATATGCGCAAGCAAAACATAATTTCATTTGAGCAAACAAAAACATATTTTGTGCTCAATAAATGTATTTGCATGTTTGCTTTTATCTATGTTAACACACAATAATAACCTCTGCACTCTCATTTCAAATATTTTTAGTAATTTTTCCAAAAAGGTAACAGAAGTGCACAGTTCAATATCCAAGACACGACCTCCTCCAAAAAAAAAAAAGGAAGAGAAAAGGAAAATAAAAAACATACAAAACCCAGCAAAATAATACCCCGAGCCCCTCACCACCCCCCTCAGCCAGTCCCAACCCCGAGCGCTAAAACCGATTCAGAAGGTCATGGGGCCCGATCCTTTTCCAGGACGGACAGCAGTGGTCGCCAGATCCTTTCAAATTGTTCAGTTCTGTTCTTTATGGAGAACTAATCCTTTCAAGATGAAGGGTGTCTGTCAGCTCCGTCAGCCATCTTTTCAGTGTGGGCACCTCCAGTGGGGCCCTGACCAATTTGGTGCCCTAGGCAAGATTTTGGCTGGCGCCCCCTTGCATCACAGTCAGTTTTACAATTAATTTTCATACACTCACACAGAAACTACATGTATGTATTCAAGATTTTATTTCTTTTAAGTCAAAAATATCACACCAAATAAAAACTTAAGAAAGAAACAAGTGATAAATTAAAAATACAATATAAATAAGATATTGCACATATTACAGAATATTCTATTTACATTCAAAATAAAAACAGTCTGTATTCTTTGGGAGGAAACCTTTTGCAGCAGAAGCAGTGCAAGCTATCATTCTTTTTTGAGTACATCAGCCAGCTTCTTCTGATTTTTTCCCCACTGACTATGACTCTGGTAAAAAGGTCATGTGGACACTTTCTCCCATCTTTGTTTTTGGGAAATGTGTAACTGTTTTTTATTTGAAATGGTCCTCTGTGAACTAACTCCTTTCTTACTTTGTCAGTTAGAAGAGATGGCCAGTCAGCAGGGTCTATTGGTGCAGCCTTTAGTCCTGATGCTGTGTCACTCTGGTGTGCTGAGGTAGAGGACAGGAGCACCTGATTCTGTGTCACTGGGGTGGTTGTGAAATATTTTAAAAGTGCATCTGAAGAGAGAAGAGAAGTATATGTGACCACTGGATGTTACATTTGAATAAAAAACAGATGCTTGGTGTGTGCTATACACAAGACTAACATAGACTAATAATGAAAATACGATGAGACTCATTCAACTTTATCGCCATTGCAATTCAATTCAGTCTAACCAGAGTGCAAAAAGCAGTAAAGTGCAGTGAAATTTATATATATATATATATATATTTAGCCTATGAATGACATGGGAAAGTAGTATTAACAGTAATACACTTTAACAAACAAACTGTGACACAATAAACCAAAGGCTTACAACTGCCCTATTACTGATAAAGGGTATGGAAAACTAATCGCATTTTAACTGACATACAAGCAGGAAAACACAGCCAACAGGTTAAAATAACACCTGAACAGGCCTGACGTTAACTTTTCAAATGTCTCTGATGAATTTAAGGTGGAGTAACATTAACTTACGTCGACTCAGCTAGTTTACTGATTATTTAAACAATGCTACTATCGTCTGAAGTAAGCTAGCAAGTTAACACTCTGCTCCAACAACGGTAACTACGATCCATTAAACTATTAATTTCATTCACTTCATCACATTGACGTTACTGTACCTCTTTCTTTTTCACGTTTTGCTTCCTCTGCTTCCCTTCTTTTCCTTCCCTGGGTGCCGGATGGTTTCAGTCTTTTGGACATAGTTCCTCTACAGTACTAATAAATTGGGTCACGGTCCGGTCAGATTCAGGCAGCTCGCCCCTCGACCCCGCCCCCCACCCTCACAGAGGGCAGGTACAGCGCAACGAGCCAGCCAGGAACCCAGACAAAAGGCCACTCCATTATTTAATAGGCTTTGCGATAAGGTTATGTTGCTGTGGGCTTATATAATATTTCGAAATAATATCCCCCTATGGATGACGGCGCCCTTAGCATTTGCCTATACTGCCTATGCCTGGGCACCTCTTTCCCTTTCCAACAACTCAGAATCAGCTTCTTAGCTGTAATCAGACCATATGACAATAGAAGTTGTTGTGTCAATCTTAAAGAACTCGACACATCTTAAATACCCAAGATTATTAGGATTGGTTTAGGTTTTATCTGTACTTTAAATATTTTGGAGAATAAACTGAAAATGTCAACCCAGAAGCCTTTCAGTTTGGCACACATGGCAAAACTGCAGCAGATCAGCTTCAGTAGACTCACATTTATCACACAGTCGTGAAATATCCGGAAAAATGTTGTGTAACTTCACTTTTGAATAATGGATTCTATGTAGGACTTTGAATTGAATTAAGCGATGTCTAGCTTTTAAAGAGCAAGTATGGACATGATCTAAGATGGAGTCCCAGATGTTATTAGTAAATTGTAGTCGCAATGCGAGTCCACCATTCGTTTTAGACTTACATAGATGTTCTTTTTTAATTCTGCGTGATTTGTAGTTCCAGATGAATGATACAATTATTGAGTCTAATCTTTTGAAAAAAGTTTTAGTGATAAATATTGGTATGTTCTGCAGGAGATAAAGAAGTTGGGGAAGGAAGACCATCTTGACAGCGTTCACTCGGCCTAATAGGGAGATTGGTGGTGTTTTCCAAAATTCTATACGTTTTTTGAGTTTAGCAGTTAAAGGAGTGAAATTTGCATCAAACAGGGCTTCAATTTTTTTCGTGATTACTATTCCTAAATAAGTGAATTTCTCAGCAGTTATTCTGAAAGGGAGCCATTCGTTATCTGTAATTTGTATTGGCATGAGTTCACTTTTATCCCAATTGATTCTATACCCCGAGAAAGTTCCAAAGAGATTAATTACCTCCAGAATTTGTGGAATTGTGGTCTTGGGCTGGGTTACATACAGTAGTATGTCATTCACATACAGAGAGATCTTATTTGAAGGATAAGCTGTGTTATACCCATGTATGTCAGTGTGTGTTCTGATTGTTTGTGCAAGAGGCTCCAGGGCTAAAGCAAATAATAGGGGGCTCAATACACAGCCTTGCCTGCAGCCTCTACTAAGTGCCAATTGTGAGGACACGTCTGATTGGTCAGTAACCTAGCACTGGGGTTGCTGTACAGTAATTTAATCCATGCGATAAACTTGTCTCCGATTTTAAATTTTTCCATTACTGAGAACAAGTATGACCATTCCACCTGGTCAAACGCTTTTTCTGTGTCAAGACTAAGAACTACAAGTTCTTCCTTAGGATCTTTGGGGGAGTGTGAAAAAGGCGCCTAAGAGTGTAGAATGAATTCCGTTTAGGCATAAAGCCCGTCTGATCGGGGTGCACCACCCCACCCATACATGCACTGAGGCGTCTTGCTAGAGTTTTGGTTAAGATCTTTTGGTCTGTATTTAAAAGGGAGACAGGCCTATATGAGCCCACCTTTTCTAGATCCCTGCCTTTCTTGGGAATTAGAATGATAATGGCCTCGTTCATGGTAGGAGGGAGGGTGCCATCCTCAATGGTCCTATTATATAGTCTGAGGAGGTAGGGAGCCAGAACTTCACTAAATTGTTTATATAGCTCATTAGTTAAACCATCTGGCCCTGGGCTTTTGCCATTCTTAAGCGATTTGATAGATTCTATGATCTCTTTACAGGTGATCTCTGCGTCTAGGTATTTACTAGGGATGCAGCGAATGTGAAATTCTGGGCCGATACCGATGTTTAACATAACAACTTGGCCGATGGCCGATGCCGATGTTTTTTCTTTTTATTTATTCCTTTTTTTGTGCCACGGAAGCATACAAGTCTTTCAGCTCTTCATCACACTATCCTTGAATGAGTACAAATCCAATCAGACCAATTTATGAAACAAAAAAAAACACCGTCATGGATTGCTATATGAAGTGTGTTTGCCATGCAGCCAGAACTAGCCAGACCACTGTCCAGCGATGCTGATACAGCGGCGTTTCTGTTGAGCAGGTAATCTTCGTCTTTATTGTGGATGTTGTGACACAGATAACTTTCATGCCGATGCTGGCTTATGACTGTGAAAGCTGCCGTTAGTTTGTTTCTGTGTTATTAGACGGTGTCTGTCTTTGCAGTATTGTCAACACTTGTTTACTTGTTTGACGGAGATGTTAGCCTCTATGCTAGCATTGTAAGCTAACAACAAGCTGACATTGCTAACATGTTTACACCAAATCAGCCTATTTATTTGCTCGTGGCAGCTAAATGAAGCAGCAAGTAAGATGAATGAAACCCCAACGCGAAGCGTTGTTACGAGCGGAGTTACGATGTGTGTATTTGTGTGTCTTATCTGTCATAAACAAAAGATTACGGTTCACGGGCACGTTGGTGTCGCGGTCTGGTGCTACTCAGACAGCAGCTGGGACACAGCTGGTCCTAGGATCATGAAGGTTTATTTTTCAGCCACAATGTGGAAACGATCGTTGTGATGAAAGCTGACGGCAGCATCTGTTAGTCTCTTGGCCCTCAATAACTTTTAGAAGTGGCTAACTTAGCTGTTGTAACTTATTAGGTAGCTGTAAGGTAACGTAGCTGTAACATGCTAATGACGTTACGCTAGCTTGGCTGTGGAGCTTAGCTATGGACATTGTAATGACTTACAAGATTTACGTGAGTGTCAACGTGCATTGTAATAACTTTACCTGTGAATCCGACATCGTTACTCCGCATTCAAAGCTGGGTTGTATTTGGTTTCCGCCGGCCGGCTTGTTGCTCTTGTTGTTTGTTGCGGGAGGCTCCGAGGGGAGAGCGATACGAGCTCGGAGGGGAGGGGTGTGTGTGGGGGGGATGCTTTATTCAAACCTTTCTCAGATCGTAGACCAGAGCTTTAAATCAAGATATAAACATCGGCCACGGCCATCGGCGAATGTCATTTTTATTTGCCGATGGCCGATGGCAGTTAACGAGGCAAACATCGGCCGATACCGATGTTCAGCCGATGCATCGGTGCATCCCTAGTATTTACGGTCATCCTGGTCTAACTCTGGCAGTTTGCAGGAACCCAGAAATGATTGCATTACCCCGGGCAGTGCACTGCTCTGGTGTGAATACAGCCTTTCGTAGAACATTTTAAATTCTGCACTGATGTCCTCGTGTAGTGTATAAAGGGTCCCGGATTCTGATTTTATTTTATGAATATTTCTGTCACTTTCCATTTTACGTAGTTGGCTCGCTAACAATTTATGTGGTTTGTCACCAAATTCAAAAAACCTTTGTTTTGTGTATTGAAAGGCTCTACTTATTCGGTCAGATGTCAAATTATTACGTTTATATTTGAGTGCAGAGATCTTATTATGCTTTTCAGTTGTAGGGCTTTGAGCATTGTCTAAATCCAGTTGTTTCAATTTTCCTTCCAGTTCTAATTGTTCAATCCTGCTACGTTTTTTGGTGCTAGACTGGTACTGAAATGATACACCTTAAAAGTCTCCCATAGTAACACCTGTGAAACATCGTCCTTATCGTTGGTGTCAAAGAATAGAGTAATGTGTGATTCCAAATATTCACAGAATTTTCTGTTCTCAAGTAGTTGAGGGTTAAACCTCGAAGTTCTCTGCGGTCTTGTGAATGTATCTAATTTTAACGAAAAGGTGACAGGACTATGGTCAGAGATTATAATATTATGATATTTTGGACCAAGACTTATATGGCAGCATTTTCCCGTCTACCAGGAAGTAATCAATTCAGCAGTAAACATTGTGGACTTTGGAGTGAAATGAATATTCTCTGGCTAACGGATTGAGTGTTCTCCAAATGTCAACCAGGTTCATATTCTCCATGTATGTTTTCACAAGGTTGCATGAGTTGGAGGGGGTTATTCTATGAATATTAGATTTGTCCAACTGTGGATCAAGTACGAAGTTGAGATCAGCCCCTATAATTAGGTTTGTATTTGATATATCTGGGATTTATCCTAAAACTTTTCTAAAGAATTCAGAGTCATCGCAATTAGGACCATATATGTTCAATAGTGTTAAATGCACAGATTGTAGTTCCCCCAGAACCATCACATATCGTCCATTTTTATCTGCTATAGTAGAGAAGTGCTTGAAGGTGACTCCCTTGCGGATCAAAATTGCTGTTCCTCTGGCTTTCTTCGAGAATTTCAAATGATATATTTGGCTTACCCATTTACATCTTAATCTACCATGGGCGTCGTTTGGCAAATGTGTCTCCTGCAGAAACATTATGTCTGCCTGTAGAGATTTTAGATGGGAAAGCACCTTTCCTCTTTTTATCTGATTATTGACATCATTAACGTTCCACGAGCAAAAGCTCACACCCCTGAGCTTATCCTGCATCAAGGTAAAAGAAAAAAAGGAACTATTGGTACCTGACACCATTTCCCCTCCCTTAAGTGATTACTGTGTAGTAAGTAGCACTCTAAACCACCCCCCACCCCACCCTGTCCTAAAAAAAACCTCAGAAAATCTAAACTATAAGCAATATCCATGACTGGCTGGTCCTTAATCAACTTCCTGTCTCGCTAAGCTCTAGCCCTAACACTTAACACTTAGGGGAGACTCACGGTATAAATTCAACCAAAGGAAAAAAAAAAGAAAGAAGAAAACCCTCATAGAAGGTCAAAGGTAGACATACTAGCATAAAATTCAAGCTCATATCTAGGCGGTGTACAAACATACTTTCCATCCTCCCAAATTAACAGGCAGTCTCGTGTGTGGCGACTTAATGGTGTAATGGGCAAAGAAACAGAAAAAAACAAGGTATAATGTAACAAAAAAAAACAGTGCATTTCACCTCCTAGCCTCCAGAGAGTCACATGACCCATAAGTCTAGTTACAAGTTCAAGGTTAGGGGAGAGGAGCAGGCCGCTGACTTTGTATAAAGTAAACAGGCTCCAAACACAGTACACAGTGCCGCAATTACCTCTGCACTCTCAAACTCCTGCTGGCTACATGCAAATACATTTATTGAGCACAAAATATACTTTTCTTTGCTCAAATGAAATTATGTTTTGCTCGTGCATAATTTCTCTTCAAAATATAATGTTTGTGCTTGCAAGATATATTTTTCTGTACACTCTCTGCAAAAATATCATGCCATAGTGCCAGTTCTAGTGCTACTCCTTTGCACAGTGTGATTGTGGCTGACAAGTCAACAATAAATAATATTCCTATTGGGAATAACTTTGACTCCTGTTTGAACTACATTTAGCTGAATAGGGTTGCCTAATTCTACTGCTGTAATTTTAGATGGGTCGTAATGGTGGTACTTGGAGAACCGGATATTTTCTGAGGTGGTACAGGGTGTAAAAAGTTTGAGAACCACTGGTTTAGCTGAAAGGCGGTCAGGTGAAATTGTAACATTTAAGACTTTTCAATCAAGACTACACGCTTGTCATTGGATATTTATCAAACCTGCTACCTAGGTTTCACAGGGCAATAATGAAGGTGAAATTAATCAAGTCAAAACACTTCAAGAGTTCTGAATGATAAAGTATATCACTTGATCAGGCTACAACAATTAATTCAGCAGGTTGGCTTTAGAAATGGTTATTTTTTCCTTAAACTATGAGGCATCTAAGAATTCTAAAAAGCAGCATTGCACTGCGGTATTTTTCTCTGCTTTCTGACTATCTGCAGATTTTTATCCTCATCGTTCTCCCTCTCCTAATCCTCTCTCCCTCCCTCTCCCCTCTCTCCCGTCTTTGCCTGTTGGAGCAGGGACCGCCCCGTCACGGCACAGTTCCCTGGTACATTCTCATTATTTCAGCTGGAGAGGACAGAGGGAGAGTGACCGAAAGAGAAAGGGAAAGAGAAAAAGAAAGAGAAAGAGAAAGGCCGAAAGAGGAGCAAGGAGGGAGGGAGGGAGGGAGGAAGTCTAAAAGGAAGGAGAACAAAGAGGGTAGAAAAAGACAAGAAAGGAAAAAGAAAGGAAAGCTGAAGTAAGGTGGTAGAGGAAGTGGGACAGATAAAGGAGAGAAGCAGGGTTTCCTCTGTGGCCAGTATGTGAATTGCACGACTTTTCCATTAATTTTCACGATAGGATGAATGCTTCCATAAACTGAAAATATTACTGTGTCTTGGTTTATTAGAGCAGTAATTCTTGGGACTTTTTTTTCATGTTTTATGTCGAGTTAGGGTTACCGAGCATACCAATCATGAGCAAAACAGAAATGATGCCACATAATCAACAAAAGAATGAAATGGCAGCAAGAGCACCTTTATACTTGTTTATAAGTATGTATTTATGTGTGTATGATGACTATCCCAGGACATCTTGCATTACTTCAAAAAGTTGGTTGTGTGTGCCCTCAAAAATTGCAGCTAAAGGTGTTAGTATGAACCAAGTGATATGCTTTTTCAATGTCAAACAGAGTCCAAACCCCCAACCCCCACACCTTTCCAACAACAGAAATTCAAGGATGACTGGTACTTTTCCCATGGCCTTTCTCAATGAATGGAACTTGACCGGGTATCAACCAAGTCACATATTTCTGCTTGAAATGAAATATGTAAGTGGGGTAAATTTTGAGTGGATAAAAACTATTCTAGGCTGACTATGGATGACTTATTCAGCATGGAGTCTCTGTAGGACCACAGTGATACAAAGCTGAAGAGGACTGTTCATCTCCATCCACATGTCCCTCACTGGCAGTGTCATCTAGACCAGAGGAAGGAGGATAAGATCTCAAGCGATGTACTCGTAATGCAACGTACTGAAAAACACACACCTCCTACCATGATATCCCAACTGTAGGCTACTGCAAGCCACTGGCTGACAAGGTCAAGCGTTTTATATGATGGGAAGCGTTGGCTGTTTCTCTGATCATATCTGATTGGATACAATAACGTATACAACCCTAAGTGCAAGATGAGTCATTTTAACAGGAAAGGAAAACATAAACACTCAAAAATTATTTGCTGATATGTTATATTTGACATATGCCAAGAGATGTCAGAATATTTGATACAGTAACTGGACAAAAACTCAGCAAATCTGAGTTCTGCAAGCAATTCCAACACCATTTATTGCAAAAAACGTTGAATCAAGATAAAACAACCTCTGTGCAATATTCTCATGTATTTTCCTTGTGACTCATTTGCAAAATGTGCTGATCTTTCCTGAAGAGAGAGAGAGATACAGGCTCAGTGACCACAAACCGACAATCCAAAAAATCATGGAATCAAAAGAAAACAGAACATGTGGTCACTGCTCGACAGGTGAGGTTGAGACAGAGATGCACTTTCACGAAACGAGGAACGTTTAATTTGGTAATCTCAGACTTCAAAGAGCTAGAGAGAGAGAGGGAGAGTGAGAGTGTGTGTGTGTGTGTGTGTGTTTGTAAGCAGATGTGCAGTATAAAGTGTTGGTGCTCTGTGAGAAGGCAGAGATGTTCTCACTCATTCTACCAGCGATTTTAATTGATGAGCCATGCACATGCAGATGCACGCACATAAACACACAAATCTTCCTTTAAACAATGTACACTGGCATGCTTATGCGCATGATCCGCTCTTATATATGCATGCACACACTCACGCAAACACCCACACTGAACACACACATAATCTAGGCCTGGCCCTTTAGAGAGAGACACATCCACACTGCAGCTGGACACAGCTTGAGATATACACATCACCCTCTGACAGATACAGGGAACAGGAGGGAGGAGAGTGGGTTGAAAGGAGGGACGAGGGAGGGTGGGAAGGAGATTAACATTCTCATCAGCACTGGAGGAATTTGTCTTGGCTGCCAAGCTCTTTCTCCTCTTTTTCATTCCCTTTCTCCTCATCAAGCCCACTCTCTTTCCTTATCTTTCTCTCTCCTAATCTCCATCTTTCCAATCAGCCAGGCCCTCCATTGCTCCCTCTTTCTCTGTCCTCCCTTTCTTATTATACTACTTTTCCACCATTACTTTCCACCTCTCTACTTCTCCCTTGATGCAGGATTTAATAGTTGTGCTGTCCAGTGTCAGTGTCAGAGAATAGAATAAACGAACCCCCGCCTCCCTGGTCCTACTTGAACTCACACCAGGGACATGTCACAGGGGAAACAGACACTGAATTGATTTTAAGCAGAACAAATACATGTAATAAAGTTACAGGCACAAGGCACAAAGGATTAGTGATGTATAAATGCATTAATGTTTGATTATCTGTCATTTACATTCATGTTGGCATGATGATAAGCATTAAATTGAAAATGACCAAATTTATATTCGGTCATTCAACATATCTCATCTAACATTGTTCCCTAAAAGGGTTATATTGTCCACCAGGTGGCCCTATTTTTCCTCATGAGGTTTGCTTTGTATGTACCGGCATTTTCACATTTAGCTTGTCGGACAGGATAAGCTAGACATTTTTTGATTGTCATTCAGTGCAAAAGTAAGACTGCATGCAATTTTTTTCGATTATAGAAAGTGTCAAAAATATTGAAACATATCGATTCTGATTATTTGAAACAGTTTTCAGTACTCCTTTTCCACAGTGTAGTATCCCCAGAAGGAAGATGGTCGGACTCTTTGACTGATGTTTGGAATTAAATAAATCCATTCATATCATAAGAGCTGTGGAGAGAAACTGCGAAATATCACTTTACAATTCTAAGTGCTGTATCGTAGGCAACAGGACTTGTTTCAGTTTCTTGAAGACGTTTCACCTCTCATCCAAGAGGCTTCTTCAGTTCTAACTAACTGGAGGGGAGTTTGCAGGCTTTTAACCTCTGTGTGGGAGTGTCCTTACAGAGTCGGTAGAGCACATGTGAGATCTGAGTTACAGAGTCGTTAGGGCCACTTGTGGGTCGTTGACCCAACCGGCCTTCATGTGGGTTGATAGGGCTAGGTGAGCCCAGGTGCGAATGGTTGTTAAGCTGTCTTGGGAGGGAGATCAGTAATGCATTGTAGGTGGGAAATAACCCTGAGGAATTGCAGCATATCCAGAACGCTGCAGCATGCCTTGTTTTCAATCTACTGAAATCCTCCCATGTGACCCGCCTCCTCTGTGACCTCCACTGACTTCCTGTTGCAGCCCGCATCCGATTCAAGATGATGGTACTGGCCTTCAAGGCCGCCAACGGAACTGCACCCATCTACCTCAAAACACTGGTCAGACCCCACACCCCAGTGCGAGCACTTGCTCCACTACATCAGCTGGCCAGCTGGTACCACCATCGCTGAGAGCAAACAAAGGTCGCTCAGCGAAGTCACGACTCTTCTTTGTTCTGGCGCCTCAGTGGTGGAGCGAACCCAACCAATGTCAGGACAGCAGAGTCACTCGCCATCAAGACTCAAGGCTCACTTGTTTAGACTTCACCTGGACACTGCATAGCATGACTCCTTCCCACACCCCCACCTCCCCCCAAAAAAACACACATATATTCACTTGTAGGTTGTTACCCATAGCGCTTAAATCATAGCACTTATGTACTTAAGGTATCCTTGATAAATAGCAGCTACTATGCTCAAACGAGGGCTTGAAAATTGTATTCTATTTGTTTCATTCTTACTTTATCAATGGTGATATGTTGTGGTTCCTTTCTTGTGACAAATGTACTTATTGTAAGTTGCTTTGGACAAAAGCATCTGCTAAATGTCCTAAATGTAAATGTCATGGTGACACCCTGCAAGCCGGCTGCCAGCTGAAAGGAAGTCGGATGGGAGGGGAAAATTGAGGTAGCTGTAACTGTATGTGTAAAACTGGGGTACTCTGAGGTTACAACTTTGGTTTACAACAGTGCAGTATTAACTTTTCAATTAGCTTATACCTTGCTTATTGTCTGATATGTATTACTGCACAGGTCATTTATAAAACTAATTGCATTGGGACAAAATTGTCACAATGGTCAAAATTTAATGTTCACCATCAGAGGACATACTTACACCAATAAATGCAGAGTAAATTAAAGGCTTGGTAGGCAGCTTATTTTTGGCAATATTGGGCAAAAACTTCCATAATAACCTTGGGGATAATGTAAATGAAGTGATGTGAGAAAAGAACAGACCTCTGCGCCTCCTCTAGGCTCTGTTTTCAGCCTGCAAAGAATCTGGCCCGTGACGGAAGACTTTGACCAATCACAGAGCAGCTGAGAGAGTGAGCCCTGTGATTGGCTGTTCTACTAAAGCAGATGCGCATTCACGTCTCTTCGGTGGAAACCCAGTCTGCAGCAATGGTGGATAACCGGACAAGAAAGATTGCGATTCCACGGTTGGAAACACCCGCTTTCAGTGCAAAACAATCTAAGAAGAGGATTGGTTGTGTGGGCTGATTTACCATGTAAACAGCCAGGTGACAGCGGCTACCGATAACGCATTGTTGGAAGTTGCTAATACGTTAGCCTTCTGCTAACCGTAGCCAAAGGCATACGGCTGCTGCTAATACAAGATCAAGTTTATGTTGCTACGTTATAGTCACTAACACATCGCGACTGTCTTATGAACTAATTCAGCACTGTTCAGTATTGCCTCTTGTCGACATGGGGGTAACGCATTTTATCCAAGAAGTATAGCTACAAATGATTTGTGTGTGTGTGTTTGTGTACGTGTATGAAGCGCATGCATCAGATGCCCGTGCTTGTCTGGTGGGAGGAGCTCGGGTCAGAGCTGAGGAGACGAGACCCATGTAGACTCAACAATCACCTTTTTTCTAGGATTGCTGCCTACCGAGTCTTTAATGTTTACTGACACTATGAACAAATGCATGGTCATATTCATGAACTACTCATTCATTTTACTTCATCATTTTCTGTTCTGTTATTACTTGTCGGTGTCAGGCTGTTTTAACTTGTGCAACTGAATCGAACTTTAGCACCAAATGCAGAACAGACTTGCAGCACTGAATGAAGAAAAGACCAGGCTAAAATGAACTATTCCTGAACAAACACCAGATTAACTTATTTTCTGTTTTACAGATGGAACTGTAACTAACCTATGCGAATTAATAACTGTAAGATATTTATGAATGGCAACATGAAAAGCAGTGCCTACCCATGTAATTTAGCTTAATGGGAACAGTTGAGATGATCACCTCTCTTTGCAAGAACATCAAAGTCGAGTGTCATGTCAGATGTTGAAATGCACAGCATGGAGGATAGGTGTTATCAGTCAGTCGTGACCTGTAACGTGACTTGTTGAAGTTCATCATAGACAAAGTTTGTTCGCACACATACTTGGAGCCAAACAAAACAAGCATCCCCTGTGCATGCCTGCACAGGTTTGGAAACTGTTTCCTTCAGTGAGCAGTACAAGTTGTCCAGTGTGGATGTAGTGAACTTTTCATTGAGAGCAGGGTTGCACTGCATGTCAATCAGTTCTTTTTGTTTAGTCAAGTGTGTTTTATTAAGAAACGGCGGCAGGATGGATGACATACAAATGCATTCTGCATTTTCTTGTGAGAAAAATCAAATACACAACACAAAAGTAAAATAGTATCCAACGTATATGACACACACAGAAAGATAAAAACTTGAAAGACACCCACCCACTCTCCCTCCCTCCCTTCTGCTCAGAGCCAAATAAAAAGATCGCGAAGTAAAGCAGTGGAAAATAATGAAAATCAAAGGATGGAAAATTGTAATGGACTGTCAACTATGAGAGGAGTATGCATTAAGAGTTATTTCTTAGGCAACAGATGAGGGGCTGCCAGATTTTGTTAACTTGTGACTCTTTGTTCTTTAGACAGAACCATATTTTCTCAAGGTGAAGGCTGCTGGTCATTTCACAATGCCACATTTTGTAGGTGGAAACTTCCTTCTTTTTCCAGAATGTCAAAATGATTTTTTTTGCTGTAATCAAACCATAGGAAAGAAGCTGCTGCTGTGATTTTTGTTATGTGCATGTGAAGTCTGTAATTCCCAGTATGATTAAGACAGGGTCAGGTTCAATGTGAATACTGAGAACATCAGAGAGTGTTTTGAACATTTTCATCCACAATCTCTCTATTCTAAGACAGAGAGAGAGGGAGATTAGCCTCAGCCATATTACATTTATTATGTGTGGGAGATAGGGCTGCACGATATTGGAAAAAACTGACATTGCGATTTTTTTTAACCCTGCGATATAAAAACATACAGGAATTTTCATCAGATGACCTGAATAGCACTTTATGTTATGCTGCACTGCTGCTATCTTGCTGCACTGCTGCTATCTGCTAGCTTCATAATTACATTAAGTAACTAACAATGAGTGATAAACAGGTTATTCAACCTTTTACTCAACAACTGAAATATTTTACAGCCAAACTAAACATCTTTCTTTTTATCAAAAATTGATTTTAAAAAATGACAGTCAGATCTGGCTTTGCATTCGTTGTACTGAGCTGTGTGGTACCGACGTAAATGGTCAAACAAATTAGTTCTGTTACCTCTCGTTGTGGCAACAGATGCAAGGCACTGTCGACACAGAACACGTGTTTGGTCAATATCATCCTTCTTGTAGCCGAAATAATTCCAGATAACTGACATAGCTTTTCTTTTTGGCACCAAGTCTTCGTTTTCGGTGATGTTCTCTTGTTTGTTGCTCATTTCTCAAAGTTGTTACCGGCGACACACTCCATGTGCAGGGGCGTGGTCTGCTTCGGCACACTGAATAAGAACTAATGTGATTGGTGGATCGCTGTGCATGCAGAGTCTGCATGCACAGTGTGTGTCAGGTACCCTTGAAATTAGATGAGTTCATTTGCAGTCCTTGCGATGTGACTATTGCGCACACGTACATCGCAATGACGATGCTCAAACGATATATCGTGCAGCTCTAGTGGGAGATATGTCTGGGATGATCTTATGAAGTTTTGATTTTGAATAGTGGAGCCTATGGATGACCCAGAACTGAATGAGACAATGCCTAGATCTAATAGAGCAAGCATTAACCTCTTCAAGACCCTCTTCCCAGGTCTCATCAGGGATTTGGATCCCTAACTCATTTTCCCATGCAGTCTTGATTGCAAACATAGAAGGGGGATTGATAGACTGTAATGAGTCGTAAAACTATGATACTTTTCTATCAGGGCCACCATGGAGAAGGCACTTATCCAGACCTGAAAAATTACTCCCAGGGAGTTCATACCTTTCTTATAACTGAGCGAACGAGGCAAAAGCTCCATTCAGATAAAGGTCACCCATTGTCTATATGTCTATATACCCAGGCCCCTCCACTGTGAGAATCCATTATCGAGCTGGGATGGCAGGAACGAGGGATTACCAGCTATAGGGAGCAGGAAAGAAAGCAAATTTATCCTAAAATGCGTCTTAATCTGTTTCCTGATTCTGACCATGGCATGTACAGTAGTAGCCGTTCAAAATGTCCCCTTCCAGCTGAAAGCCAGCCGAATGGCCTACGTTTTCCAGCCAACTTCCCTCCAAATCCCCTGCAAATCCCCTTCAAATCCCAGCCGCTGGAGTTGCCCCCCTCTTTCTCATGGGAGTGTCAATGTTTTACTGTAACCCCTCCCATTCATTGAAATACAGGGTTTGACCAGGAGATGGCGCTTCTCTCACAAAATTCTCATTGCCCACAGTCATTCTGATGTTATCTGAATTTCCACTGACCGCCAGAGGCGGCACTTAAAGCACCTCTGGTGGTCAGTCAAAATTCATTAAACCGCAATTACATACATAATCATCATTTGATTTGAGCCATGAAATTATAACAGGCCTATGTGATGGCCAATGTTTTATTCGGAAATGAATGCTAGTAATACCTCCTGTCAAATAGCCTATTTGATCACAATGTAATCATTTTAAATCTCCATTTAAAGAGGAAAAATTTCAGGTGATGAAAAGAATTTTGGAAGATGTTTGCAGCTGTGCAGGTATTCAGTGCATGCCTTATGACTTAGGCCAGGGAATTAGCATTATCAGTTAGGGATGTTGCTGATGCTCATGTGTTTATCTACTAAACAGGATTTTATGTGTGTTAGGATGTGTGATGTGTGGTGTGCTGTACTACAAGTTGAAAGTACTGTAACTAGTAAGCAAGCTGAGTTAGCATTATAATTGCTCAACCTTTTGTTTGCACTGAGTGGGCATTTAGTCTCCCATTGTCACACAAATCAGAGAGCCGAAGTGCAGCTGGCGGGGGAGGTTATTGGAAGGCTGTGGGCCTGAACTTCTACTGAGCTAGGCTATCTCCTGTTACCATTTCATCAGCAGCCACAGTGTTGGGCAAATTACTCTGGAAAAGTGATTATAACCCTGTAAGACCCCCGTTGCAAAATTAATAAGTCAAACAATTTCCCAATTTTAAAATGCTGTTAGCTATACAAATGCAAAAGGTTGCAGGGGGAGTTTTACCCCAGGTGACATTTTTTTAAAAGGTATTAACTTCATTAGAAAATCTATGGTATAACTAGATCAGGCTCAGAATGGCCTAATTATAGACTCTTAAATTTAAGCTTGAATTGATGTATTTAATGAAAGTATGCTAGATTAATTACTGTGTATGTCATTAGCAATGACCAATGTTATGTAAAAAAGATACACAAACAATTTCTGAGAGCGAGATTAGTGGAAACTCCAGGGGAAATAAAGACTTACAAACATGGACCAAAACGGCTCCATAATACACACAAAAATCAAAAAGAAATTATAGCTGCTGCGCAGCGATGGGTCGGTTCCAGGCTATTTTTTGCAAATTTAGGCCATTTAGAGCAACAAACAGGAGAATAGGAAGACAAGACAGTTGACATGAATGTTCAGTTTGGACCACTTGAGGCTTGAACCCACAACTTCTGGAACCAAAGACTGTCATCTATCGCTCTGAGCTAATTGGCAAGTGGCAATACAACAGTGGCTTCACAAATTGATTAAGCCATTCACTGTTGTGCAGGCAGATTTGAAACCACTGTGAAAAATTCAGTTATCAAGACAAAAATCTGAAAATACGCATATTGCAGCATTGAGATGTTGGTAATTTTAAAAATGATGGATTTGCTCCATAAGTGAATAACTGGTGTTTAGCTATGTCATTATTGCATTGACTCCAGTTGTTCCCATGAGAGCAGAATTCAAAATGTTCTCAAAAATTCAGTTTTTGAGATAAAATTCTGATATTCTCTCGGTACAAGGACAACAAAGAAATGAAAATAGTTTATTCTTGGTCACATCAAAGTTAAATACTTATTGTCCATCTGATTATCGACCCCTGGTTTAGACTACTGAGAGCAGAGCATTAAAATCACTGCTCCTCCCCGTGGACAAAAGAGGCATTGCAGCTGGTTTTCACTCAGGCTGCTTAGGGGCGGAGCCTCACTGATGACGTCATCGCGGGGGATTACATTACCCCCATGGACCTGTAGGCTACCAGCCAAGGACCAGTCAAGGACCAGCCAAGGACCAGCCAAGGGCCAGCCAAGGTCCCATCATGGAAACAGGGGACATTTTGAGTGGCTACTACTGTATAGTAACGTTTCCACCATAGATCGATTTATCCAGGGGTACTAGAGACAGGATCACACTGCCCAGATCATATGTGCAGCACTGTTCCCGCTCCAGTTATAACCAACGAGGGGGGGAGGAAAAATTATCCCAACACAATTGGGAGGTTAACCGAGTCTAAATGTTTAAAAAATGATTTGGGCAAGAACACGGGGAGGCAATGGAAGAGGTAGAGCAGCTGGAGAAGAAACATCATTTTGGTTGTATTAATCCTGCCAATCAATAAAATAGGGAGCAAACTCCAAAATTGGATGTTGGTCTGTAGTTTGGCCACAAGAGGGCTAGCTTTGAAAAGGGATACAAATTCATGGGTGATCTCAATCCCATGATAGGTGATTGTTTGAGAGGAAATTTTAAATAGTAGATGTTGAATCAGCGATAAATCCTTTAAGCCAATAGGCATCGTATATGCACTTGTATGTTCTTACCATTATGCACTTAAACCATAGCACTTATGTACTTCAAGTATCCTTGATAAATAACAGCTACCATGCTTAGATGACGGCTTGAAAATTGTTTCAATTTTTTCCTTTTCTATTTTATCGACGGTTATATGTTGTGGTTTCTTTCTTGTGACAAATGTACTTATTGTAAGTCGCTTTGGACAAAAGCGTCTGCTAAATGCCCTAAATGTAAATGTAAATGCATCAACTCACTTTTAGTCCAATTAATCCTATATCCCGAAAATGTTCCAAACACGTTTATTTTGTCTAGGAGAACTGAAAGACTGGAACAGGGTCTGGAAATGAAATGTAAAATGTCGTCCGCAAACAGATATGTTATTGGGTGTGCCTGGGACGTTAAAGCAATGTGAATAGACTCTGCTAGAGGTTCGATAGCCAGCATGAACAGGAGGGGGGAAACCCAAAGATTCCACTGGATGCATTTCCGCTGCATTCCGACTCCGGTACGGTTTTGCTCCGTCATCCGTCGTCCGGCAACCCCCACTGGTTGCATTTTGAGTCCACCACGGCGCAGCACCGCCGAACAGCTGGAGACCCCGTGATCATAATAGATGCGTGACCGCAGTTATAGGTATGTTTTATAAACACAACAACACGAAGTGTTCCCAACAGTAGGATTAGAAGAAGAGCTTGTATTTGTTTCTTTTTTTTTTTAGGTTTTTGTACTGGCATCAACACACTGTTTTATTTTGAAAATTAACCGGATGTTATGTTGTTGTTTTGTGTCTGCACTTCCTGTCTGCTCTGTGCCCGATTCGGCTGAATTGCTGCGTCGTGCTCCGGCATCCGCCAGAAATAGAAGTCCTGCGTATCTGCTCCAGAGGGCTGCGGGCTGCCGGAGCTGGGACAGAGCTGGGACGGAGCAGATACGCAGCGCAGCAGACCCGGTGGAAGTTAACACATAGACTAGAGTGAAACGTATGAGCTCCGCTGTCGTGGCGAAGCTGTGACGTAGCGGAGCCGGACCGGACACGTATTTGGTGGAATCGAGGGGAAAGGGAACAGAATTGCCTTGTGCCCCTAAACAAACTAAAGTGAGGGGATCGCAGTATCAGTCTTTGTCAGTATTTGGGCCCTGGGATTATTGTAAAGTAAATGTATCTAATCTATCTAAAACAGCCAACAAATATGACCAATTTACCTGGCCGAACGCCTTTTCGGCGACAAGGGCAACTACTACAAGATCACTCATGTTTGACTGTGGACTATATTAAAGACACGTCTGAGATTAGAGGAGGAGTTTCTACCAAGGCAAATCCTGTCAGGTGTGGTGCCAAAAAGTTTATATATGTCTACAGCTGCTTTTATCTGGATCAAACAGTCATAACTACACATACACACGACTTTATGTCCGTGGTAATTGCAAAGGTATGTCTTTGTGAAACTTTAATGTTTCTTGTAACCGAATAATCACAATTGTGACCAAAGTGTTTGCAGTTTAAATCGTAATCAGGGCATGACATTTACGTGATCATAGGCAGTATTGTTTCCAGTGTTAATATGTGGTTGTATGTCTAATATCCTTGATTAGGCCTATATTTGGAAACGATACTGTTATTAACATGATTTATGGATGGGTATAAAATATAGAATTGATCTCTATTGCAATTATCCTTATGACTCTCCATTATTTTACCTGCTCTGTGCCCTAGATTATAACCAATCCAGTCCTTTTTACCTGTTGAAATACCTTTAAAGGGCCAATACAACTCATAAAAGGCAGTATTTCACCTGCCAAAAACACGGAAATCAGTTTCTGGCAGACAATCACTTTTTGGCACCACACCGGTCCGAATGAACCAGATTGCCCATATACTTGTTAAGTCTATTTGCCAGGACTTTTACCTATTTCTGAGGGCATGTAAGAACATGTTAAGCATATGAGGTGCGAGGGTGTCAGCAAATATTTTGTATAACCTGCTGGGGAGCCCGTCAGGGCCAGGGGTTTTGCCTTCTTTTAAAGATTTTATTGTTTTCTTTAACTCCTCAATGGTGATATCTTTATTTAAAAAAGGTTTACTCCTCTTCTCTGTGTGAGAGGGAAAGTTAATACTTTCAAAAAAACCTCCATAATGTGAGGTCCTGCTTTCGCATTGGAGGAGTAGAGACTTTCATAAAATTCTTGAAAACATTTATTAATGTTTTATTGAAGACAAATACACCCCATGATTGGATTTAATTTAGTGGATCATACGATCATTTTCCAGCTTGCAGAGTTGTTTGGCAAGCAGTTTGTGTGGTTTTTCCCCAAACTCAAAATGTTTCTGTTTCAGGAAAAGGAATGATTTTTTAAGTCCTCGCCTTAAAGTGCAACTCTCGCCAAAATGCAACCTAGGCTTTTTTGTGAATGTACCTGAGTCAAACCTTTGTGTAAAAGCATAATTACGACGAAAAAGCCACTTTAAAGATTTACCGTAGTTTCGTTTTCGGGTCAAAATCATTTTCAATTGCGTGCTAGGGGCAATTGTATGGTAGTATCAAAACCGCTAATTTAACACTAAGAAGACTCGGCACAACATGAAACTTTGCTCGTAGTATCACCAGGGTCTCTACACATGAACACGAGCATTGAGAACATTGTTTGTGTACACAGAGTTTACTAAAAATAAGGTTTTTGAACAACTCACGTCAGCAGTAGCAGTAGCCGTCCTGCCAGTCGAGAAGAGTCGATCCCCGAGTGCGGCGTAACATGGAGCTTTCTCCTCCATGTTACGCCGCACTCGGGGATGGACGCATCTCGACTGGCAGGACGGTGGCGAGTGGAGCAAGCAACTGCTAACGTGAGTTGTTAAAAACCTTCTTTTTAAAATTGTACTAATAATTGATATCGATATCGGTATCGGTATCGATATCAAAATCAGCCCTTAAAAAGCCAATCGGTCAACCTCTAATCTCAGAGATGCACAACATATTGAGCTGATTGTTGATTTTAGAAAAAAACACCCCTGTCTACATTAGTGGAGCTGAGGTGGAGCAGGTCAACAGTTATAGATTCCTTGGAATAACCATGACTGAGAATCTTTCTTGGTCATCACACATCACCACCTTGGTTAAAAAGAAAAACAAAAAAGGCTCTACTTCCTACAGAAACTTAGTAAGGCTAAATTCTGGAGCCAGATTCTGGTCACCTTTTACAGAGGAACAATAGAAAGCATCCTGACTGGAAACATCACAAACTGGCATGGTTCCTGCACGGCCCAGGACAGGAAGGCTCTACAGCAGGTGATTAAAACTGCCTAGAACATCACTGGTACCCATCTACAGAGCATCAGCGACATCTGTGAAGTGTGATGTCTGCATAGAGCCCAAAGGATACTAAAAGACACCACCTACCCCAGCCACAGTCTGTTCACCCTGCTGCCATCTGGCAAAAGATGCAGAAGTATCCGCTGCCATACCACCAGACAATGGAGCAGTTTCTTTTCCCAGACCTTGAGACTCCTGAACTCATCCTCAATGCTCCACTGTCTGGATCTATCATATATATATCTAAAATAGATGTGGCAGGACTCAATGACTCAATCATTATTTGTTTTTTTAAACCCTTGTTTAAAAAATTACAATAAATTAATCTTGTACCCTGTATATAGAGTATTTAAATTAGGAGAGACTAGTGAATGCAGTAAACAGAATGTTTATTACAGCAGATGATATGTGAGTCTTGTCAGAGAGTCTTTTGATTTTGTGATCTAAGGGCGTCTGCCCTGTGCATCAGCAAGAATAATCCCCTCATGGAGTCCACACACTGGTGGTGGTGGTGGCGGTTGATGACTCTTCTGAGACCGACCTGAGGCTGATGAAACAATGAAGCTGATAAAGCTGATGAAGCTGGTGAATCTGTGAAGACTGGACAATGATGGGGAGGTGGAGGGCGCGTGCAAAACAGCTGCATGAATGAACCAGAAGCAAGAAGACAATCGTATTTAAAAAGACAGCAGCAAGATGATAGGCTAACAGTGAAGGTGTGTCACTTTGCTATTGGATAGATGTTCCAGGCTGATGTAAGCAGCTGAAGCTAGTCCATGCATTTGTTACTTCCAGACTGGACTATTGTAATTCTCTATTATCAGGCTGCCCTAACAAGTCTCTAAAGAGTCTCCAGCTGGTCCAGAATGCTGCAGCACGTGTACTGACAGGAACTAAGAAAAGAGATCATATTACTCATGTACTGGCCTCTCTGCACTGGCTCCCTGTAAAATCAAGAATAGAGTTTAAAATCCTTCTCCTCACTTACAAAGCTGTTAATGGTCAGGCACCATCATATCTCCAGGAGCTCATATTACCCTATCACCCAACTAGAGCATTACGCTCCCAGAACGCAGGATTACTTGTAGTTCCTAAAGTCTCCAAAAGTAGAATGGGAGCCAGAGCCTTCAGTTATCAAGCTCCTCTTCTGTGGAACCATCTTCCTGTTTTGGTCCGGGAGGCGGACACCCTCTCTACCTTTAAGAGTAGACTTAAGACCTTCCTCTTCGATAGAGCTTATAGTTAGGGCTGGTCCAGGACAGGCCCAGGCCTGTCCTGGACCAGCTCTTAGTTATGCTGCTATAGGCCTAGTCCGGGGGACAATGACACACTGAGCTTCTCTCTCCTCCCCTCTCCTCTCCTCTCCATCTGTATACATTATGCCTGTATACATGCCCCATCTCTGCATGTCACTGACTTGCTTCTTCCCCGGAGTCCTTGTGCTTTCTAGTCCTACAGGCTCCCATGGATCCTGGCCGCGCCCGGGTCGTGGATCGTGGATGTGCCCACTGCTATGGCCCTGCCTGATCGTGGATGCGCCCACTGCTATGGCCCTGCCTGATCGTGGATGCGCCTACTGCTATGGCCCTGCCTGATCGTGGATGCACCTACTGCCATGACCCTGCCTGACACCCACCACTACTGTCGCTAATATTAGTCACATCTCTGTTACATACGTTCCACTACTATTATCGTACTGCATTGCTACATACCATCCTTGCCATTGATCATTACTACTGTTATCACTAGTAATCACATTTCCATGTGCATTTCATCATTATTGCTGTAATACATCTTTGTGTACTTTCACTCCTGTCAACCATCGCTTATAATTGAATACATTGTGATCTCGTTGATCTGCTCTGTACATGCGACATCTATTGCACGTCTGTCCGTCCTGGGAGAGGGATCCCTCCTCTGTGGCTCTCCCTGAGGTTTCTTCCGCATTTTTTCCCTGTTAAAAGGGCCTTTTTTGGGGCAAGTTTTTCCTCACTCGAATCGAGGGTCGAAGGACAGAGGGTGTCGTCTCTGTACAGATTGTAAAGCCCTCTGAGGCAAACTGTGATTTGTGAATTTGGGCTATACAAATAAAATTTGATTTGATTTGATTTGATTTGATATCCAGTGATAGTTCCAGATAATGACAGGCAATAATGAGTGATCATAAGTGAGAGGAGTGAATGAAACGATGGTATGAGAAATAAACTAAGGACTGAGTATGCAAAAGAGCAGTCCTTCTGTCTGAACTTTCGCTAGAGCTTAATATGTAGCCCAAAGGGAAAGGTCTATGGGCATTAGGGTTGTCAAAAGTATCGAAATTCAAAAAAGTATCGATACTAAAATGTTGTATCCGGATACGATACTCATTTTCAAAAGTATCGATACTTTTACCCCCCCGTCACCCCCGTCACCCCTCCCCTCCCAGACGCCGAGACACCGACGCTGCGTCCTTCTCCCTCTCTGCCTTCACACACAGCAGCGGCACCCTCCCCCTCACCGTGACGTGCACAATAACAACAGAGCATGGCCAGTGCTGCTGCAGGAGGGCCAAATCAACCAGTTTTGGTTGAAAATGAAAGAGGGAAAAGTGTTTGGAGGTATTTTGCCTTCGAGTCTAACGAACACGGAAAGCCGAAGGACGTAGATAAGCCTGTGTGCAAACACTGCTACAAGGCGGTGGCGACCAAGTCAAGTAATACTTCCTGGCCTTTACAGTGAATTTTGAGGTTAGTGTCTTTCGTTTCAAACTTATTACTGATGTTATCGTGGCCGGTGGCCCGCATTAATGTTGGCCGTGTTATTATTAGCCATTAGCCGCAGCTAGCGATTAAAGGCTGACGTCACGTTAATGATTAGAAACAACGTAAAAAAATAAATAAATAAATCAGGCATGCCCATATTACGTTAATAGACACAGTGTCAGTATACTAAGTTTACATAGATGTTGGTGACTGAAAAGTGTTATTTTCTCTGTTAAAGTCCCAGAATGAAGCAGAGAAAAGTCGACCTGCAACCAAACAGCAGCACACACAGCCAACTCTACCATCTGTTTGACCAACAACGAAAATGTGATGCCAAGTCCCCAGAATATTTAACGTGTGGTTCTGTTAATTGTTACATGTTGTAACAGAGGTTATTTTTGCATTTTTCTTGTTAATATAATATTAAAATATTAATATTATATAATATTTCTTTTAAATTTTGTGGTCTTTTTTTTATCCTTGTGGTATCGAAAATAGTATCGAGTATCGAATATTTTCCTGAGTATCGGTATCGAGTTGAAAATTTTAGTATCGTGACAACCCTAATGGGCATGTAGTAATACATTTAAAGTAACACATTTTAAGCAGTTACAAGACTTTTTATAACGTCAGTTTGCCAGCAGAACTGCACTACTTTCCCTGCCCTGTTGGCCTCCTCGTGCTCTCTACCTTGCTGTTTTTACTCTGAATAAACCAGTGAATATGCAAGAAATATTATCAGTAAATTAGTAAAGAATGATCATACACACAGTCATTGAGATTAGATTCTTCTGATGTCATTATTCAGTCTTATCCTATCATTATTCAGGCACCCCTCTCCCCCACCCAATTATTTTTGCAACTTAAAAAACAGTTTCCTGCAATTTTACATATTGTTCATAATGGACCAGCATAAGTAGAGATTAACATAATTGTTAAATCTGATAGAACAAGAAAAATTCAGACAAACAAAATACATTGTTTTATTTATAAACTTAAAATAAATACAAATGGATGTAAAATTTCATCCTCGGACTCCTCTGAGTGACTATTTCAGAATGCATTTTATTAATCTAGAAAAATAATACAATTCATACCAACATGAGGTGTTACCTACTGTTTGACCTTCTGCTTCAGTTGAAAGACTGTCACAGAATTATTCAGCTCACAATATTTTCTGAAATCATTTTCAAGCCTGTCTTGCTAAAGTTTGTTTTCTCCTCCTGAGATGGTGATGGCATGACCCGCCCTACTCTGCCTCTGACTGGTTGGTACTTGTTGCCTTTCGTTGGGTTGGTTAGATTTAGGCATGAGGACTCATGATTGATTAGGGTTAACATCTGGATAAGCCAATCAGAGGCAGAATAGGGCCCCAATTACGGCAAGTAGCAAGTGAGGAAATATATTAGGAGGGGAAAAAAATAACAAGGGGCAATTTATGATCCTCACCATGTAAAATAGGAGGATTAGGACCTTGTGAAGATGCTCAATTGCATGACTCTCATTGTTAATGTATGAGACCTGCATGCATGCTACAGATAGAACAACGCTAGCTTGAAGCTAATATCCATGTACACCAAGAATTGTAGGAACAAATGTTGGTCTAAGGCCATGTTCTGAAGGAATAGAAATGAAAATGGCAGACTTTTCAATTATTCTAGAACATGACAAACCTCTCCACAATTCAATATTTACACCCCATATTTTTCCAGCTGCCTGGTGGTAATATAATAAATATCTCAAGAGAGCGAGGTGAGTATGTGCATGCATTTATCCAAACTGCAACTACTGAGATCAAATGAACACACATGCATGCACTTGCACTCAAACACACACTTGTATCTATTCAGTGTGTGACCTGGCTGATGAATCCCTCAACGAGCATGAGCATGACTTATCAATGACCCATCTATATTCTTCTTCACTCATGGTTTCAAATGGACACACACACATTAACACGTATACACGCATGCACACTCACACACGACATACACGGTACTCTATTACCTCCTCCTAACACACATGCATGCCTGACACACACCATTATCTTGAGTCTTTAAATATATAATGGGCATTTTAATTGCAAAGCTGGCAGGTTGGAGACAGGAAATTTACAGTGAAGAGCCTCTTCACCTTGCATTAGGGAGGACAAAACTACAAGCGAACTGACCAAACGTACTTGCAAACATCTGTTACATGGTGATTAATTTTTTTTTGTCATCACTGTGTATTTCTGCATGATAGAATGAGACAAAACCGAGTAGAAATGTGACGAGTTCCAGAATCTGAGAGAGTGGAGTTTGGAGTCCTTTTAGAGCAAACTCAGGGACTAAACTAAGAACCTATCATGTGACTCAAGACATTCGATCCCAATGAGTCAGATAGGAAAGACTGCAGCACATTGATATTTAGTGAAATGAATGTAATCATACAAAAAAAAAAAAGAACTTGATGAATGATCATTCATTTCTTCTCAATCAAACACATTTCCTCCCTAACTTTTAAATAGTTAAATACTGACAGCCACACTGGAAAGACTAAACTAAAAACATAAAATGAACACAAATCATTTGAGTCAATTCAAGTCAAGTCTCAGGTCATTTATTTTCTGTCAAGTCAATTTACAAGTCACAAGTAATGAGTCAACTTGAGTTCAAGTAACAATGATTCAAGTCCACATCTTTGTTAGGAACTAAAAAGTCCCATTATCACGTTCCTCTCTGTGGTCTATCACATCTGAAGAACTACAAATTAGGCAAATGAGTGCAGCTACAGATTAAAATACAACTGTTTTTACAAATGACAAACAGGATAGTTATCCTTGTTAGGGCCCGAGCAGGGAACCTGCAAGGTCCCTATTGTTTTTGTATTGATTATTTTTTGTTATTTTTTATTTTTCTTCTGACAAAATGATCACATTTTTCACTGCCTGAACATACCCCAAAACTCACCAAACTTGGAATATACATCACACCTGGTGAAAAATGTTATAATCTGTTGTCATTGTGAACCACTAGGTGGTGCTATAATCAAGGAAAGTGCGTTTTGGGTTATAACTCCCACATACTTTGTCACACATTCAAAAACCTTATAACCATGCATTCAGTGAATTGTGCTGAATCTGCTGATATAGGCTACGCCCATTTCCGCAAAATGTTGCAAACCTACTTTTTCGAACTTCTCCCAGGCAATTTCACGGATTTGCACCAAACTTTGCCCACAGCATCTGTGCACCCTCCTGACAAAAAGTTATTAAAATAATTTTGATATTCCAAAGAATACTCAAGTTATTAAATAACAACTTCCTGTAGCTTTTGTTCCAAACAGGAAGTGTTGCATATCTCCACATTGGTGTGTCCGAATGACATGAAACTCAGGTTACTACTTCCCCATAAGCCTCTAAGCCACTGTGCAAAATTTTGACAGTTGACCACTAGGTGGCACTCCTTCAATTGAACTATTTTATATCTCAACATTGGGTGGTCGGATTAACACAAAACTTGGTAGAGTCATTGCCAATGCTATGGAGTTAAACAGAATGAAAAGTTAAGTTAGCCTAATCGGTGTAAGCTAGGTTAGCTCCTGCGGTACCAAGCTACATATTTATCATCTTACCCACAAAAGACATTTCTGGAGTTTAGTTAACATTTGATTTTTCACCAGCAACGACCACAAACTCGCCTGTTGGCCGCTCATTGTGTTAAATCTAATCCCTAAAACTAGCGTTTCTCATTCCGAGCAGGTATCCGTCTGTGCGATTCAGAGTCAGAGGCTGCAAGTCGAATCTACACATGATAGCTCCTGTTGGCGGCCTTGAATAAAGATTTTGGGGGAAAAAAATCGTCCTGGCGGCCTTCAAATGACTCAACAGCGCCACCTGCTGCTGTGGAGTGCAAATTACAGGACATTTGTTAGAACGTTTCCTGGCATTTGTGTGTGAATCTGAAGGCATTTGTGTGTGAATCTGCAAGGCGGAAAATTAGTGCCAAAAGTCACGTGACAGTTTTTCATACTTGTATAATTGTTTTTTGTACTTGAAGGATTTTTTTGTACTTGAAGGTTGTTCTGTTTTTGTACTTGAAGGATATTTTTTTTGTAATTGAATAAATATGTTTCTTTGTATGTGTAAAACATGCTGTATTTGTTTCTGAAGCATGATGTATTTTTTTGATAGGTAAGTTTCTTATTTGCAAAACAAAATGCATTAGTTTGTGAATCTGTCTTTTGTCTGTGAATCATTGGGCGTGAGTAAAACATGTTTTGGGTGTTTGTGAGGTTTTGGCATGATTTTAACTCCATACAATGCCCTCCTGAGGATAGCTGATGAAGATGTTACCGATCCGACACTAGGTGGCGCTGTGGTGGCAGTCTAATTTTATATTTGGCAGTTTTAAACCTTATATCTACATGTTCCCTGAATTCAGCTGAATTGTGTGCTGTAGGCCACGCCTACTTTCTCGCTACATTTCCATTCACAAATTCGCGAAATGTCCCAACCTCCTTTTTTCGAACTCGTCCCAGGCAATTTCACCGATTTGCACGAAAATTTGCACACCGCATCTGTGGACACTTCTGACAAAAACGTATTAAAAGAATTTCGATCCAAAGTCCAAAAAAACGCCCAAAATATAGAACTACAATTTCCTGCACATTTACTTCCAAACAGACAGTCTTGTGTATCTTGACGAAATACAGTCCGATTAACACAAAACGTTTGCTAATTGTGTTCCATGGCCCAATGACAGTTTGTGCAAAATTCGGTGCAAATCGGCCAATAGGTGGCGCCTTTATTGCTAAATGACTAAATAACAGCTTCACTGCCTTCACTTGAATGACATTTAACCCCTTTACTGCACTGTCCTAAACACGGACAGGTAAGACACGCATAAACAATAATCGGCCAATGGGGCCGGATAAGCGCCACACCCTGACAGCAGCACACCCTGACGCGTGTGGACTGTAATGGCCCGTTCATCACTGCTTGCAGTTTTAATTTTCTTACTGTTTTTTCAGTTACGGTTTAGAACAAAACCAAGATCAACTGTCATCAAATAAAATCACTTTCTCACTTTTAGCTGGTGCACACACACTCTTTCTCTCATCTTCTTTTAATCTACCCTTTTTTAGTAGTGGGGAAGCTGACAGTGTAACTTTGATACTTGTGGTGGCCAATATTTCCTTTTGAAATGACACTGTAGCAGCCACATTGACTGTGTACGACCAACTAGTGATATTCAGCCCTCTGCTGAGATAATTTTTGAACCTTTGGAAAGTACTACCCTGGAGCAAGGACATGTTTTGGCACCAAAAACAATCACACAGTCGAATAATTTAATCCTGTTGTGGAAACGCATTAAAAGCAGCATATTAATGCCCGTGGCTTCGTAATGCGAAAGATGTTCCATGATCATACAGTATATGGATATAATCTTTCAATGTCCACATACATTTGGCCATGTAGTGCAGTTTCCATACCTTTTATGCGAAATTCAATGTATGGCATAGGCAGCACTACTTATGAAACAAGGCTATAACCATCACTATGAGAAAGACTTGATCAGAGCAATATTAAAGTGGTCATAGCTTAGAAATCTACCCAGATTCTGCGTGTGTCTGTGTGTGTTTGTGTGTGTGGAGTGTGTGAGATATAATGAACAGTGGACACTCTGCTATTGTCACAGAGAGAGGATGTGTGCATCTGATAACAACAAGACGATATGGTTGTTATCAAATAATGAGTTAGCTATTGTTTGATATGGTGTGTGTGTTTGTGCATGTTCTGTGATTTACAGTGTGAGTGGGAGTGTGTGTGTTTTACCATGGCCTGTGTGGAGCTCTCCTGCAGGTCCCAGAGTAGCGCATGGTTATCAGCCAATGATATCACACGCTTGCCATCCCCCATGGGCTCCCACAGCACACTGTAAATACACAAAACCACAAAGTCACTGTCAATTAGAATACAGATGTTGGTCAAACATGCATACAGGCTCATCCCCACATGCTGCAGACATAAGGGACTGGAGCTTTTTGCTTGGATTTCACATGACTGCCAAATACAGCACCATGGTTAATACCATAGCCAAACTAATTTTAAACATCTGTGTGGATTTTCCAATCATGTCTGGGATTTCATGCGGATGTATGGATGCATGTGTCCTATAAGTACAGTGTCAACAAGGAAAGTATTATAAAATGTCACACGTTATAGATGTTAAAGGTTGCGTTCTGCAGTAATTTTAAGTTTTTCATCAAATACCATTAAAAAAGATCTGGTGGTCTGTCTCTCAATTCTTCCTGTGATACAGATCACACATATAGGGTCAAATATTTAAAAAAGCTCAGTAATTTCCTGAAACAGCTGTGCACTGTAGGTTTTAGCGAGTGTTACTCAAACAGGGGGAAACAGTAGGGAATGGTTTATCTGTTCTGGGCTACGTAGAAACATGGTGGTGCAACATGGTGGACTACATGGAAGAGGACCTGCTCTCTCTGTAGAAATGAAAGGCTCATTTTAAGGTAATGAAAACACAGATCCGCTAAATCCTACACTGGACCTTTAGTGAAAAACAACATTTTTCTGCAGTTCTACATTCAATTCTTCTAAAAATCGAAAAATTACAGACAAATCCTTGGTTACTATCAAATTATTCCATATTTGAGAAGCACATGTATCCCAGACCCAGGTGTCACTAGCCGTGTTTCCATAAAGCATTTTTATGTGCATTTTGAAGAATATAGCATTTGCTGTGTGCATTATAATCATTGCATTTCTTCGTTGTCTCCGGACAGCATGCAACATGGCATATACTAGCTGACATCCAAGAACAATTACAACTTGCCCTATCGAAAGTAATTCCTGACGACCTCTCTCCATTTTGTCTCCTGGTTTGTTTATCTCTAGCCTCTGTTTACTTCCGCATAGACACGTGACGTAGCCACGTAGCCTACACCGTGTCATCCTCTGACGAAATTACAGTTTACGTAGCTTAGTTTATTGGCTCAAAACAGTTTATGGAAACGCACCAGAATTATATCTTAATTTTTTAAAGATTTTAATTAATTTTAATTTTAAGTAAACCTTCAAAGGTTCACTTAAAATTTGCTTGACATTTTATGGAAACATGGCTGCTGTCACCAGCCAGAAAAGTTTAGTTTTATGTGTGCAATTTGTCATGTTCTTGATCTGCATAAAAAAATCCTTCAAAACACTGTGACATTGCCGAGAGCAGGTGTAACCTTTACAAATTAGGATGCAGCAGCCAATTATTTGTCTAAGAAAGTGACAATAGCATACAACTGAGCTCTATAAAGTACTGGCAAATCCAGCAGCCCAATTCTATCAATCTAGTGTTCAAACACAGCAGTGGGATACAGTGTTGCCTCAATGGGGTGAATGAAGTGGTAGCTTTCACTGCATTCTTAACTTTGATTTCTCCTTTCATACTACTTTCCACAGAGTACTGATTCCTCACGGCATGCTTCTTGGAGTTGCAAATCTCCACTGTGCTCTACTTAAAATATGTATTCTGTGAGGGGCCAAACCAGACTTGTCACACCGTGTCACTGTTGCTTTATAATTCCCTCGGAGTAGATTAGATCACTCTTATGCTTTTGTTGTTCATTCTTCTTAGTTTGGCAGAGACACAGTTACATGGGATAAGAAAGGAGACACAACCCAAGTGAGAAAGCAGCGCTTTTAACTCTGACTCCTATCAACTATAAAAGCAATATGTCAGTGAAATCAGAGACCTGGCAGTAAGCTAAACATGACCTTGGCCTCTACAGCTACTATTTTTGATTTAGTGTGACTTGTGTGACTAATGTGTCTAATCTGGGTTAAAGAATGTAAAATGTCACTGAGGTACAGATGTGGTCTGGCTGGAGGTGTGGATGTTTGAGCCTGTCAAACCTTTAAAGCTGCTGTCATTAGAGGTTTACGAAATTATGTTTATTTAAGGAGTTCATCAATTAGACAACTCAATTTTCTTGGACTCATTTGTCAACTTGAACAACCAGTGTAGGAGAGAGGGTGTATGCTACAGAAGCTGAGAGTGTTCGCAGGAGATAAAGGAATGACAGAGGAAGGGAGGTAAGACAAAGTTAAAGTTTGTTTTCAGATTAAATCCAAGTTTCAAATGTGAATAGTCCTATAAGACAAGGGGAAGCAGAGAGGGGGGAGGCGGCGGTGGGTGGGGGTAATGTTTATAATGGCTGTCAATTCATGGCTGTTGCTGAGGGAAAGCTTTTACTGCCCTCCTAACGAGCAGAAAGTCATGGGCTTGGGATGCTCATACATAACACACATACTCACAAACACATTAATACAATGCCTTTATACAATAAATGCCATATGTCCATTGAAAGTTGCTGTAATCAGTGGTTGCTGTAAACATTCATCCTCTCCATACTGGCCATGAAGCAGTCTCTTCCAAACATGACAACAGTGTACAAGATGGGAGACAAAATCCAGGTCTCATTCTGTACAAAAATGCATTCCTACTGTAAGTTAAGCTGAAACTAATATGAATCATTTGAAAACTCTTTCAACCACTGACATGATCTATTTTTTATGTTTAATCAGACCAGGCTACAGTAAGAGTTAAAAGAACAGATAAATTAAACACCAAGTTACTTGACTGATACATCACAAAATAATGACAACTGGCTCAACAAAATCCAACCTACATCGATGCTACTAAATGGCTAATAATGCAATAATATCAGATTGTATAGAATGTCTGTATTTTTAAATGACAAATTACTTGTATTTTAATTAAAGATACTTGTATTTTAATTAAAGATACTTGTAGATGTATTTGTGCCCATCTCTGATTGTCGATTAACACATTTATCATTGACATCCCTAGGTAGGAAAGATCAAATGGCACCACGATTTTCCTTTTCATTGAAAAAACTATTAAAATCATGATGACATTTGTGGGGATCTGTACCAAACAAAAATGTCTTCTAACATCTGGAGATATTTAGGCCAGGACATCTCTGCAGCACGACAGTACTGCTGTTTTGTCACAAAAAAATATCAAAAAATGGCAGCTACTTGGATATTGCATTTAGCCATATTGCGATTTTGGTTATATTTTGATTAATTATGCATAGCTATAATGAAGTGAAATAAAATAAAACAAAAACGTATTCACCTATTAGCTTGATGAACTGACAGGACAAACTACTGTAGCAGAAGTAATTATGGAGGTCCAGATTCAAAGCTTTTGCAGGCATTTCAGAGCTTCTGAAAGATTAAAACGATAGACCGTCTGCCAGCTGTTGGTCATTTACTGGAAAAGAACCAAAGTCCTTTTTTGAAAGGAAGAAGACGCATTTCAAGTTCTGTCTTTCCATACCTCAAAATAACTGTTATTGCTAAACTATATTACTCGCAAAAAATGCACAGGATATAACTCACAGACACAATGTGAGAACAAAGAAGTACCCTATATTTGGTTACTGTTGACTGTATTTGTAAATACTTTACATCTTATTTGTCAATAAAATGTGTCTTCTTTCATAGTTTAGGGTAAATGGTGGTCCTGGGTTTAATTATTTTATTCTGATTGGGGATTTATTTTGATTATAAGTGGAGTATAAGGGTCCCTGAAAACACAGCTACTGTGTTCCAACAGCTGCTAGATTTTGGTAGCTAAGACACAGTGAAACCCCAGCTTGTCAAAAAATGACGCTTTCGGATGGGGGCCGACCTGCACCTTTAACGATAACTAAATTTAATGGTTTAGGTTTATGTTCCCAAATGGGTGGCAAGCCCCATGATGTGACTGTCTGTCGGTCCATCCGTCCGTCCGTCTCTCTCTCTTTCTCTCTTCTTTTGTATTCCACACATTCTTCTTCCTTTTCAAAACCTGCCACTTAAATTACCCACAATGCAACTTAGCCACTGTGCGACATCAGTGGAGGCAATTTATTAGATGACATGCAGCTTCCTCTTTATACTATGCTTTCCACATATGTAGTAGTACTTCCCAAGAGCTGACACACTTTAATGTGTAAAATTGGTGGAGTTACCCACACTCATCCTAACTCTTAACACAGAGAGCAATGATATAGGAAAAACCAATTGCAGGAGAGGGTAACATTTCACTTCCACCAGTGTGCCACCAGAAAGAAAATCCCCCGAAGAAGAATCTTGCTGGCAAAATGCCAAAATGGCTGCACAGTCAGACTCGAAATGGGTATATTCCCATTATGTTGAGCTTATCAGAAAAAAAAGAAAAAAAACGTAATAGTCAAGAGCAATATATTTATTGAGAAGCAAAATAAAGCCATGTTTGCCTGCCCATCCCTGTGTCCAAGACTATTTGTTTATTTAAAAAGGCTCCAGGTCCAGGCTATAATACTTAATATAACACGTAATTTAAGCGGGCAATTTAGCACATAGTGGTAACCACTACATGTAAATGCATTAATGGGCCAGATCTGTTCTCCGGGGGAGAGCCTTCACCAGGTTATAAAATATTGCCCACCACTGGATTTGTAAAGAACTGCAATAAATTGGAGCTTCTGTGCTTTGATTACTGACAAAATGACCCTCTTCCATTCTATGATGCCCAGTTGTACGTTTGCAGTTATTTTGGAAGTAGCGCAAAAGTAATCAGTAACACATTTCTCTACACAGAGAGTAATCATGTTAAGTAACTTATTATTTTCGAATGAAAGTAACCAGGAACATGTAAACATTACATTTGGAGGAAACTTGTCCAACACTGGACAAAATACCCTCCTTAAGCTTTGACACTGACAAATCTCTTATTGAACCTTTTATTCTCTTCTTGTTCTTTATTTTTGGCAAGGAGCAATGTAAAAAAAACAAAAACAAAGACAACAGTTTTTTGCAGACCTTCACTTTTCCCAGTTAAAATGACAAACATCCCTGATGGCAAATTATATCATCCACTAATGCTGATCTTGAATTCTGAATATCAATATTTTAAGCTTATTAACTAACACTGAATGGGGACCTTCAGTATTTGGAGCAGGTAGGTGACGAAGAAGTTATGTGTGCAAAGTAGAAATGCTACAGTTGTTATTTCTGTGTCAGGGACATATTTTATCAACATTTAATATCTTGGACTACTCATCTAATTTTGTCAGGTTTTAGTGACGGATTGTTAACGTTACTCAGACTGCCACTCAAAATTGTTTCTGCCCTCTTCAAAGCATCAACTTTTAATTGTTTTTTAAGTGGTTATGAAACATTTTCAATTTAACACTGATGTAAGATGTAGAGATGTAGGCTATATCTAGGCTAACCCAGGTATCTAAACATTTTTCTTTGCTCTGTGTCATCAACATCATATTACAGTTATTAATGTTACATAATCACAAATAGATGCATTACATCATCACCATGCATCTTGCATACAGCTGTGTTTAAAAAAGAAAAACAGTATGAAAAATACGTCGGTTTCTTTTACTTGCTTTCAAAACAAGTACATGCAATAGCCAGAACAAGATCTTTATGCTCATACTACTTTTATCCACAGGGGTTGCCAGAATCACAAAAAGTGAAAGTTCCTGTTAACTGCTTTAACATTAGCAAGTATCATTATTCTCACCCCACACAGGGAAAATTAATCCATCAGTGCAGGTGAAACATTTTTAAAACTGGGGCATGTATGGTTTTCATAAAACAGCTATAGGTGATTAAAGATCATTGTGTTTTAGTTAATTATAATGTAAGATACTTGCACATGATGAAAGCCGAACATAATTAGATTAATTGTGGGATTTGACAGGAGATTCAATAGTGAGTCGGGATTGGATAAAATGCCATCAAACTTTGACTTCAATAATATTATTACAGGTAGAAATGATGGGCAAACCTATAAAAGTAATTCCCAAGTTGTAATAAATTGAAAGGACCCTTTAATGCACCTGCAACTGCAACATCTGCATTGTGGTGTTTAAAGATATTATTTAAAAGGCTGGATTGCAAAGGCTCTATAAACTACTAATAGCCACAATCGCACACACACTCACATGCATCCACAAGGCTGATAGTTTGCATTAGAGCCTCATATTGGGGACCAACTGAATGGGACTAGGGGACCCTCGCAGAGAAAATCCAGCTAATCGATCAACAAGAAATCAGCCTTCACAGTCACATACAGTACACGCTTTTGCATGTCCAGGTACATACACAGACAAAAAGCACAGATGCTAATAGCACTACAGGATAAAAGAGGCTTGACATATTTACAGCCTGACTCATTTCACTTGAACGACTCAAAGTCTTTTACTCAGAATGATTACACAAAAAAACACAAATGCATGTGCGGCACAAACACACAATCACTGCCAAACACCTCGTACCCCCTCCTGTCACACCCCACTTTAGAAAATCAACCTTGTTGCTTTCTGAGCTTTACCATTCCTGCCTAGGGTCCTGATTGGCTCAGATGGCTCCACGGGAATTGCTTCGCTCAACCCAATCGAAATCAAGTGGGAGAATAAAAATTGGAAGAAGGGAAAAAACACACAAGTACAAAAAAACACCAGGTATTTTTTAGGGGGGGTTCGGGGGTTAATTTTGCTGATATTTCCATTCCATTTCAAGCACAGGGCAGAGGCTCAAATGTTTGCCCACCCAAACAATGAGGGAATTTGGGGGAAGGAGACATTGTTTTTGTTAGTGGGAGTGGAGGGACACCAGCTACCAGATAACACACACATAAAGGACACAGGCTACACACAGACACGCTACAGTGGACACCACACACACACACACACACACACACACACACACACACACATTAAAATAAAAATACCATCTCCAATCCCTTTACTCTTTGTCTGCTTACACACACAAACATTCACACAGACACACACTGGTGCAAGCTGCCAGTATCACCAGAGTGGGGATAAGTGCGTGTGTGTGTGTGTGCGTGGGTGTGTGTCAGAGAGACAAAGGAGGTGGGCAGCAGGCCAAAGTCATCCATCTAGGGGAGCCAATAGTGCACAGCATAGGCTACAGGCTTCACAGCACCAAATACACACACACCAAACGCACATGCACGTGCGCACACACCCACACACACACACACACACACGCACACACACACACACACACACACACACACACACACACACACACACACACACACACACACACACACACACACACACACACACACGTGCCCTTGTGAGGGTTATAGCTCTAAGGGTGTTAAGATGATGGAGCTCAGAGCCATCAATGGTAGCCTTGCTTGACCTGCCCTCTGACACAAACACACACACACACATACAAAACCTGCCTCTTATCACACACAGCACAAAACACACACCAAGTTGCACAAATGCAATCTCTCTCCTCTTGTGCATTCTTCTTTGTGAGCTTCTCTCCATCTTTCTACCTTCTACCTTCTATCTTTCTTCCTCGCTACAGTATGCATCACACTGATGGCCCCTCTAAAAATGATAGCAATCATGTGCCAGCTGATGAACAGCAGACTAAAAATGGGAATGACCATTGATTTTATTCTCCTAGGTGCTGAGTTATGGTAAGGCATTGTGAACAGGAGCTTTGACTTTAAGACAAAAGGATTGTGCCGAGACTACAATCTGAGATGTGGGCCAGTCAATAGTCTGAGCCAAAAAAAATAAAAACACTCATATGGAGGAGAGATACAGGGAGAGAGGGGGAGACAGGAGAAAAGATGGGAGACAGGAGAAGCTTTATTCCAGCTGGTAGGAATCTCATGACGTGAGTGTGGGCTATTTCAGTTTCAGTAGGATGACATGTTCATCTGTCCCCTGGTGTGTTTTCAATGCTCACTGTATTTTCTAAATGGCTCCCATTTAGTTTTAATTGCAGATCTGATAATAGACAAATCCTGCCTGACACTGCATGCAAGTTGCTTGTTTGTTTGTTTGAGCTTTGTTTGACAGAGCTTTTCAGAGGACTATTGACTTCAAACCACGTAATGGGTTAAAAGGATTGGTTGGCATGTTATTTTAAGTCTGTCATACTTACATGCTCATATACAGTATACACTAAATGAAGCATGCCATTAGTTCATGCAGGACACAGAAGTCATGCACCTCAGCTGTAATCAGCTGACAGACTGCCAATTGAATCATTGTTACCAATCAGTCTCGCACCAGTTACAGCTATTCCCACCACAAGGCAGACCATTTAAATATGGCTCCTTCCTCCCTGCTGATGCTGCTGAAAAGCTTACTGCCACCTTCCCAGCCTACACCTTTTGTTGTGATCAATTTTTTATTTTATTTTATGATTTATACAACAAACAGATAGACATATAGAAAACAGTTAGACATACACAAGTAAGACAACATACAACATTTAACAATAAACAGTTAGATATACACAAATGAGACCACATACAACATTCATCAACACGCACTCACACACACGTCCCCCACCCACACACACACAGGTCTTGCCCGCCCCCCCCCCCCACCTAGAGAAATCCAGTCATCTGAACAGCTCAGTAGAGTTGTTAAGTCTGTGTGAAAAATTTAGGATAACAGATGTAAAAGAAGTAGAAGAAGGACAGTAAACCATGGCTACCCCCCCAACATACTATCGATGAAGGATGACCACAAGTTGATGTTTTTAGCTTGCGCGCCATGCATGTTGGCCACAGATTTCTCTAGCTTAGCCAGATCTATAACTGTGTTCACCCAGTGTTGATAAGATAGATCATGAGGTGCTTTCCATCTCTGTGCTATAAGCTTTTTGGCAGCAGTAAGGCCTACCAGAAACCAGCGTTGGTGCATCAAAGAAAGATCCAAAACACTGAAATCGTTCAGCAATAGGATAGTTGGGGAGCAGGGGATGGTACGCTCAAGCACTATAGACATTCTGTTGGACACCATACTCCAAAAGTCTCTCACACCAGGGCAATCCCAGACCATGTGAACAAAGGTTCCTGTGGTTCCTAAAGAGCATAGCTGACAGTTGGGAGATGGATTTAATTTCATCAAAAATAATTTGCGCGGAGTGCAGTAGAGTCTGTGTGCAAAGTTATAATGAGTCATCTGATGGTTGGGATTACGAGATGATAGGTCAATCTTTGACCAGACTATGGACCAATTAATTGTGGAAGGTGCCATTGAGAGATCATGGCTCCAGCGACTATCCAATTGCAGAGTTTTTTCTGCGCATTTAGAAATGAACGTGTAAAGGGCGGACACCAAGCCTTTGGTAGAAAGATTTCCACATATTTTATGGATTGGATGAGGTTCCAAGTTTTCTCCCCAGGGGACTCCGTATGCCCGTAAGGCACTGCAGAGTTGTAGGTAGAAGAAAAAAGAAGTGCCAGGTAGGTTGAAATGAGATTTCAGATCTTGAAAAGATCTGAGAGTATTATCTGATGTGATGTCAGAAAGGGTATTGATCCCCTTATTACTCCACTGAGGGAAGAAAATCGGGTGACCACCCAAGCAAAGGGAAAAATTATTAAATAAGGGAAGGTGAGGATGGAACTTCAAGTGAATGCTGGAGTGTGATTCCACTGTTCTCCATGTGGCGACCAGATGTGATATTAAAAAGCCAAATTTGGATTTGCAGATTTTGATAGGGATGTTAGAGTAAATTAAGTCCTTAAGCCTATGTGGTTTAACTAGATTTTCCTCTAAAGAACACCAGGCTACCTGTGCCGCCGGATTTAACCAGGTATGTAGAGGTCGGAGGGTTGAGGACCAAAAATAAAATTGGAAATTTGGAAGCCCAAGACCACCAGAAAGTTTATGCCTCTGCAAGATGGACATTTTGACCCGTGGGCGTTTCCCTTTCCAGACATATCTAGAGGCGAACTGATGTAGTTTCTCCCAGTGCCCAACAGGGGGTGCTAAGGGCAGCATTGTACTACAGAAGTTAACCCGTGGTAGGATGTTCATTTTGATAATAGAAGCTCTCGCTCGAAATGAATTGGGGATGGATGACCAGCGCTTCAAATCAGCTTCCACCTGCCTGAGGGTCGAGTTGTAGTTAAAGAAGACTGTAGTTAGTATTGAAGCAAAAATGGATAAACCTAAGTATTTAAACTGGTCAACCACTGAAATATCGTTTGGTAAAGACGCTTGTCGCATAGAATCTTTAAGAGGAAGAAGGGCCGACTTGGACCAGTTTATTTTATACCCAGATATACTCCCGAATTTATTAAAAATAGACAGAATATGTGGTGTAGAATTAATTGCATCTCCAAGATAAAGTAATACATCATCGCAATAAAGACAGATGAAATGGTCCGTTCCATGAACCGTAACAGGCGTGTGGGGTGACTGACGAACCATCTGGGCCAAAGGTTCCAAAGATAAAATCAACAATAGTGGCGAAAGAACGCAGCCTTGTCTAGAGCTGCGGCCCACTGGAAATAAAGTGGAACAGATGTTGCCAGTCATTACCATGGCTGAAGGCGAGGCATATAGTGTTTTTACCATATTGATGAAGTGGATACCAAATCCCATATGTTGGAGAACAGCCCATAAGTAGTGCCATTCAAGGCGATCGAAGGCTTTCTCTGCGTCCAGCGATAATACCGCACAGGGAGTTTGGACCTCAGCGGAAGCTTCTATTATATGCAAACGTCTACAAACATTATCTGAGGCTCAAGCCTTAGCGCAAGAATTTTCGCAAACAGTTTAATGTCAGCATTCAAAAGTGATAAAGGACGATAATTTGCACATACTTTTGGGTCTTTTCCTTTTTCATTGAGTAAAGTAATTGTGGCAATGTTAACATCCCTTGAAAAGGAGCCACTTGAGATGGCATGATTGATCATGTTCAGCAACAAAGGGCCAAGCTGAGACCAAAATTGTAGATAGCGTTCCGGAGGAATTCCATCAAACCCAGGCGCTTTGCCTTTGTTAAGACTGCATAAGGCCATCTCCAATTCGACTAAGGTAAATGGTTTATCTGGAGACATAGCCTCCTGGGGCAGCAGTTTAGTGAGTTTTAAGGTCTTAAAAAATAAATAAAATTTAGAAGAGTCATAAGGAACCTCTGAACTGTACAAATTGGAATAAAAAGAACGGAATGTATTATTAATCAACTTGGAATCCGTTACCAGAGCTCCTTCTGGTGTTTTGATAGAAGGAATATGCGCAAAAGTTTCACTGGCACGCAGACTTATGGCAAGTGAACGGCTGGGGCGGGCTCCCTCAAAGTAATGATTTTGACGAGTACGATGGATAAGAAATTCGGCACGCTGTCGGAATAGGGAGTTCAGCTCTTCTCTTATTTTATTTCGTTGGATGATTGAGTCTGAAGTAACATTATTGTGCATAGCACCTTCAAGTTGACCGAGATCACGCTCCAGTTCAAGAACCCTTCGTTGCCTAGACTTGTTTAAATTGGAGGCAAACGATACACAGTTACTTCTAATATAACCTTTCACAGAATCCCATAGTATGCAGGGGTCTTCTACTGAACATTCGTTAAATGATATGAATTCAGCCAAGCCAGATTCAAGTTGATTTAAAAAGCTCTCATTCCGCAGCAAAGAGATATTAAAACACCAGCGTGGCGCACAGTCGCGCGATTCTGAAAGGTTAGCCCTGCAAATGACCGCCTTATGATCTGAGAAGGCCAAGGGGAGCATGTCTGTGCTTACCTTTTCAAGGAAATCCTTGGATGTAAAAATGAAGTCTATTCTCGAAAATGACCAATGTCTTGCTGAAAAAAACGAGAAGTCTCGTTTGTTGTGATTGGTGACGCGCCATACATCCATTAATGAAAATTCATGAGCCCATTTTCTTAATGCACCAGACGCTGCTCTCTGGTCACTGCCCTCCGCTATAGCTGTCCTGTCCACAGAGTGGTCCCAAACTGCATTAAAGTCTGCTCCAATAATTAACCGGTATTCTGCCAGGTCATGCATGATATTGGATAGTCGCACATTGAAATCTGAGTCAAAATTGTTAGGTGCATAAATAGACAGAAATGCAATTTTTTTGTTTGCTATGATGGTTTTCATAAAAGTGATCCTACCATCTGAATCGCCCCCAACACCCAAGTTGGTGAACTGAAAATTACGGCGGACCACAATTAATACCCCTTTCGTTTTATTAAGGGCTGAAGCATTTGCCTTTACACAGTAATATTTATTCTGCAATTTATGGACATCCTTCTGAAGCATGTGGGATTCGCTCACCATGGCCATATCCACTCCTTCTCTTCTCAATACATCTAGAAAACTTTTGAGGCCCCGCGCATTAAAAGAAAACACACTCAATCTAGTCTTTCAGATCGTAATACATACGATAAAGTATGAGCTGAAGATAACAGAAACAAATAAGCAGACAGAGCAAGACCTGACCCCCCCCAAACACACATACACATACCCCACACACAGCCAAGCGCACATACCCCTCTGAACCCCCCCCCCCCCACACACACACACACACACACACACCCACAAGACGAAACAAAACAGTACCAAGCAATACATGGATATTGCCAATATAACCATGTAAGCCTATCCTAACCCTCCCACCTATGCTGAACGAAGGCGAGTCCCAAGGAAACTCGAGGGGGAGAGCAATTGATCAAAAAAATAAATAAATAAATAAATTACGCCACTTTGGGGCAGTCAATAGCCAATGGCCTGTTAATCAATTAAAGGAAAATAATATGACCTTACATAGGCCTATAGCCACAACCGAAACAAACTAAGGACAGGACAAAAACAAACAGAAACCAGCAAAAAAAGCCACCCAACCGCAGGTCTAGCAAACAACACATTTCCGTATATGTACAATCGACACTTGGTTCAATAAACAAGATTTATTAGGAGTCTTGCAATAAACAAAATAGTAGGCATAACCTATTTGAAGTCCCAAATGTCCAGGTAGCGATGTGAAAGAAAGAATAAAAATAAAAATAGAAATAGGCTAGACAGAGGAACAAAAAATAATGGGGGAGCTGAAGTGCCACTCGCAACTTACCCCAAAGCGCCCGAACCAGCGTTAGTAGCGCTGGTCCCGCAGTTTCCTCCGACGCACCGATATGTCCTCTGAAATCTGTAGCCTCACGCCGGGCAGGTCAGTGGGCTCCAGCATGATAGATCTGGCTGTCTCCACAATGGAGAGCTTCTTTTGTAGATGATGGAGCTTAAAGATCACCGTGCTGGGCCTGGCGGCGTTCTTGACCATTGGGCCGATTCTGTGGGCGATTTCGATGTCGTTTTTCTTCAGAGGAATGGATAGGAGAGACGAGAGGATCTTTGCCAGGTAAGCCTCCATACTGTAGCCTGCCTCACTCTTCTCCGGCAGGTGAAGCAAACGGAGATTCCTTCTCCTAGATCGGTTCTCCAGATTGTCTATAGTGATCATGGCTTCCTCTAATTTGTTATCCAAGGCTTTGATGACCAACTCTTGCGCTTCCAGCTTGTTGGATTGTTCAAGCAATTTGGCTTCAGTTAGATCCAGCCACGCACCAATCGAGTTAACCGAAGTGTTTAATTTGTCCATCTTTTTTGACAAAGAATCCAATTTGTCTAGTTTGCTGGTTAAATTGGCATTTGATGCTACCAGCATATCTAGCGTCGCTTGGATTTTCTCCATTGTTGGTTTGGAGCGTGTTTTAGGCGGCATACACAGATGCTGGAATTGTTTGTTTGTTGTTTTAGTCAACTCGCAAAAGTTTTGACTAAACTCTATCCCAAATGGCAAACGGCGTTATAAAATCCACTTTTTGAGTTAATGGAGCAGTGTTATTTCATTGTCAAAAAGTTGATTAAGGTTATATGATCACTTTTTTTAGGGACACGCACGCACGTCTCACTCGCTGCCGTCCATCATGTTCGGTCAGATAGGATGAGTGACCCAGCCTACACCTTTTTATTTCTGAGTCCTGTCAAGGCTGAATGTTAAACTGTATTCATGGTCTTCCTTAGGGCTCACTCTTGTATACCTTGGGGGGATTTCTGCTTTGCTCTTCCTGTTTTGGCTTGGTATGCTGCTTGGTCAATTCAGGGAGCATCTTAAGAGCGGAGCCGTCAGCACCAAGCATAGCTGTATTCAATTTGTTGCAATAAATGGCTAAACCTATGATGAGAGTGTTCCTGACTGAAAGCAGTTTGGGTCCCTGTAATCATTCCGCCTATTCATACTGGTCATGAAGAAATCCTTTCCGAATGGATTTCCAATGTGTCACGGCCCTGCTGGCCTTTAACCTGTCTTCTCCTGCAGAGGTGCTGCTGCCCTGGTTCGGATGACAAGGCTGATCAGGCGCACCTGGGCCGGTGCTTCCAGAGGCTTTAAAACCCAGTCCCCAGCATGGCTCTTGCTCTCTCTCTCTCCTCCCTCCCTGCAGATACACATTTGGTTTCTTGCCCCTTGGTTTTACATCCAACGTGACACCCACACACACACTCACCCACATTTACACCACTGACAATACAGACTAACACACCTCATCCATTTTGTCTGTTGCAATGTTAAAACTTTTGTGTTAATAAATTATTTCATTTATTGGCATTTTGGTACTCCGTGGTTCCTTTTGTCACTGCTTTGAGCTAGGTTGTGACAAGTGATAAGGGAGACAATTGCGAGCCTAATTAACAAATTAAGCAATTTTCTAGTAAAGTTAGTCTTGTTAGAACTAAATTCCCTCTTTGTGTCAATGTTCTTCCAATTTAGCTCAGCAAGGAAAATCTGACTAGGGAAACAAAAAGAGGGACAGTAACTTACTTTACCAGGGGTACTCCAGGGGAGGGGGATACTAATTCAAAACTGATTCTCAATTGAATTAATGAAAAAGGGGCACTATTTTATTCTCTTAATCCTCAGCACTGTGTAAATACCATCAATCCACATACTTGAGTCCTTACTCCACTTCAATGCAATATATTACTTAACCTGCGAAATGGTCTTGATGAAAGCAAATGTCTACCAAAGAGTCAGTGTGACCATGAAATTAAATGAAACAGACAATGGACTGAGTTATTCCCTTCTTCCAAACCAGAATTGGCTGAAGGTTTTGTGAAGAGCTGCAGTGTGTTGGCTTGTCTGCATGCCACCTGTGCAAGTTCGGTGCTCTACTTTGCCAACTTTTAAGTCCCTTTCACATATGAACTCTGGACAATATCCAGATCAGAATCAGATCAGGAAATTGTCCACATTTGCTGGTTCACACATGCAGCACATGACAGGAGACTGTCACATGTGTTCAAACATATTAAAAATACTCTGTATGGTATGTGCGAGGGGTGGCACCTGGGTAGGAAGCAGACAGCTCTGTTATTGCTGTTTTTGTGTTGATATCAATACTACATGCATTTGGACATATCAATAATATCAACAAAAAAGTGGAAAGTAATATACAGTCAAACAGAGAAGAGTACGAAGCAGCAACACACCCAATTTACCATAGAAAGAAAGCTGCAGCATTTTGGATCTGTGTCCAGCAGATGCGTGAACGGGCCATACGGAAGTGCAAGAGACCGAAATATAGGTTGGGAATGTTCTGGCCAGATGCTTTGCAGAGCTTTGATGATAATGAGCAGTACAAACCCCATTTTCGCATGTCCCGGTGCATGTTTTCATATGTGTTACAGTTAATTGAACCTACACCAAAACACAGTCAACACGCCTACTCGCTCGGAGTTAATTCACTCTGGACAATTGTCTACTCTATTCACACATGTAGCTCCCCCAGACGGTTTACACATACAGCTACTCTGGGTAAACTCTTCTTTCCATTTTCCTTTGTCAGAACTTATTCTGAAAAGGTGTTTCCATCTCTCCCTAAGTGCTTTAACTCTTTTTTTACACGCATAAATCGTGTAAAAATGTTTTTTTTGCTCAAAACTTTTTTTGGGTTGTTTTGTTAAATGTAGCCATTTCATTAAACCTATTTTTAATACTATACTACTGCTAATGAACATAAAATAACGTTGGAAGAGACATTGCTATTGTACCTCCTCTCTGACATTGGACTTACATCTGGGGCTTTTTTTTACACATTGTTATTATTATGATTTTACAATATCAAAATATTTTTATAAGGTAAATATTTAAATTTAGAAAGGAAAATACTGACATTCTCTCTCTCATACACACATACACAGACATGTGGGTACGCACGCACGCACACACGCATGAACACACACACACACACACACACACACACACACACACACAGACTCGCACACACACAACCTGTGAACTGTTGAATAGTATGCTCATCTCCTCCAACTGGGCAGTCTGCTTCATGGTAGCTGTATCCTCTGTGGCTGATTTTTTTCTGTACTATCTTTCTTACCTGCATGTGGCATTTGGACGTTAAGTGGTCTTTCATCGTTTCCATTTTTAGGCTCTTATTGGCATCTGAAGCGTGTTGACGACATACCAAACGGAACATTGTCTGGCCTAACCAATTACAGGATTTTGCACTGTTGGTTTTTGTCCAGTTCTCAAAAAAAAAAAAAAAAAATCAAAACAAAACATTGTTTGACCTTTATCTATTTGGTCTGTGTCTCCTCCTGGGAGGTTTTCTCTGCAGTTCTCTTCATGCCACATTGTATTTCTGTGTGTTCTCATGAAAGTGCCCAAGTGAAACAAGCAGAGTCACAATCCAATCTGCATTGTGGAATATCACAAATTGCTGTGTACGTACTTTTATTTACCTGCCATGGTGGCTGGCAGGTTTTGTAAATTCATCCTCTACTACACAAAATCACACTCACTTGGCCGGTAGTGGGTGCTGATTTAGTGAAAGTTCAACTGTGAATCTATCAACAGACCAAATATGAGAAGCAAAATATCTCCAAAGTATCTCCAGTTCCAAAAAATTGATAAGTGTACCTTAATTTAACATTATTTTGTCAAACCCTGTGAGAATGATGATTAGCAGAAGGATTAATTGTTAATTTTATTGAGCTGTAGCCACTAAAATCAGAAAATGTAATCACTGAACTACAACAGATTCTGGCCAAACCTGAAAAAGACAACATTTAAGACCATGTTTTTCAATCCTGTTCCTAGGGCACCGCTGCCCTGCACGTTTCCCTGCTCCAACACACCTGATTCAAATGATCAGCTCGTCATCAAGCTCTGCTGATGCCTGATAATGACCCATTCATTTGAATCAGGTGTGTTGGAGTAGGGAAACATCTATAATATATCTATATGCATATATATATTATTCTATTTATACCATTTTATATTTATACCTTTTTATATTTTTTAATTTTTAATTTTTATATTAACTAGCTGACTGTTCTGTGTTGTGTTGTATTTCTGTTAAGTGTTGTGTTGTGTTGTGTTGTGTTGTGTTGTGTTGTGTTGTGTTGTGTTGTGTACAACTGCTCCACGTGCCTTGCCTTGAATTCCCCCCCGGGGACAAATAGTCAAAAAGTTTTTTGAATTGAATTGAATTGAAAAACAAGCATGGTAGGGGGCCTCCAGGAACAAGATTGAAAAAAACTGATTTCAGATCTAATTCAATGTTCCAATCTTATATCCCAACATTGATATTATATAGATTTACTTCCCAGCACTATTAAGAAATATTTTATTTAATCACTGTGACAAGACCAGTCTCATTGTCTCAGATATGAGTCAGTGAGTTTTTTTGAGTTCAGATCAGGCAACGTGTATTATAAAAATATTAAATTCCCGTCCAACAAATATGCATGGGAGACAAACACAGAATTGCACACACTGTGGACCTAAAAAAATAATTGCACTTGCACTGTGAGTGCAACTGTGTAACTGTTTCGCAGCAGCACCTACCAAGCGGCGTTGCTGTGGGTGCTGTCGTCTAGGTGACAGAGCAACTCCAGGGTTTGGGGGTTGTGGGCAGAGTCATCAGGTGACTCATGGCTTCCCGTCTCCCAATCAGAGGGCATCCGCCATACTGCTGCACAGGACACCACCCTGCTGTCACTAGCTGTGGGGAGCACACACACACACACACACACACACACACACACAGTCATTCACAGTTTGTTAGAGTATGTGTGTGTGGACAGGCGCTAATGCGGTGATGTGAATACACTTCACAAAAAATCCACATCACAAATGAGTTATTTTGGCACATCTACACCAGAGCCAGAGCTGCTAATTGGAACCAGTGGAGTAAATGTAGAATTGATACAGTAATTGGACTAAAAGTTTAAGGCTGGAGGGCATAACCAATCACAGAGCGAGAAAGGGAGAGAGACAGAAAACAGAGAGAGCCTAATTTCTTTTTGGTGTAGATATTGACAGTGCGTGGGCACACGTTAGGCTATGAAACACTGGTGTTAGGCCTATTTGTCAAATTAAAAAGCAAGGTGGTGCGAGTGCACAGGCTCTTGAGTGGTTTTAGACATCCTTGTACTTGGAGTAAGTGGGCAAGCAATCATCTTGAACAAAAGCCTTTTCTTGCTCACATATTGGAGTATTGAAGTTACATATTTTTATTAACATGTTAGGACTGTGTTTATTATACAGTGTCAACAGTGATATGATCAGGCTAAGCTACTGTATATACAGTGTGAATAGCCCTCCTAAAGGAAAGAAGTAAGGAACAGTTGTGTACAAAACTAACAATTTTCTAATGTCACAAAGTGGAAACTTGGACTGCAGAGAAAAAAAACGTGTTCATCAGACATCCACATGGTCTTCACAGTACACACGGTTTACAAAGAACAAATTAGTGAGATCTTCAGCCACTTTAGACTGACTTGTCATTTCTCATTTCTCTTGTCATCAAATCTTGCCACGTCTCATAACAGTAATGCCAAGTGGTTACAATATGATGAATTGAACAAGATTTTTTCAGTCTGTCTGAGGGTGACCATACAATTGCATTTACAGTCATCTGTTATAAATAAAGGCAACTAATAACTGACAGCAGAACAAGAATATGCAAAACTCAAACAAACTGCTGAACCTTCAAGCCACTATCTTATGATCTTCACGTGTGACGGTTGTGTATACGTTAACATTATAGTTTATTTAGCTCAGATTTAGCAACACAAGAGCAGGCCCGTGCAGAGACCTTTGGAGGGGCAGGTGCTCAAGAAAAAAAAAAAAAGGCATAAAAACGATATATATATATATATATATATATATATATATATATATATTGGTGGATGATATATATATATATATACATATATATCATAATCATAATGATGATGAGAAAAAAAAACACATTAACTAAAAGTACTACCTATGCTGAGATTTGAACCCATGCTACAGGATGATTCTGCTTACTAAGGGAGCTGCTCTACCAGCTGAGCTATACATCAGCCATGTTGCACCTATGTGTCTACCGTCTTAAAAAGTTGTTGGCGGTAAAACAGCTGGCCCCAACCGACTTTTATCTTGATCGCATCAGCAGGACTGCATCTTCGTCGTTGTGTCATTTGCCCTCATCCCCCTATGGCCAGACCGTCACTACTCCCGTTTCATAGCGTAAATGCAATATTGTTGCTGTAACGTGCCCGTCTCTCGCTGCGGCGGGGGCACATCAGGGCACGTCTTGGTGGATGATGTTACCAAGGGGAGCCAGGTCATTTCATTTAGGCTACATAAATTATTATTATTATTATTATTATTTGTTAAATATTATTCTTTAAGGGCTACTGACAGGCCTTCACACAAACACACACGCAAAAAAAATAAAATAATAAAATAAAAAAGTAGCACCGACAAAAGTGCACTTTGGGCATCAAGGAGCAAAGGGGCAGGTGCTTCAGCTAAATAAATCAGGCTGTAAACTTCGATGCGTTGCCATTCCCTCCAGCTGGCTAGACTTCTTCATCCTCTCCTCCACAGTAGAGGCTACAGTGACTCACTATCGTGGAGGTGGTGTGCCATAATGCCAGAACTGTTCATTCTTCACACCCTGTTGATAGGGCTCATTAATTTTTTGAATGTTAAAATTATGTCTGGATTTTACACAATGCACTTTTAAGATTAGTCTACATATTAACTAAGTGCAGCAAAAGTCTTTTAAAAGTGGGATGTGAATGGACTGCAACACAGTATTAGTCAACAGGAGCAGGGAGCTATTTACAGTCCAACAAAACTGAAGTTTAAGAGATGGGAAAAAATCATTTTTCATTACACCCCTATTTGAAACTATGTCTTCAAGGGCTTTAAAGGACAAGTTCATCCAAAAATAAGAGAGAAGTTTTGTAGTCCACATAACATTTCTGTAGTTTCATTGGAAAACAGCATTGCAGCACTCTCATATACAAGTTAAGTAGATGAGGATTTGTTTTACAACTTTAAAAACAGCTGGAAAAAAACTAAACATTAATGGCATCATACAGCTCACAGGCTGTAAAGTCTCTGGAAGCCCTGAAATCCAAAAACTGATTCGAAAATACATTATTTACACCTTTTAAAGCTGAAATCTTTACTGAAGCTGCTAAGCTAAAAGCGTTAGTGCGCACCCTATCTGAAGTGCTAAACAGTGCTTAGAGGGTGTAATTATCTTCTTTTCAGATCAGTTTGGGATCTAGGGGATTGCAGAGATTTAGATTACACCAGACAAGCTGTATAGAGCCATTTTATGTTTTCTTTCGGTTGTTTTTTGTTTTGTTTTGTTTTTTTTTTGTTTTTTTTACAAAAAATCCCCATCTACTGTACTTCAGTTGTTTGGGAGATTGCTGCAACCTTTTTTTCCCATGTGAAGCTCCAGAAATGTTTTGTGGACTACGAACCTTCATCTGACTTTCCATTGGCATGAGTAGATAATGAGTAGATTTAAATTTTTGGGTTAATTTATGCATAATAAAAATGTTTGTTAATGTTAGTGTTAATCTGAATAAACGGCGCAATATAAATAGTTATCAGACTGTTTAAACTGTTACAAAGTGACACCAGTATGAACCTCAAAAGTTCAAAAGTACTGGTTAGGCTCTTGTTTTAATCTTACAACCAAGATGTGCAATTGCATCTTGTCAGGTGTAATTATGGAAGGCTATATCCATATCACCCTTTTGCTCTTTAAAGTAGAAGTAGAATTTGTTGTCAGTGCTATGGCAGCTTTTGGCTGCGTCATCTGAAAGAGTTATGGGGTTGACAAAACATGATTGTTAATATGGCTATTGGTGTTTGAAGCTGGTTTTTTTTGTTGTAACCACTGGGTCACTGCTGAAGTATGAAATGTCATGTATTAAAATGCAAATGCACGGATGGCATGTCTCAACTAAACTATCCCAAATCACTAAAGTGTTATAGGTTTTATAGCCTTCATCTGTACTATATTGATTCTGTGTAAATCTAGTGCAGTAAACCAAAAACTTTTTAGAAAAATTAGAAAAAGACCGATTTTCTCTTGCATGACAAAGACTCTGCAGCCCCTGCTATTATCCCTTATGTGGGTCATCATATCCACACCTTGATTCTATCAAAGTCTGAATATGACTTTTAATATAGTGAAAGACAGACAGGCTGTTATTGATCACCTGTTAAAGGCTGATTACATGTTATGCTTCTCAACTAAACTTCACTAGGTTGTAAGATGGAAGAGACACACCAAAACAGAAAACAATAGGAAGATAAAGTGAGTGAGTGAAAAAAATGAGACAGCAAAAAACAGAAAGAATAAAGAGAAACAAGGCACCTACAGAAGCGGTGAATGGAGCCAGAGACAGAAGGAACAGTAGGACTCACTTTTGTTATAGCAGGTGGTAAGCACAGCCTTATCTGCAGGACTGGCGCCAATATGCCATATCTCCCCAGCTTGGTGCAGGAGGACAGTCTTATTAATGATGTTATTTTCATCATCAAAGTCAATGATGTGGATCTGGAAATAAAGCAGAGAGAGAGAGGAGAGATGTGTTGAGGATGTGTTGAGGTGTTGTTCATCTGAAATAGAAAAAGGTTCCTCTTTTTAATATGACAGTAAATGTAATTTCAAGGAAGGCATCTCTTTGGTTCTTTTTTTCCCTGTCAACTTCATACAGCTGAAGACTTTTCATCTTGATTTGGCCTTTAAAACAACGATTAAGACACTTTTAGAACTCACACTGGATTCATGGGAGTTGTGGATATAACATGTTGGAGGAGTCAGAGGAAGAGGTACAACAAAAAAGAAACCATAAAAGCTTTTTTTTTTTTAGGTTAATGGCCCTGCCAAAAGGGGCTGGGCATTAAGTGCATTATCCAAGAGAGCATTTCTGTGAAGGGGCTTTAATTGCAGACTTTTTTTAAATGACATTTTTTGTAAACAAAAACTGTCTTTTTTAAAAAAGTACCTTTGGCAGCAGATGATTATTTAGCTATAGCTACTGAAAACCCCAAATGCTGTCTTGACTGTGGTGTTAATATGCTGAAGGTAGAAAAGTCTACAACGATGCATGTTTTAAAGGAACAGTTAAAGCTGCCGTGTTAATTTCTTATTAAAATTAGTGTTAAATAGCTATTTATTCCAACAGTAATCACTGTTTCGAGTGTTTAGATACAGAAATGTAAACATTTTAGGGCCGGGACTTTAACGCGTTAATTAAGATTAATTAATTACACAAAAATTAACACGTTAAAAAAATTAACGCATTTTAATCGCACTTATATTTGCACCGCGGAACGTTTCTCACTGGATGAGTTTCAGGCGTACCGATTATACTGGAGCACAATTATGTAACGAGTTAAAAAGCCGCCGACACTTGGGGTGCGTCTCAGCTCGGGTCAGTAAAATTAACAGGCTGACAGTGACAATCACGTGAAACTGAGGCGAACTCATTCATGGTTGCCTCTGATTATAGGCCTATTGATAATAGCCTACCTATTAGCTTCCAATGTAGACGCGCGACATGCGCGCTCACAACCCATAGCGGCGCGTAGCCGCGTGCATTCGGTGCGACGGCGACGCCGTTTTTTCCCCCCGTGCATGTCCGTGGAGCTGTGCGCCGCGGACGTGCACGGTTCCCTACGTTGCTGTGTCAGGCAGGTGTTTCCCACGGAGCTCTGCCCCGTTTCAAAGGTGAAGGAAGCCCTAAGTGGAAAGACGTTGCCTCCGCAATGTAGAATGTGTTTTATAGAAGAGAAACACACATTTCAGGACTGCTGACTTGTATCATCAAAACAGACACATGTAAACACAGAAAGCTGAAAATCACTGGACATGTCTGTTGGGATTATACAAATCAACAGTGTAAAGTAGAGCTGTCAAGATGTATGCAGTAGTTCATTATTGCATATCCTACTGTACCTATCACTCCTATTGTTTCTGATGTACAGGTGCATTAGAAAGTTTATTAAGGCCTATGTCACTAATTCAATTCAAAAAGTGAAACTAATACATTATATATATATATATATATATATATATATATATATATATATATATATATATATATATATATTGTAGCGGTTGCGGCCCAACAGTGCGGGCTAGCTAACACAATGACGAGGACACCGTGGCTGGAGTTTAACCGGAGGACCGGCTTTTATTGCCCTTATTATACAGGCTAACAACGGGGTTGGAGGAGTGCCCAAAACAACAAAAACCGATAGCCGAAAACTGGCTAGCTATCTGACCATAGGGTGTAACAGCTTATCTTCACAGGCTTTTGTTCCGAACTGCCTGCCTTTTCCCTCTCCTTTTCCTCTCCTCATTTCGCCCCTCCCATAATCCCAAACTGGCCTATCCAGCTGAACTAGGGCAACTCCTTCCCCCCATGAACTCCCTATCATCCCATCCCATTACCCCTGCAGGGTCGCTACACAGCCCCCCCCTCCAATTCCTCGTCCCCGAGGAAGAGCAAAGTCTTGAAAGCGACCCGGAAGGCGCCGTTCCCTCTGTGACCTCCTTAAGTTAAGATCCAACAGCAGCGTTCCACTCGATGTAGCTGTGTTCCTTGGTACCACAGCTCCAAGAGGTGTCACCACCTCTCCTTGAGGCACACCCGGTCGCTGTCTCAGCGGGGTTCCCCTGCGGCGAGGCGACCTGGTCTGTGCCCTGGGAGGTGTCACAGGGAAGGCTGGGTGCTGATTTCCCCGGTACGGCGCCATCCTATCCCGGTGCAGTACAACTGTGCGACCTCTGGGAGCCAGTTTGACCCTGTACACGACTTCACCAACTCTCTCAACCACATAACAGGGCCCAACCCAGGTGCTGTCCAGCTTGGGACAGCGGCCTTTTACCCTCTTAGGTCCATACACCCAGGCGAGATCCCCAGCCTGGAAGTCCTGCCCTTTTACATGCGCGTCATAACATCGCTTCTGACGGACCCCCGCCTGCTGTGCCTGGTGTGTGGCGAACCTGTGGGCCATTTCCAAGCGGTCCTGTAACTGTCTGGCATACTCTGGGCCAGCCATGGCATCTGGTGCATCGGGCGGTCGTCCATAGACCAACTCCGGCGGCGTTCTAAGCTCCCTGCCCAACATCAACAACGCAGGAGTGCAGCCAGTGGACTCCTGGACCGCACTGCGGCACGCCATGAGGATAAGAGGCAACTGCAGGTCCCAGTCACTCTGATCTGGGGCAGTGGTGAGGGCTAATTGGGCGCTCAATGTCCGCATGAATCGCTCCACGAGCCCGTCACTTTGCGGGTGGAGTGGAGTGGTTCTTGTCTTCCGGATACCAAGCTGGCTACACATAGCAGCAAATACTTGTGATTCAAAGTTCCGCCCTTGGTCTGAGTGGAGCTCTGAGGGTGTTCCAAAGCGACTGAACATCCCTTGCACCAAAGCTTCCGCCACGGTTGCTGCTTCTTGGTCAGGAAGGGGGTATGCCTCTGGCCACTTTGTGAAGTAGTCAATGGCAACCAGTACATACCGGCTCCCTCTGCTGGTACGGGGAAGTGGACCCAACACATCAACTGCCACTCGGTCCATTGGTGCCCCAACACGGTGCTGCTGTAAAGGTGAGTGGGACTGACCTTGGGGCCCTTTACGGGCGGTACAGGAATCGCAGCGGCGGCAGTAGTCCTCGACATCTCTCCTGCTCTGGCCCCAATAGAATGCCTGCCTCAGCCTCTTTAAGGTCTTTGTGACCCCAAAGTGACCTACTCCAGGGGACCCATGATGCGCCTCCAGCACCTTGCCCCGGAGGTCCTTCGGCACAACCACCTGCTAGCGTGGTTCTCCAGTGGCCGGCTCACGCCAGCACCTTTTTAGGACTTCTTCCTGCAGCTCCAACCCAGGCCATTGAGACCACAGACCTCTGACTGTGGCCGACTGCGCCACCACATCTTCCCAGGGAGGCCGGCCGTCTGCTTCCAGCCACCCCATGACCATTTTCAGGTCAGAGTCTTCAGTTTGCAGCTCACCCCACCCCCTGACATCATTGGGTAATATGGCTCGACAGATCACCTCTCCTGTTTGTAGGTTAGCTGCCTCCCGTTCTTCAGCCCGGTTGCAGTGTTGACAGCCTGGGGCACATGGTCGACGGGAGAGGCTGTCTGCATTTGTGTGACTCTCACCGGCTCTGTGCTGTATAGTGAACTGAAAGGCTTGGAGCTGTTCAATCCATCTAGCAACTTGTCCTTCCGGCTCTTTGAAGGACATTAACCATTTCAAAGCAGCATGATCAGTGCGGATTGTGAATGGGAGGCCACAGAGAATGTGCTTGAAATGGTTCACTGCGTCGATCACTGCCAACAGTTCCCTGCGTGTGACACAATAGTTCTTCTCAGACTTATCCAGGGTACGACTGTGGTAAGCAACAACCCGTTCTCCATCAGGGGTCAGCTGTGAGAGCACTGCGCCAAGGCCTGAGTTGCTAGCATCAGTGTCCAGGATAAACGGCAGCTCTGTGTTTGGTGCTACTAGCACTGGGTCCCTACATAAGGCCCGTTTCAGCTCGTGGAAGGCTGTGTTTTGTTGTGGCCCCCACTTGTAGGCTGTGTCTTTGTGCAGCAAGTTGAACATGGGGGCAGCTACAGTGGAGAAGCCAGCCACAAAGCGCCTGTAATAGGATGCCAGTCCTAAGAAAGATCTCAGCTGGTGGATGTTGGTGGGAGTAGGCCAGTCCCTAACAGCTGCTACCTTGTCCGCTTCTGTCATGATGCCAGCTCCACTGATCCTGTGCCCCAAGAAGGAGACCTCCTGCTGCAGGAAGCTGCACTTCCCTGGGTGAAGCTTCAGGCCTGCGCACTTAATCCGCTCCAGCACCTCCGCCAGGCTCTCAAAAGCTGAGTCAAAACATGGCCCATGGACAAGGACATCATCCAGGTAGATGAGGCAGCGCTCTGGGGACATACCCACAAGGACCTTTTCCATCAACCTTTCGAATGTAGCCGGGGCATTGCATAGCCCAAATGGCATGGTGGTAAACTGCCACAAGCCACGTCCGGTGGTGAAGGCAATCTTGGCTTTGTCTTCTGGGGCCATGGCCACCTGCCAGTACCCACTCTGGAGGTCTAGTGAGGAGAACCATGCTGAACCAGCCACGTAATCCAGAGACTCGTCTATCCGCGGCAGTGGGTAGGAGTCCTTCACAGTTTTGTCATTCAATGGCCGGTAGTCGACGCAGAATCTCGAGCTCCCGTCTTTCTTTGGAGCCATTACGACTGGTGACACCCATGGACTTTCTGACGGCTCAATAACGCCACTGTCCCTCATCTCCTGTATCATCTGATCAGCAGCAGCTTGGCGAGCTTTGGGCAATCGTCTCGGCCGCTGGCGGATTGGCCGCGTATTCCCTGTATTGATGGAGTGCTGAACCAAATGTGTTTGTCCCACGTCGTTGGGGCCAGTGGCAAAACTGTGTCGATACTTATAGAGGAGGTTCCATAGCCTATCCTGCTGTTCAGAGTTAAGGCCTTCGCGAGTCTTCTCCCAAATACCTCGGACAGTTGTAGTGGCTGCTGACTCTTCTGCAGAGATGGGGGCCACACATGCAGTCTGTATGACTGCAGGGGGTTGTGATTGGGTGTGTGGGTCCGGTCCTGGGGTTATGGGGTCATTGTCGGACAGTGGAAGAGGGCTGTCTGAGAAAGGGGCTTCCCATTGTGGAGGATCAGGAGAACATGGTAGGTCCCTCTCTGTCTCATTGTTCCCACCTCCCCTGTCGGTCATTTCTGAAGTGTGAGGATCATGAAGAAAGGGGATGGATGTTCCGTCCCTGAACGTTACAGTGCATGCCTCAAAGTCTAGTGTCACCCCCGCTGCACACAGAAAGTCCATTCCAAGTAAACAGCTCTCTTTTACTTCAACAATCCAGACGGATTGGCAGGCTGAGTAAGTCCCTATTTCAATCTGAACCTCCCACCTCCCCAGCATCGGAGCTTGGACTTGGGTTCCAGTGGGCAGGAGGTCTGGGTGAAGGAGTGACGCAGTCGAACCTGTATCCAGCAGGGCTTGGGTCCATTGGCCATTAACCAACACAGGTACTCTACAGCAGTCAGTGGTGAGTGCGTCAGGGGTGAGGAGAGCATGGGTGACAGGGAGGTGGAGCGCTTTTACAACAGGCTGTGGGTCATTGTCTGAGGGGAGGGAAAGGTGGCTCGGGTCGCTCCCCTCTACACCGAGCCTTGAGCGTTTCCCGGCTCTGGCGCCTGCAGGGCGGAATCAGGTGCTGTACAAAGGCGCCATGTATGGCCTCTCTGGTGACATCTCCAGCAGACTGGGTTCTGTCTTTCCTCCAGTGACATTGCTCTGTGTTCTGAGCCCGTGGAGGACAATGTAGGTCCAGGAGGCTGAAGGCCCTGGTTCCTGGGCCGTACAGAGGCCTGTCTGGGTTGGTAGTCCAAGCCTTCTGTGAGGATGTCTTCTACTGCTAATGCTTTCTCTAGTGCTGCCTCCAAGTTCAGTGGGTCAGCTAGCCGGACTTGCTGGCGTAAGGGGGGGGGCAGTAGGCCACGAATGAAGGCTTCCTTAGTTAATACCAAGCGTGTTGTATCGTCAAAATCAGGAAATCCCCTTTGTGCGAGGTAACGCAGCTCCGCCGCAAACACCCCTAACTTCTCCCCGGGTTTCCGCACCCTCTCGTTGAATCTCTGCCGCATCACGACTGCAGGGGTGGTGCTTCCAAATCGCCTCTCTAGGGCCCTGAATATAGCTTGTGGATTTTCTAGGTCGGCTGTGGTCACATCCAACAGTACCCTTCTTGCCTCCCCCTCCAACGCTGAGACTAATTGAACAGCCCTTTCGGCTGGGGGCCAGCCATTGGCGGTTGCTAGGAGCTCAAACTGGGCGTAATAGGTTTCCCAAGAGGTGAGGCCATCATAACGCCCCACTTTTATGTGGCTCCCCCTGGGGACAAGGTCTGGGGTTGGTTTTTGAAGGGCAACCAAGGCAGCACTCAGTGCAGTAGTCAGAGCAGGCACCAAGTCCTCTTGTTGGCTAGCAACAGCAGCCATGGAGCTATGAGGGGCTACGATGGGGGACCTACACCTGTCAAGCCTAGCATTAGCATCAGCATGGCTCTCTGTTTCTTGTGGTTTATTAACACAGCCTTGTGGTTCTTCTCCCATCGTGGACATTATGCTGCCTCTAGAGCTCTTCAGAAAATTTCCAAAAGCACGCTCCATTGCAATGCTCATTCTCTGCATAAATTCATCTTCTATTTTAGCTGTAATGTCTTTTTGCAACTCTGGGAAAGAGCTTGGTTGGCCAACAACTTTACTATGAGGATTTGTCAGGGCGGTGACGTCATCGTCGTCTGATTGGTCGAGGTGAGCTTTGGTTGTGTGTACATTGTTTACCTCTGTTTTACCGGAGCATGGCCGGGGAGTTATTGCAACTTGGAAGGGGCTTTTCTCAACAGCGTCGGGGACGTCGGTCAGCAATGTGGCCAGTGGTGAGTGAGACTTTTCTTTTCTCCTTACATCTCGGCTCCCCTCCGTTGGCTTTATCCTCGGTGTTTCAGGCGGAGTGTATGGGTTGAAGAGGTCGGACTTCCCGGTTCGTTCAGCCATCTCGTCCCGCGGTGTTAGCTAGCGGTCGTAGCCCGCGTATGTGTGGGAAATGGAGGCTTGGCGATCCCACTTCTGACACCAGTGTAGCGGTTGCGGCCCAACAGTGCGGGCTAGCTAACACAATGACGAGGACACCGTGGCTGGAGTTTAACCGGAGGACCGGCTTTTATTGCCCTTATTATACAGGCTAACAACGGGGTTGGAGGAGTGCCCAAAACAACAAAAACCGATAGCCGAAAACTGGCTAGCTATCTGACCATAGGGTGTAACAGCTTATCTTCACAGGCTTTTGTCCCGAACTGCCTGCCTTTTCCCTCTCCTTTTCCTCTCCTCATTTCGCCCCTCCCATAATCCCAAACTGGCCTATCCAGCTGAACTAGGGCAACTCCTTCCCCCCATGAACTCCCTATCATCCCATCCCATTACCCCTGCAGGGTCGCTACAATATATATATATGTCCATTACACACCGAATGAAACATCCCATGTCTTTATTTATTCAGTTTATTTTAATAGTAATAATTATGGCTAACATTCAATGAAGACCTAAAATTCAGTATCCCCAAAAATGTAAATATTACAAAGGAACTTTTTTTTTTCTTTCTTTTTTTTTTATTCAGTCATTATTCAATGGTATACTAAAACCTATATGAAAAAAATTGCTTCTCAGTGTTCTCAGGTCAAATATTTATATGCGATTAAAAATGCGATTAATTTCGATTAATTAATTACAAAGCCTTTAATCGAGTCCCGGCCCTAAAAATTTTATTTCTTAGTTTAAGGGGAAATTACATGCGATAACATTCTTGGCAAACAAAAGTCGGTAGTGTAGTGACTTCTTGGAGTTTTGCCATCATCATGAGTTTAGCAGGTGTGGCAATATTTAGGGCTGCAACTAATGAATACTTTCATCATCTTTTAATCATCTGATTATTTTCATGGTTAATCAATTAATCATTTAGTCAAATGTTCATCAGACAGTTCATCATCAAATTGCTTCTTTTGTCCAACCAACAGTCCCAAACCCGAAGACTCTACTTTTACTATCACAAATAAACATAAACATAATATCTATAATAAACAAAGTAAAGCAAACATTTAAATATTTTAAAACATCTGAGAAGCTGAAGTTTTTTTTGACATTTTTTGCTTGAAAAATAATTGACCAATTATCAAAATAGTTTGCAATTAATTTTCTGTCGATCGACTAATCGATTAATTGACTTATCATTGAAGCCCTTCAGACATTGAAAACTTTTGTGCTGACCAGACCATATATGTTTTCTTTTCATTAAAGTATTGAAAAAAAGTATTGTTTTGGAATCAGTACTTAAACTAAGGCATCAAATCAGCACCAGTTTCTTGACAAAAAAAAACAAAACAACTTAAGTTCCATTTACTTTCTTTGCTTGGGACTCACAAGATGTGGCTGAAATTCTGAACAATGTGGCAAGTTTAGCTGAATTAAAATGTTTCAAGTGTTTCCAGTGTAAATTCTTACTCAGCAATAGCATCATATTACTAGATTACACCTCAGCTTAGTCAGTACTGCTTTCTGCCATTTCACAGCCTGTTTGCCTTAAATCCACCCTACTCTTTCTTTTAGATTTCATGGAATCTTCATTCGTGATCTTTAAAGATATAAAAGATGCGTATGAACTTCTTAACATCCAATCAACTGAATGCCATAAGGTACCAGAAATACAGATTTCCTTTATCTGGTGTAATGATGAGACCTCAGTTGCACTCAACACAATCAACAGCTGTCTAACTTTACACACACAAGCTCAGCAAGCAAGCAAAACTTTTATCCATAGCAAGTTAATAGAAACGCTTTTCATTAGATGGAAATCTATTCTATGAGGGCCCTCGATTGAATGCAGTGCAGGGCTTACAATGCAGTAAAACAGTGAGGGTCTCAAGGTTTGATCAGACAATTAATGGTGGTTTCTCCCATAAGAGAGACACTTACAACACCTTGGGGGACAGTTAATGGGGTTGCACTGGACAATAACTCCTGCAAGGCACTTCCACTCCTCTTGCCTGTACTATTTTTACAGGCTAAACAAGAGGATGAAAGGAGACTGTGTGAGAACGAGGATGAGAAGAGCGACGGTGCAGCAGCATCCTTCAGCCTCCTCAAAGTCAGCTAGGCGGCTATTAACCTTGGGTTGGACTGCAAATTATTACGCAAAGTTATAATTTTATGGTGGTGGGGGAGCAGTACAAATAAATTCAGGCCGGCGGGACAGGGTAATTGGAGGGCCTAGTAATAGGGTCCCCCCGAATGAACCCAGGTGGGAGGGGAGAGAGAAGTTCCAGCCCTCCTCTCCCAGGTGATTTATCCCTCATTCTTCCAGTCCTGGGGAGTGACTCATAGCCTTCAGCCACTTGGGCACCAAGCCCAGCACATTTAATTATGTGCCGATGGTGGGAGGAATTGAGGCAGAGAGGAGGAGAGGAGGGAGATTGGGAAGAGGGGGTAAGGGAGGGATAAAGGCAAGCTGGCTCATGGCCCCCACTTCAGGGGCCTCTACGCTAAAGCTCTTTAGCTGCACAGATGACAGTAAGCAGGGCGGAGGAGTGGGGAATGGGTGAGAGGTGCAAAGCTCAGGCGCTTTATCTCGTTAGCAGCCTTAAATGCCGTGCCAACGCGCCCTCCGATTTGTCATTCCAGCTATTGGTCTCTGAGGGATTTGAGAGGTGCTCTGCGAGTTAAGAGAGACATTTCCACCCTGCATTATGCTTAATGGGAGGTTGAGAGGCTTATGGATACAGCAGAAGCTATCAAGGCTGAAATGCCAATTGAAAAAACATTTTTCACATTGCGAGTTCAAACTTGGACAAACTGAGCTAACCAATGTTGGCCAGCAAACTTATGCAGAGTGGAAAAGACTTCATGAATAAGACGGACGGCACTGACTGAACCTGCGTATCAAATCATCTAAAAAACTATGACCTAAGATTAATAATGATCCCTATTAGCAGGGGTCATCAACTATATTTGTCGGAGAGCCAGAATTTTTCTGGACAGACACCTTGGGGGCCGGACATTCAAATTAAATGATATAAAAATCACATTTTGGCCTAGAACATTATTGTTTCATGTTTATTGTTTGGATATTTAAATTTTATTACAAAACTGAAGGCATTTTTAGCCTTTACCAGTCAGGCTCCTATCACCTATACCACAGTCAACCACCAGCAGTAGTCTAGCCTACTCAACGTTTTATTTGATGTGCCGAGCATTATTTGTGACTTGTGTTTTGTTCTGTTACCACGGTATTTACCATGCTCTTTTAAGTTATGCCAGTTGGTTTGTCATGCAAGGGCATGTGGAAAAATTATGTCAAAGAAGAGCAGTATGTAAAACAATAAATGTTAAACAGAAATGGAGGAGCCCAATGCAGACACACAGGAGGCAGGATAAGGGGGAAACAAAAGGCGAGCTTTTAATAACAAGCTGAATACAAACAAAACGAGGAATACAAAGCAACTAAAAATGCGTCACGAGGACCACAACAAAGTAGCAACTAAAAGCTAAAACAAAGTGTAAACAAAAGCAAAGTACAAACCAAAAGAGAAACCAGACACCAAAACTACAAACATACCAATACGGGAGACACGAGGAATCACTGGATGAAACACTGGGGAAGAAGCTGGTGGAGGACAAAGGGTGACAACAAGGGGAAACACGGACGAACACAGAGGAAGACAAACCAAGACAGACAGAGACGGACACAGGCTAACAGACGCTAACACGGAGAAAAGTCGGGAACGGGAAATCACAAAACATCACGGAGGGAGAAATGAAACGGACTCACGAAGACAAGAGGAAGGACAAAGACTAAATACCGACAACACTAATGAGGGGATGAGAAACAGGTGGAGTGAGGAGGGACACGGACAGGTGAGGGAATCAACGGAAAAACACACAGGAGGAACTGTCAAGCAGGACGCGACACACAAGGGAAAAACTTCAAAGTAAAACAGGAAACAGAAACAAACAGACACTGAACCATGACATCTGATAGTTATTTCAGTCTCAGTTGTTTTTTCTGTTGCTTCACAGAGAGAAATGCCCTAATCACATTCACACAGTTACACATTCACACCTGGATGTGGCCCAGTATACAGTCCCTGACAAAAGTCTTGTTCGGCCATGGAGACCACTGCGTGAGAGAATTCGACAAACTGTTCCTGTAGATACAGGGGTTTCTGGTGACCAGTTCTCATGTAGCTCTGCTGCAGTTGAAAAAGGGCTGGCCCTGGACTGCCGAAGCAACAAACGGTCCTCTCGAGCAGTTGTCTTACGGGGTCTGCCTGACCTGGGCTTGTCATGAACATCACCAGTTTCTTCAAATCTTTTTTTTTATCCACTCCACTTGACGTTTGGATACATTGAAGATGTCTGCCACCTCAGCAGCAGCCTTCGTCTTCACGCTCTTGATGATCAGCACTTTGCTCTGTAGTTGAATCTTTGGCATGTTGTCAGAGGTCTGGTTGCACTTCACATGAAGGTCTGGTGTGCTGGGGTTCTTTTTATACACACCTGGGAATGTGTTAATTACAGTATTTGTCACAGGTGGAGCTCTAATCTGTGATTGGTTGAATCGTTAAAGACACAACAAGACTTTTGTCCAAGCAAAATCTGACCTTTCTGTCTTAATTAAATGATAAAACTCAATGAATGATACACTACTTTATTTTGGTATAATAAGCATAATCTATTTTCTATTTATTAAGTTTTATGTTAGAAATGTACAGTATGGGTCCCCAGAATTAAGAAACTGCCGGATGCTAACTTGCGTCTATTTTGAAGTTATTTATAAGTTTGATACATTGGACCTGCATTTCAGAATCAAGAGAGCACAATGTCATTGGTGTGAATGTTGAGACGTAATATTTCTTCAGATTTCTTCAGTTCTGCTCGTGTTTTTTGGCTGCGCAACTTTGTGTCATTGCCGCTGTGGTTACTGCGTCGGGCGGAATACTGGCTGGATGGAAAGACGGACAAAACAGAGCTTTTTATATTTGGATCATATCATCTCAATGCAAGTAAGTTGGGTTAAGGACCGGGCTAAAATCCTGAGAGTGCTATGGGAAAACTCTCACCCACTCACCACAGAGACTACTACCCTCTACCATATCATAAATGGCCAGGTGGCGGATGGAAAGGTGAATGTGCAAGATGCATTGAAGATCGGGCAGGACATGAGCACACTGTTCTCTTCATCGCTTCCTGGGGGATTTCATGCACCCATCTCAAATAAGGTGGTGACAATGAAATTCAAGACAAAAGGAGTGAAGGTCAATGGGAAGATCATATGTGATCTTGAGGCGTTGTTTGCTCGGCTGCTGGTGGTGGGGAGCAAGAGAAGAATGGAGCTCTCTACCCTCTTTAACTACGAGCTTGGCCCAGTCCCTGCATCCATCATCGATGAGTATGGATGCCTCAGAAAGGGTAACAAGTCTGTGATTGTTCAGCGTCTTGGAATCCTTCTTCCCAATCCCCACCCACCAGACGTTGTACTCGTTGATGCATAGCAGCTCATCTACCACGTGGTGTGGCCATCATCAGGCACTGCGACTGACCTCACAGCCAGCACGGGGCACTGGCTTTATCGCTACGTCACCCAAGCATATGTTATCTTTGACCGGTATGAGCAAGTCTCTGCCAAAGACCACAAGAGGCAGAGAAGAGCCGGGGAGAGCTCAACAGAGTACCAACTCTCACTGACAATCCCCCTACCTAGCCGCGATAAAGTGATGAAGAACAAGACAAACAAGTGGAGGCTAGGTGAGCTCCTGTGCACACACAACATAATAGATCACATCAAGATGGTCAGCAGAGCAGACAGTATTGTCACGCATGACGAGGCTGACGTCTCCCTCATCTCATACATGTTGGATGCAGCCAGGCGTGGTGCTAAAACTGTCTCAAACATTCTCAGCGACGACACTGATATGTTTGTGCTCATGGTCTATTGGTGCTGGAAAGTGGTTATCACCTGTCACCTGCAGATGGAGAGATGGGATGGCACTGTTCTCAACATCAATTTGACAGTAGAGTATCTGGGTGAGCATTGTTGCTCCATCCTGGCTATGCACGCTCTCTCCGGGTGTGACACCACCTCCTATTCCGTTGGTAAAGGGAAGGTGTCCGCGCTCAAGGCCATGAGAGTAGTACCTGGTGACCTGTTTCACTACATCAGAGAGGAGGGGGCTACTGATTTGCAAATCACAGAGGCAGTGAGGGGTTTCTTCCTGGTTCTGCACAACCACGGGAAGTCTGCATCTCTGAACATCGCCAGATATGACATATACCGAAAGCGCAAAACCCCCCCAGCACTGAAGACATTGCCTCCTACAGAGCGCAATGCGCACCTCCATGGAAGGCGTGCCCATCTACAGGTGCTGCTTTGGAAAGCAGTAGCCACCCTGATCCACCAGCTGTGGACATCACCAAGTTTGGATGGGACAAGAAGGAAGGCGAGAAGGAAGGAGAGGAAGTCATCATGCCTGTCCTGGATGCAAGCCCCGTTGTTCCTCCTGCCCTGTTGGACATTATCAGCTGTAGCTGTAAAGATGGGTTAAAGCCATGTACAACAACAAAGTGCAGCTGCGCAGCTGCAGGGCTTGCCTGTACCAGCTACTGCTTCTGCAAAGGCTATGACAGTACATGTTGCAATCCGCTCACACTCACAGCAAGAAGAGCAAGACGACAAGAATGTAAAGTCTGAAGAAGAAGATGAAGACAGAACAGACGATGACGCTGATGATGAAGATATGGTTATATAGTGCAGAGTAGCCGGAGTGCAAGGTGTTCTTGCTCGATGAAAGTTTTCTAGTTGTAACACGTTGTTATCTGCTCTCATAATTTTGGGTATACTTGTGTTTTAAAACCTGTTCCAGGACTCTTGTGTTCTACCTTTAACTTGTATTATACTCCTTTCTCTATATTATTTAGCCATAGTCATAGTATTCTAGTTTGATATGGTACTTGCCATTGTTACCTCCAATGTCACCTCAGAGTGTAATGTGATGTGAATTAAAATGTACATATTCTGCATCATTTGGATAATTGTGTTCATAAATATCCTACAATTTATATTTATAGATTCAGCGCCCTCTAAAACTTCTAAATTGGCTCAAAATTCATCAAAATCGGCCCACCGGGAGTTGAAATATGGCCACTTTTGGTTTAAACTGCCATTTTGAATTTTGAAAATGTCAGAAATGGATTCAGCATCCTGAATAACCCCCAAAACCACTCCAATATTTTCCAAATCGGCCAAGCAGTTGCTGAAATATTGCCCATATAGGTGAGTATGCTACTTAATGCAAATTAATGCAAATTATGCAAATTGCCCAACATATGCGAGTTAGCATCCAGCAGTTTCTAAATACTGGGGACCCATACTGTACATTTATAACATAAAACTTTGGTGTACTCAACATTTCTGGGTTCACATTCCTGGCAAGTAGACTATAATCTAGAGGCCTTTGCCTTTCATATAAGCCAAGTTATTATTTGTTGTTCCTACAACTTGGATAAGCGACAAGACTTTTGTCAGGTACTGTACAGCCGGCAGTCTGATCTGCTGGCAGCTCAACTGGAGCAGTCTGGGTTAAGGGTCTTGCTCAAGCTCACCTCTTTGTAGTCTTGGTTGGATTTATCATACAAATGAGGACAATGGCCCTAAATTTGGGACATTCTCTCCTCAAAGGTAGTCATTGTACAGCAATAAGCTGTACAAATAAAACGTTATGGAGGAAGTTATGTAAAGTTTTTAAAAAAGAGTTTGCGAGACATGTTCAAACAATGTGTACTTTTCACCTTGTTTTGGAAAGTTACAAAAAAATGAAAATTTTATTGTTTGTCGATTTGTCGCATATATGTGAGGCCACACAAATGTTATGACAACAATAACTCAAATGAAGAATCGGCTTCTCCATGAAATCATGTTTTCTGGATGATGCAGAACAGCAGGATGTGAAATACCAAAGTGGCAACTGATTGAACAGATGTGGTTCTGAGACATTGATTTGCTTTACATTGCCTCATTGGATAATCCTCTGAACCTGTTTGTGCCTTTCCTCCAAACTGTGCATAATGCTACACCATACAAGTTTTCAAGGTCAGAAAAATGATCTGGGAGCTCTGCTTGTGTTGGTTTTAGCGCCAGCGCGCAAATAGGGTCCCATGACTTTATTAAATGGATCTAGTATCTACTTTAAATACAAAAACTAGTATTGGGGGAGGGAGTTGGATTGTTTTCTAACTGAAACATTTCTTGTTTCAGTTAGAGCTGGGCAATATATTTATACTAGAACATGCATTTCCTGCTTTCCAACAGTTTTGTCAAAGGGAGAAAGGGGTTACCTCCATAAGCAGGACAACGATAAACACGAGAGAAAATACTCCCTAAATTAGACAAGACAGCTGAAGCTGCTCTCCGGATCCGTACGCACATGGCAACGATGGACGGGAGTGGGGAGATTGTTCCGGAGTCTGGGTGCCAGGTGCCGGAGCCTGTTGCAAAGTATTTTAAACAAACTTCGGGGGTTCAGAAGAGACAGCAGGGAGCAACTCTCTGACATTAAACATGAACTGAAGAGAGCAAATGACAGATTGGATGAGGCAGAGGGGAGAATTGATGAAATGGAGAATGTGCTTCAAGCAGCATCAATGCTAATAAATCAGCTAATACAGCACCAAGCTAACCTTGAAGCTAAGCTGATAAACCAAGAGGGTCGTCTGCATAGGTATAACTTAAGGATCTATGGAATACCCGAAGGTAAAATGACATGTTTAGTTTTGTGGATAAACTGCTGAAAAACGCACTCGACCTTCCTGCTGACAGAAAGCTTGGAATTGACTGTGCTCATCATGCAGAAGCACAATGACCCACAAGCAAAACCCTGGTTTATTACAGTCAAGTTTGGAAGCTACCGGATAAAAGAAAAGATTCTCTGAAGTGCATGGCAGAAAAAACTAAACTTCTACAATGGGACTTCCAGTGGGCTTAGACCAAGATGGCAGCGTGATTTGACTGCTCCACACAACCTCGCAGAATCTAATATAAATCCCAGAGTTATATTTACTAGTTCAACAGCAACCATGTCAAAAACCACGTCGAACAAGGAGTGATATTTTCAAGCGTGCAAGAAGTTCGCAAAAGCAGAAAAATGAGCCAACAATCGGGCTAGCATGGACCAAGCTAGCATAGCCGCCGTACTAACAGAGCTACAGGCACTTTGTGCGGAGTTCAGTGGATTTGGCTCCAAACTGGATGGAATAGATGGACGGCTCTGCAAGATGGTCAACTCCGTAGAGGCTCTACAAAATAACATGAATGAGGTGAAGCGGGATGTAGCATCCAATATTGCACGGATGGAGGAAGCAAGAAACAGGCATTATGTCAACAGAAGAGAAGTTGAGAGACCAGCATGGCGGAGTAAAGCTTCAGGACGGATCACATACCTTGAATCCAAAGTTGAAGATATGGAAAATCGCAGTCGGAGGAAGAATCTACGTATGTTTGGACTCAGAGAGGGAGAAGAGAGAAGCCGACAACTGTTGGATTACGTGCAAGAGATGTTGCCGGGCTGGCTGGGTACTGATAAATCCATCACGCTGGAAAGGGCTCACCGTACAATGGGCCTGGCAAAACCGAACCAAGACAGAGCAGTCCTCATACGTTTTCTGAAGTTCCAGGACAGGGAATTTGTTTTCCGCTGCTCCAAAGTGCGTGACATCAAACACAATAGAAACAAACTCTACTTCGCCCAGGACTTCTCCGCTGAGACAATGAGGCAGAGATGTGAATTCAGCGCAGTCAAGAGGCTGTTTATTGAGGCTGGCTCCTTCCGAGGGTTCCAACAAAATCCATGCAGAATAAGAGTAGCCTACTCCATAACGGCAAGATTCACCTCTTCTTGTCGCCGGAGGATGCGGAGAAATTTCATCGTGGACTCTGAAGTGACGGCATGGGTTTGTTTACAAACAGAGAATTAGCTGATGCCTGTTGACGATGCACTGCACTAAATAATGTTGGAGAGGTTGGTACTCTCCTATCCATGAACAGGTGATAGATATGGTGCACGAGGGTACTGTAATTTAATTTAACCCAGTTATTTCCAAGGTTTAATTTTTAACTATCGACGCTAACATAGACGGATAACGTGGGTTTGTTTACATGTCGGGTTAATCAGCTGATGTCTTTTGATAGGTCATTACCATAAATATTGGAGAAAAGGACTAGAGAAGTTTGGACTGTATTTTCTGTCCAATGTTACCTTAAATATTATATAAAGGGCCCAGAAGTTTTATGTTTACTGTTACTTGCTTGAGGCTTATCGTTCAACAAATACATAACTTATTATAATATTTTGGGTACAGTGCTTGAAAGGAAAGCATGTTTTGAATTAATTCTCTGTCTTTTAAATCCATTATTTTATTATTATTCTTTTTTAAGGAAAAGGGAAAAGTTTTAGTTAATTTCTTTGAACTACAGAACTAAGAAAGAACCATTTTTGTTTTTTGTTATTATATTTTTAAGCTACTCTGCTCTTTTTGTTTGACATGTTTAGTTGCAATAGCCAATCAGTTAGCAGTATTGCTTTTTTGGTTTTTCTGACTGCATGGTTTGTGGACATCATTCATGGTCTGCTGGGATAGGTTTACCATTGAAGCTGCTCCAGTTGCTGCAGTTATGTGGATCAGCATTAAGTCCTACAAATGTTACAGGTTTTGGAGGGAGATAAAGGAGAGGGGGGAGGGATTAGAAGAGTTCAGGGGTTCACATTGTTGTGGGAGGATGTTGTTAATGTCTCCCCAGGTATGTGTATATTTATGTTTTTGTTTTGTTTTTTCTTTTTGCAGCAGCCTCTTTTTTCTCTTTTCTTTTGTATAAATACGCATGTATCATGACTGTAACTCCTCTAACATAAAAAATAATGAGCTGGAATGTCAGGGGGCTTCGGAAAATAACAAAATTAAAACAAGTTATATGAGCAGGATTAGACATCTTAAATCTAAAATCATATTTTTGCAGGAAACTCACCTGACAATTGCAGACTTAAAGCACGTACAGAGCAGATGGCCTGGCCAAGTAATATATGCATGTTATAATAATTATGCAAGGGGAGTGCTTATCCTTATTCACCGGACAATACCATTGCAGATTGTTAAAACTATTCAAGACCCAGGTGGAAGATACGTTATCGTCCAATGCAATATCCTATCAATGACATGGAACCTAGTGAGTATTTATGGTCCCAAGGAGGACAACCCCAGTTTCTTTAGGAATATCTTTCTTGACTTGTCTACCATGAACGGAGGGGACTTCAATTGTGCTTTAAATCCAACAATAGATCGTTCAATGGGTCATGACACGGGTAAAACTCAAACTAGAGAATTACTGAAACAGTTTATAGAGGACCTTAATCTAGTGGATGTTTGGAGAGAACGGAATCCTGATAAAAATCATTATTCCTGTTATTCAAGTACATATAAATCACACTCCCAAATCGATTATTTCATTATTTCCAGAGAACTCTTACCCAAGGTTAGCGAATGTTGGTATAATGGTATCGTGATAAGTGACCATGCTGCTGTATCACTCAAAATCCAAATTGTCCATAGCCCACCTAATTGGAGATTCCAGGCGAGATGGCTGCAAGACCAAGCTTTTGTTGACACTATTGGCTCTAAAATTAACAGCTTCTTTGCACTAAATACTGATGAAACTAGTGCTTGTATCAGATGGGAAGCATTTAAAGCATTCATCAGGGGAGAGATTATTAGTTACACCAGCTATAAAACAAAACACTATAAAATGGAAATGGAAAATTTGGAAAATCAAATCAAAATATTGGAAAATGACCTATATGCAAAAGATGATCCTTTAAAACAAAATGAATTGATTACATTGAGAGCTAAATATAATAAAATGTCCACAGATGAAAGCGCCAAAAGTTTAATGTGGTTGAAACAAGGCTACCATGATCAAGGAGAGAAGGCTGGAAAACTTTTAGCCTGGAGAATAAAAAAACAACAAACTGACCGAGCAATAAATAGTATTAGGACACCGCAAGGGACTCTAACAGTATACCCGCTTAAGATAAATAAATGTTTCAAAGATTTTTATGAATCCCTATATAGATCAGAATGCAATCCAAAGACTCGGATGCGCAGGAAACATTTCTTGATCAGCTTCAGTTTCAGTCATTATCTGACGACATAAAAAATGCAGTGGATAGGAATATAACAGCCGAGGAGTTGTCAGAAGCAATCCAAAATATGAATAGTGGTAAGGCACCTGGTCCTGATAGGTTGCCTATAGAATTTTATAAAACATTTAAAACTAATTAGTGGAGCCACTTCTAAATATGTTAAAAGAATGCTTCCAGGAAGGAACTCTTCGACCCACTATGAGACTAGCTATGATAACCCTCATCCAAAAACCAGGCAAACCATCCACATAGTGCTTGTCATTTAGGCCAATCAGTCTGATGTGTAGTGACACTAAAATACTTTGTAAAATGCTAGCAAGAAGATTAGATCCACACCTTCCTAAACTTATACATAACGATCAGAATGGGTTTGTACCAAATCGTCAAGGTTTCCATAACATCAGAAGAGTCCTTATTATATTACATGTAAAAAGCTAGTGATAAAGATACAGCGGTACTGTCATTAGACGCCCAACAGGCATTTGACAGAATAGAATGGTGCTATCTTTTTAAATTGCTACCACGATTCGGATTTGGAGAGAGATTCCTTAGATGGATTCATGTTCTCTATACAAACCCAGTAGCAGAGATTCTGACCACTAGTGTTGTCTCAAAACCATTCAACTTAAGGCTTTCAACCCGACAAGGCTGTCCACTATCATCGATGCTATTCACTTTAGCTATCGAACTTCTCGCTATGGCTGTCCGGGCCCATGATGGCCTCGCTGGCATCCAGATAGGGGAACAAGGACATAGGATATCTTTGTATGCCGCGATGACATCATCCTTTTTCTGACCATGCTTAAGGATAGTATTCCAAATCTAATTACATTAATTCAAAAATTTCTCTGGATATAAAATACATTTCTCTAAGTCATCACTATTATTTCTTAATAAAAATGAACGCCTGACACCAACTATAAAGACAACGTTTACAAATGCAAAAAATGGTTTTACTTATTAAGGTGTTAAAATTACACCTGAAATCAAAACTATTGTATTCTCAAATTATGACTCGTTAACAGAAAACATAACAAATACATTATACCGCTTGACCAGTGATGCCAATTTCAATGATCGGCCGTGTTAATATAATAAAAATGAATATAGTGCCAAAATGTTATAACATCAAAAAATATAGACCTTATATCTGAGCCACCTTTGACAAATCTTGAAAACCTAATCATTACAAATCTGGTTAAAAGGTGTCTAGTATCTTTGTTTTATGGGACTTTGATATCTCATGAAAAAGAATCATCCAAAGACAGATTAGAAGCATGGAAAGTCGATATTGGGGAGGATGTACTTGAAGAAGACTGGGAAGTGGCATGCTTAAAGGCACAGCAAAATACAATTAATACAAGATTGAAATTGCTCCAATATAAATGGCTAATGTGAACTTATATCACCCCAGTAAAATTGAATAAAATCTGTCCTAAAATTCCAGATATTTGTTGTAAGTGTTTAGAGGAAAAAGGAACACTGTTCCATTGTGTTTGGGAATGCTCAAAAGTACAATCATTTTGGCAGTGTGTGATAGGGGCCATTTCCCAGATGGTGGGTAAGAATGTTCCCCTGCAAGCCAAACTCTGTATTCTGGGTATATACCCTGAAAATTTGGTTGTCAATTCTAAACAATCAGTATTGATTGATTTTGGGCTTCTTCAAGCTAGAAGACTGTTCGCTCTTTTCTGGAAAAATATACAATTGCCCTCTGTTAAGTTATGGTTGAAGGAGATTGCAACATACTGTATCTTGCGTTGGAAAGACTTACAGTGCCTTGTATTCAACCCCCTTGGCATTTTTCGTGTTTTGTTGCCTCACACCCTGGAATTAACATGGATTGTTTGAGGATTTGCATCATTTAATTTACAGAACATGCAAAGCAAACAACAAAAAGGACCAAATACCAGAAAAAGTCAATGTGCATAACTATTCACCCCCCTAAAGTCAATACTTTGTAGAGCCACCTTTTGCGGCAATCACAGCTCCAAGTCGCTTTGGATAAGTCTCTAAGAGCTTGCCACATCTTACCACTGGGATTTTTGCCCATTCCTCCTTGCAAAACTGCTCGAGCTCCTTCAAGTTAGATGGTTTGCGCTTGTGAACAGCAATCTTAAAGTCTGACCACATATTTTCTATTGGATTGAGGTCTGGGCTTTGACTAGGCCATTCCAACACATTTACATGTTTCCCCTTAAACCACTCAAGTGTTGCTTTAGCAGTGTGTTTGGGGTCATTGTCCTGCTGGAAGGTGAAGGTGCTGTATTTAGCGCCATCCATCTTTCCCTCAACTCTGACCAGTTTCGCAGTCCCGGCTGCTGAAAAACATCCCCACAGCATGATGCTGCCACCACCATGTTTCACTGTGGGGATGGTGTTCTTTGGGTGATGTGATGTGTTGGGTTGGCGCCAATCATAGCGTTTTCTTTGATGGCCGAAAAGTTACATTTTAGTCTCATCAGACCAGAGCACCTTCCTCCATACGTTTTGGGAGTCTCCCAAATGCCTTTTCGCAAACTCAAAACGTGCCATTTTATATTTTGCTGAAAGTAATGGCTTTCCAAACAAGTGTGTTGCAGCCTCTGGGGCCTTTCAAAAAAGGTGCGTTTATGTACTGACAGATCATGTGACACTTAGATTGCACACAGGTGGACATCATTTCACTAATTATGTGACTTTTGAAGGTAATTGGTTGCACCGGAGCTTTTTATGGGCTTCATAACGAAGGGGGTGAATACATATGCAAATGCCAATATTCAGTTTTTTATTTCTAAAAAATAGTTTAATGTATATATTTTTCTCATTTCACTTCACCAACTTAGACTATTGTGTTTTGATCCATCACATACAATTCAGATTAAAAAAACACTGAACTAAAGGCTGTAATGTAACAAAATAGGTAAAAAGCCAAGGGGGTGAATACTTTTGCAAGGCACTGTACATATATTGTTAGAGGGAAAAGAAAACAGTTTGTTAAAGTATGGAACCCTTTTTTGGAATTTTTGGAGGATGAGAATGTTGGAATAACTTGAGGTCTTCAAGTTACCACTGATGGTGCTTTTTCAGTTATTATTATTTATTTATTTTTATTTTTTTATTATTTTGATCTTTTGATTGTTTTGTTGTATAGTACATTTATACATTATTGCTATTGCTGTGGTCATTGTTATTTGTATGTTTTTCTTATATGTAAAAACTTGTAAAAAAAAAAAAAAAAAACTTCTACATTGACACTCACTTCTATGTTGACCATGATTTTCCTCTCGAGGTACTAAAGAAACGCAGCGAATACACCAAAGCCAAAAAAGTGCTGAGAGAAAAACAAATCAAGTTTCAGGATGTGTGTCTTTTACGAAGATGGCACTTGGGTATGCCAGGATGCTTCAGAGGCAACCAGGGAAATGGTTGAACGAGGGTTTCCAGTTTAGGTGGTTGGGTCCTCCAGCGCTTTGGACCAAGAGACCCGACTCCTTTCTGCTTGCCCGGCGTGGCAGGAGACTACACGAAATCTAAGAAAGACCACAGTTCTCTATATAAAGAAAAAACTTCAAGAATTCAAAAGGCGATTGCCCAGGGCAGAGGACTGAGATTTCAAAATTGTCGGCTAAAGCAGATAAGTTTTGCTTAGTTTGAATAATATATTTAATCCTGCTACTCATCCAAAAGACTGTCAGCTCGTTTTTACATATAGGTATGTTTCATTCCTACTCTATATTTTCTTCACAGTTAAAGAAGTTAGGGCTCACTAATTAGCGAGTTATCCATGGTTTATTTAGTTTGGATTTTGGTTTGGACACTGGCTAACATGTGGCCACACTTGATAAAATAAGGGATCCGGATTCTAAGACGATTAACAAGAAATACAAAAAATGTTTAGAAAATATTACAAGTCTCTAGGACAAACAACAGATTACTAAATTCCTTAATTCCCTTGAATTACCTGGATTGTAGGCACAAAATCAAATTCTAATAGCCGCAATTACTGAAGCAGAGCAAAACAGTGCCATCACCAGACTTTAAACTAATAAATCACCTGGCCCGGACGGCCTCCCCTCAGAGTGGTATAGGACTTTCCGACCAGAGTTAATGCCTAGTCTTCTTCAAGCTTGTAGGACAACTTTAACAGACACAAAAATGCCTCCTTTGTGGAATGATGCTGTAATTTCAGTTATTCACAAAGAAGGAAAAAATAAACTAGAATGTGGATCATACAGACCTATTTTGGCGTTGAATGTAGACTACAAATTATACACAGCTATCCTTGCCAAAAGACTAGAAAATATTCTGCCACAGCTTATACACAATGACCAGACTGGATTCATCTCACAAAGACAAACCCACGATAACATCAGGCGGTCTCTGTACATACTAAACCATATTAAACAAAACAAACTTGAAGCTGTCCTAGTGAGTGTAGATGCTCAGAAGGCTTTTGACTCAGTGAGCTTGCCTGTACTTTATGAAGCCCTTGAAAGATTTGGCTTTCATAAAAACTTCACAAAGGCCATCTGTACCTTATATAGTAAACTATCACCTCAGGTTAAAATAAATGGGCACCTTTCAGAGAGAATCACCGTAGAGCGTGGATCGAGACAAGGATGCCCACTTTCACCTGTTCGCACTGTACATAGAGCCTCTTGCACAGTACGTAAGGCAGACAGAAAGCATTAAAGGAATCCGCGGTAATGAAGAAGACCACAAGGTGGCACTGTACATGGATAATATTTTGGTTTATTTTAGTAACCCTTCTGAATCCCTCTCTAACCTTATGAAACTTCCTGACACATTTGGTAAATATGCAGGGTATAAATTAAATATACAAAAAACTAAAATCATGTCATTTAATTATGTACCTTCAAAACACCTTAGAGAGAAATTTAAATTAATGTGGAATCAAAACTCATTGAAATATCTAGGTATAAACCTTCAACACTGACCTTCAATTTATCTCAACACTGGCTGAGATAAATTATAACCCCCTCCTAACAAAAATCAAAGATTGACATACATAGATGGAATATTCCGTGGCCTCAGTCATAGAATTTAATGTGTGAAAATGAAGATACTTCCACAATATCTCTTTCTATTTCAAGCCCTTCCTGTAGAAGTCCCCTCAAAAAATTTTTCTGAATGAATTAAATAATCTCTAGATTTATTTGGCAAGGGAAAAAACCTAGGATTAAATGCAAAACCCTACAACTTCCAAAAGAGGAAGGAGGAATGGCTCTACCCAATTAAAAAGCGTATTATTTTGCAGCCCAAATTAAACCCTTAATTAACATGCTTACCCCAACATTCCAGGCAAGGTGGAAAGACATTGAACTTTCCATTATGAACGACCCTCCATTATGAACGACCCTCCATCCTCCACAATTCATGCATTACTACCCCACAAAAACTTGGCAGGATTCATAAATGATACAAAGAATCCACTCCTCAAAGCTCAACTAAAAATCTGGAATATTATTAGGGATTAGTATAAACTAGAAGATAAACTACAAATAATCCAATGGTGTGCTTATGATCCTATGTTCAAGCCAAACAAAATGGACTATAGATTTAAATCCTGGATTGCAAGAGGAATAACAACGTTTTACTCCCTAACAGAAAAAGAACAATTGAAAGACTTTGAATACCTGAGGGAAAAATATTATCTTGAAAAAAATGATTTCAATGGATATCTAACAGATACGCAATCACTATGAACATAATATTAAGAATTAAACAGACTTTAATGACACAATACTGAAAACATTTCCTGACACCTACAAAAGCAAGTTTAATAAGGGTGTTATCTCTAAACTTTATAAAGGCCTAATGAAAAAGAAATCCAACACCACAGAATACATTAAAGAAAAATGGGAGAGAGGGTAATCTTTCAATCTCAAGTGAAAGTTGGCTTGATATGTGTAGACTCCAGTGGAAATGTATTAATTCTAATACCTGGCGGGAATTCAGATGGAAATACTTTATTCGTTTTTGCATATCACCAAGGCAGAAGGCACAATTTTCTAGAGGGAATTCCAAATTCCAAATGTTGGAGACAATGTGGTTCTCAAGAGGCCAATCACTGGCATATATTTTGGGACTGTTCAGTGATAAAACCCCTTTTTGGGTAGAGTTTCACAGAGCACTCAAAAGCATACTTAACCCTCACCTACCCTTGGAATTTACTGTATTATTCCTAGAAAATGTTGACCTTTTGACAAGGTGCACTGATATATACGTATGGTATTTTGGTATCAGCCTGCAAAAAAGCTATAACCAGGCGCTGGTTACTTTTTGAACCACCCACAATACAAGAATGGATTGATAAAGTGAATATCATTTATGTCATGAAAAAGGATTACTTTCTCCCTTCGCCTTCGGAAAGAAGTGTTCATTAAATTCTGGACTAAGTGGATTAAATATGTAAAACCTTTACAGCCAGATTTTGTGGAGGTATGAAAGACCCTTTTATGCTGCTTGTATCTAACAAACGGTATTTGTTTTAGCTCCTCATAAGTCTCTCCTTGTCTACTTTTCTTTTCTGCACAGTTATCCTCTCCCAACCTGTAAATAGTTTTTGTATATAGAAAATATGAGGACTGCAGAAGAGTTTAAACTGACTTTGTATACATATTTGATTTTTTATGTGAACTGCTGTCCCAAAAATAAAAAATAAAAAAGCTTCAGCAGCTGAGATGGGAGAGACTCTGCATACAACAACTGTTGCCCAGGTTCTTCACCAGTCAAAGCTTTATGGGAGAGTGGCAAAGAGAAAGCCACTGTTGAAGAAAGCTCATATTAAGTCTTGACTAGAGTTTACCCAAAGGCATGTGGGAGACTCCAAGGTCAGCTGGAAGAAGGTTCTTTGGTCTGATGAGACCAAAATGGAGCTTTTTGGCCCTCAGACTAGACGCCATGTTTGGCGGACACGAAACACTGCACATCACCACAAATACACCATTCCCACCAGCATGGTGGTGACAGCATCATGCTGTGGGGACGCTTCTCGGCAGCAGGCCCTGAAAGGCATGTGACGGTACAGGATAAAATGAATGCAGCAAAATATAGGGAAATCCTGGAGGAAAACCTGGTTCAGTCTGCAAGAGAACTACGACTTAGGAGAAGATGTATTTTCAAGCAAGACAATGACCCAAAGCATACAGCAAAAGCTACACAGAAATGGTTTAAAGACAACCATGTGAATGTTCTGTACTGGCAGAGTCTCTCTCTCAAAATACATTTTGAAAAAAACTGAAAACTGAAACTCCACCTGTATCAAAAAATGCAATTTGGATATTGTATTTGACTAGGGGTGGGAATCACAGGGTACCTCACGATACGATTCGCAATATATGTCCAACAATACCGATAACATCATGATACAGCATTTCTGCGATAATCGACATATTGCAAGACAATCATATAAACAATATATCACGATATCTGTCTAACTGAAGAACACAAAATTCCCATTTAAAGGTAAAGTGCAGGATTTCTCTATTTATTCATTGCAATCTGGTGTCAGTTTCACTGAATTTCTCTTTTACAACGTAAACTTCCTCTTATTTGGCCAATTAACTTCCGTTCAAGTTTCCCTCATTCAGGTGATAAGCATGACCGCGAGGAGCCATTAAGTAGCGACGCTGGGGAGTCAAATTGGCAGGGAATCTCTTAAACTCTTTTAATCAAAATATCAACATTTGGCGCCAGCGTATCAATAGTCTTATCGCACAAGGAAGGAAGACGATAGATTGCCAAATCGATATTTTGTCCCACCCCTATATTTGAGATATAGGGGTATTTATAGATATAAATGCGATTTCGATTGATAAGCCCTAGTTGCAACTATTTTATGATAAATGTCATTTATCAAGGAAGGTTTTCAAACATTTGCTGGTTCCAGTTTCTTAAAGTTTCATATTTGCTTCTTTTGTTTGGTTTATATTAGTATTCATCAAATATCTTTGGATTTTATGCTGTTTGGACAAATTAAACCAATTTAGGATGTTTGACCTATGAGAAGTTGTGATGGGAATATTCTGATATTTGTAATGAACAATTAATTTATTTAGGCCACAATTAACAATTATTTCATCATTAATTATTCAGTTGATTGTTTTTTCAAACTTTGTGCTGTCAGAAATGTCAGAGAAAAGCAGGAAATCCTCGAATTTAAGACGCTGGGAGCAGCAAATATGTTACTTAACAATTATTTGATCAAAATTGTTTTTCTAATAATTGTTTTCAATCTAATTGTTTCAGCAGTCAACTAATTAATGATAATTAATATTTACAGATGAATCAATAATCAAAATGTTTTTTAGTTGGAGCTCAATTATGGATGCCTAAATCCAAAAAGCACACAGACACACAGGCACAGGCACAGACTCCACTATAACAAAGACAGGAAACCCTCAGGCTATCTTAAATCCATTTGTGAATAATTTTCAGTCACATTCTTCATTTTTGCAATATGTTGTTCTTTCTAACGTTTTGTCAATTGTTTCATTCTTTAATATCTGACATTTACTGGCCAATACAAATCCACTGAGATATCTCATGCTGTTTGTCTTTAAATCTTTTTCATATTAAGGTAACAAATACAGGTCCTACTCCTACGCAATTATTTGGGTGCTTTTCGTACAAATGCTGGATCATGAACATGATCTACAGTGAGGGAGTCCTTGAGAAAGAAAGCATCCTTACTAAAACACTGTGGGAAAACAAAAGTGTCTTTACATAATCTTTATCTTTTAACCTCTGTGGGTCTTTTTAAGCAGTTGCAAACACTTGACCATAAGATTACAATAACACCCTTACAAATATAGCTCACCCGTTCTGCACTCTAATACTGACTGCCTAGAAAAAAGTTGAAGGTTAGATTAGATCTCCATATTAAATCAGGAGCATTTTTTTTAAAAATGGACCTCATGTGGTGGCCACGATGGGCAAATCACAGTAGTAAATACAAAAACACCACAGCAAATCAGAAAACACGATAGCAAATACAAAAACCCGGCAGCAAAATTAAAAACATGACAGCATATACAAAAACACGACAGCGGTCTTTTTAGATTTGGTTTTGTGTTTTTGTATTTGCTGTTGTGTTTTCATACTTCAGGATCACCGTAGCCTCAGCTTTAGTTACTCCTCGTCCCTTGAGTCATTGGCTGATGAATCGGGGACCTGCAGTCAATCACAGTCTATTTGGGCTATATGACTGTCAAGGAGTTGGTCTGTAAGGTCTCTTAGACGTTTGTGCTGCTTACACTCAGCGTGTTTGTGTATTGCAAGCTATTTTGTCAAGACCTAGCTCCTTTGTATGACGTTGTCAGGTTAATGTAAGAAAGCTAATGATTTGCTGTTAAATTTAAGTTGATCTATTAATTACTTCTATTACTAAGTTTCTGTTCCATGTTCCTTTGCATCTTAAAGAGACAGTTCACTCCAAATGAAAATGTTTATTTTTCCTTTTGCCTGTAGTGCCATTTATCCATCTAGGTTGTTTTGGTCAGTTGAAGAGTTTGGGAAATATTGCTTCATTGACATGCCTGCCTTCTCTAAAACATAATGAAAGTAGATTGCACTCCGCATGTGGTGTTCAAAGCACCAAAAATATACACTTGAAATACTCAACGGCAATGTCTTTTTCACGGTTACCAAAGATAATCTAAAGACCTTGTTGTGAGCAGTTTCATGTAGGAAATATTTTCTTTCCGTATCACCTCACAGAATGAAGCGTGCATCTACTTATGGACAAGCTAGCTAACTAAGCGGAGGAGGGAGCCATTAATGTTTGCATTCCACGTTGTCACAAGCACAAGCTTCTCATCACTGAGTAGATGCACGCTTCCATGCATTCTTTTATTTAACCGTTTTTTTTTTTTTTCAGTCAAGCTATAGTTCTGGAATCTTAATGTGTTATGTAAACACTCCTACTGTCTTCTAACTCAAATTCAAATACATTTTAATAAATTCAAAATTTTTAATTCATTTAATTTGCTGCTGTCTACCTGCATTTGACCTCTACTGTATTGTATGGCATACTTTTTTTTTATTACAATGGTATGGCATGGTCTTATAAGACTGAAACTTATGGGGACGTAGGGGGACATGAACTACCACTATATATTGATTGAGTATAAGAATGGGATTCTTTCCATCCAGCTTTATACGGTATGAGATTTCTGTCATGAACTGATTCTTACCTGGTTGTCAAATTTCAGTGACTGTGTGCCCACAAGGAAACGAATGGCATCAGTTTCAGCTGTCTGGGCAGTAAGTGCTCGTGCCTGCAAAGTAGATCCAAACAACATGACTATTTATCAACATAAACCCTTTTTCGGGAATAGAATGAGATTGAATATAGAAACAAACAATTGATATACGGTACTGATGCATTCCTTTATACAGATACAGACTAGAATCGGTAAGAATTGTTAATAAGACATAGAGAATGGAATTGAGCTAGCTTTCACTCAAACACAGGTAAATAGTATGAATGATGTGACACCGCAACAGCAATACCTGAAATTCGAGACCATAAATAACCGGAGCGTCGTCCTCCATTTTTCGGTGTTAAAGCTTTTTATCTTTTTTTAAAACGCCGTCTCACGACGAAAACACTTTAAAATATTGGATATATAACTGTGCTACGAACTGCACATAACACAACACAGTAGTAGCAGCACTTCCGCGATTTAAAAACGGAAAAAATGAAGTGTGCGAATAAAGTGCGTAACGACAGCCGTGCAACGTTGTACAATCTTTTAAAAGTGCGCTGAAGAGCTTTCAGAATACCAAATACCAGGGCAGCATGAAATTTGTCACCTCTGGCATGCCGTACATTTAGCTTTCTTATGGAAATGCGCATGCGCACTAGAGTTCTATCTGTCAGTAAGGTAAGAAAACATCGTACTTGTGTTTCATTTTTTATCTGTTGTCTGTCATTGCCTAGTGATATGTATAGCACGGTCCTGTTTTTAAAGCGTTGGCAGCTATTAATGAAGCATTTATTTGACATTTACAACCAGCTGTTCAGATAAGTTAGCTTACGATAGCTGACTTGCTAATGTAGCATTAGCAAGACAGTCAGTAACTTAATAAAATAGGCAACAATTCTTCGATTTAAAAGAATAAAAGGAGGCACGTTCTCTATTGCTGTAGTTCAATGATGATGATAAGAGTTCAAAAATTGCGTTTGCTTACAATAACAGGATGTGCCAGTTGCTATACAGTGTTGTACGATACTGAGAATGTGTCACTGTTGATATTACATTTAAAGGTTAATATTATTTATTGATGTGTTTAATGTTCAAGAGCAGTAAGATGGATAGTGGGGAGGCTCCTGCTCAGCGGCCAGTCACATTGGACATCACAGTGGAAGATTTAACCAAGGAAGCCCCAGGACCTCCGCAGCCAACCACCAGTCAGCCCCCTTCCAGAGACAACCTCGTACCCCAGGAAGACAGCATCGACCTTGGTGGCGAGTTTGCCACTCCCCAGGAGGACAGCAGCGCTACACCTTCAGAGAGCCTTATGGACAAGCTCAACGACCAGATGATGGAGAGCGTAATGATTTCTGACTCACCTAATAACAGTGAAGAGGACGATGTAGCCCCAATTGAGTCCTTTCTGGATGGAGAAGAGGAGGAGGAGAAGGAGGAGGAGAATGCACTAGAGCCTTCAGGCGACAAAGAGGAACAAAGTGAAATTGGACAGAACACAACTGAGATTAAAGTTTCAGTGGAGGAACAGGCGAGTGGTGGTCCTGAGGAGAATGTAGAAGAGGACTTAAAGGAGCAGACAGACGCACAAGAGCAAGTGACATCCTGTGTTTCACCTCAAGGTGAAAAACAGAGTCCATCATATTTTAAAAGTGAGGTTCCAGAACCACAAGAAGCTAAAGGGACGAGCCCAAAAGATGAGCCTGTGCCAGTGTGCACTATATTCAGCCAGGGTACCCAGCCGAAGTCTCTGGTGCCTGATGGTTTCCAGCCAACCCTCATCAAATCCCCCAGCTTTAGCATGGGAAGTGGTGGGGGAAGCGCTGAGGCAGTGACTCCTAGCAAGTTGACACCCCCCCTCGTGTGCCAGCCCAGCCCCAGCCTCAGTAAATTCTTCACTGATAATGGACAGGCCAATCCAGCCTCTGACTTCTTTGATTCCTTTACAGCACCCTCCCCCTTCATCTCTGTTTCAAACCCAAATGCTGAGATCCCTCATGGCCCCAGTCCAGCATCCATAGCCCCCACACCTGAATGCCAGCTCTCTTCCACCTCCTCCTCCATCTCCACCCCTGGAGGACGTCTGGACTCTGGTGCCCCCACCCCTAGCTCAGTGTGTGGCCCTGCCCCTACTGAATCCACCACCAAGACCCAACCTGCTCCACCCCAAGCAGTTCCAGCTCCAACTCAAGCCACTGCCCCAGCCACTCAGCCACAGCCCTTTAACCAGCTCCAGGCTGTGTTCTTGGGCAGCGATGACCTATTTGCTACAGCACTGAGCCTGAGTGAGGTGGACAGGCGCCATGATGCCTGGCTGCCGTCTGAGGAGGCCAGGAAGGTGTTGATCTCTGTGGCTACCCAGCAATACAACCCAGCCTATGTAGAGAGCATCAGACTCACCATGCCTGGGCTCAAGTTTGACAACCTGCAGGTAGGACAAGCACCCAGACAGTCAAATGCTTATTATACAGCATGTGTCTTGAAAAACTCTGGGAGCAGTTTACAGTATGTCATTCAAAACAATAAAAGATGTCTACTGCAGTTCACTTCACTCACCATGGGTTGAACTACTCAACTTGTGGAAGTATAGAATAAGTCATAAAATAATAAATTTGTCTTTTTCTCTGGAGAGGTATCTTTAAAAAGTAACCTTCTGACAAAATAGCCTGAATGATGATGTCATAATGTCATTTTGACCATTCCTTAAAAATCATTATTTTTCAAGGCCCCAACTTTGTGGAATAACAATACTAAATCACTGGAGTAGTCCTTTAACATGACAAGAACACATACTATTAAAACAATTATTGTTGGTTATGAATGATGTATGATGAACTATGATTTTTTGTCATTGTTATACATACAATGTGTTGCTTAAATTTAGCAAAACAATTTTTTCTCCTGCAAGTTAAGTTCTGAAACATGAAGTGTTATCATTACCATGATATAAGTGCTGCAACTAATGATTATTTTCAGTAGGGAGGGATTGATTTATTGACATAGAACATCAAAATGCCCATCACAAGATTGTAGAGGCCATGGCAACACTTTCAGATTCTTGTTTGCTCCGACCATAGTCCAAAACCCAAAACAGTTTCATTTAGGTTTAGAGAAAACACAGAAAATCAGCAAAACAATACATTCGAGAAGCTCAAATAACAGCCATATCAATCATCAAAATTGTAGCCGATTACTTTTCTAACAATTATCGTCTCAGGCTGGGCAGTGTATTGATATTATATCATTATCATTATATATCTATATATATGATACAATATATCATTTAATTGTTTTAGCTCTAGTGATACTAGGTTTGGTAACAGCACTTGGCTGTAATCATATGGCTTGAACCCACATGAAAAACTGCTAGAACCAAAAGTTACAACCTTCATGTTAAAGATGGAAGGCTTACATACCAATTTTTGTGCTATTTCTGTGTATTGCTCTAAAAATAATGAAGAAGTACTTAAAAACATTTGTCTTTACGTGTTGGAAGCAAAGTCTCTATAAGCTATGGCTGCAACTAACGATTTTTTTAATCAATTAATCTGCTGATTATTTTCATTGTTATTTTTATGATTAAATGATGAATTGTTTAGTCTATAAACATGCTCATTACAATTTCCAAGAGCCCAAATTGATGTCTTCAAATTGCTTATTCATACTCTTCTTTTACAATCAAAAATGAGAAAGAAAAGCTTAATTTTTGCATATTTGAGAAGCTGGAACCAGCAAATGTTTGACCTATTTGCTGGAAACATGACTGAAATGATTAATCGATCATCAAATTTGTAGGTTATTAATGCAATTTCAATTGACTAATCGACAAATCTGGTAATCGATCAATTGTTGCAGATCTACTATTAGCCAAAGAATTCACCTTAATCATTCTGATTTGTTTAACACATTTACATTTTTCTACAGAGCTCTTTTGTTTGTCACACAATGACAGTAGTTTCAGTCAGTCACAATACATAATGTAGAGACAGTTGTTATTTGTCTGTAAGCACACATAAACATGCCCTTCCTTGCTCATGGGTTTCCATAGCATGTTTTTTCCTCATAAACATCCTCTGAGCTCCCTCAACGGCAACATTTATCCGCAATAACAGCCCTGATGAAACATCAATTTACTTATTTATTGAGTTGAATCTTATGGTGTGCGTCCACCTCCCAGCTCAGATTGTGTTCATTATCCCCTCAGAATGCGTTTGAATGCCTGCTTGAATAAATGAATAAAAATCAAGGATTTGTTTCTGTCATCTTGGTGTTTTTAGCCACTAAAAGCCTGTGTTCAGCAAACAAATTAGATCCACTCTAAAGCTGGATTAACAATAGCAATGTTTTTTGCTCTGTTCCTATTTGGGCTGGATATTGTTTTATTGATTATAATTCTGTCCATATCTAGGGATGGCCAGATCAAGTTGTTTTGCCCCCAGTCTATTTCATTTAGTTTTGAGTAACTACAAATAGCAAGTCCGGATCTGATGGTTTGAAAGGCTGCAGTTAGTGCTCAGGTTTTGAGTGTAAATACCATCATGACAACTCTCAAATCTCTTGCTTGTCAATTTTGTTATTTTCTTTTGCATGATATTAAATTGGTGTGTGTGTGTGTGTGTGTGTGTGTGTGTGTGTGTGTGTGTGTGTGTGTGTGTGTGTGTGTGTGTGTGTGTGTGTGTGTGTGTGTGTGTGTGTGTTTCGCTGCAGGGTGATGCTGTAAAAGACCTAATGCTTCGTTTCCTGGGAGAACAGGCAGCAATGAAGCGTCAGGTCCTTACCGCCAACTCTGTAGAACAGTCCTTCACAGGCCTCAAACAGCTCATCGTAAGTCGCTCACCATACTGTTTGTGTGTGACTTATTCATTAATTTTCACTTCTTTGGGTCAGAACATAATTCACTGTGCAATGGTAGTCTGACATGCTGTATATAAAAACAGACATTTTCAGCACCTTTACTGTTTTAGTATAGTCACCATTATATTAAATATGTGTATTAAATTAAATGTATTATTTGCATGTACTAGTTGGTACAACCTTTTAGCCTGACAGTTCATTCTTGACCCTGAAAACAAAACAATCTCCTCTCAAGGTCCACTTATGCACTTGTGTGAGAGCTTTGAACTTTATCACACAGTCTTCATCAGCAGATGACAAATGTCTGTGGAAGAAGTACTTCTTTAAAAAAAAGTACTAAAACAACACTAAAACAATATGTAAAAATACTCAATTACAGGTTAAAAGTCTTACATTACTTAAAGTATAAGAATATCATCAAACATAAACTGTCAAAAGTAAAAGTTGTTGTGCAGTTAAATGTTTCCTGTGACTGATATATTATCTGACATTATTAGATAGTTAACACTGACACATTAATGTTTTAATATTGGCAGAGGAAAGGAAAGAGGAAAAAACAAAGTTCCGATACTCAATTCTATATTGTATTTTTTGGACTTTTGTCCAATTTTTGCTGTGTTTTGTGAGATATAGAATACTTTGCTCTGTTGAATATTCATTTCAAAGAAAGCGTCTAAGCAGTTGGCAGAGAAGAATATTTTGTTTTGGTGTAAATGAAGAACTAATTTGAAACGACAAACAGTCCCAGCTGCTTGTAATAAAAAAAAAGGTTGGAAAGCATTTGTTTTAACTTTAACGATGCATTATTTAAACATATTTAATTTAATGTAAATATTCAATCTGTATATTAACTAGTTATTGTCAAATAAATGTAGTGGAGTAAAAAGTACAAGATTTCCCTCTGAAAAATATAGCATATTGATATAAGTGTGTCTTGAATTAAATTGAAAAAACTGAAGTTAAGTACAAGTACCTCAGAATTGTACCTTAGCACAAAACATGAGTAATTGTACTTAGTTACTTTCTCTGGCAGCAGGTCATGTCTGTCGTCCAACTGAAGCCACAGAGTGTTATTGTAGTGTTTTCTAACAACTCCAACAGAGTGACATGTCCTCTCTATAAGGGATCGCATCATGTCAAATTCAGAAGTTGCAGTCTTCCATTTAAACGTCCCTAATGACTATCAATAATTTAATCTGATCAAGTTATTGGTCCTATTTTGTATGTTAGGTTTTTGAATTTATACTGGACTTATATTTTTGATCAAGTAGCTTATGAAAAATAAGGTGTATCCAACACATTGAAATAACAGCTGAAGTCTACTTTATCTGATAGATATTAAATCAATGTTTAGGTAAGTATGGGTATCAGCAGATACCCAATTTTAAAGATATAGTATACATGTATAACATTTCTGCATTAAAATGTCTAAGAAACGACGAGACCATTGTTCAGATATTTTATTGAGTTGTTGGCAATCGAACCACAATACTGCCACTTGAGGGAATTTGAAGTAATTTCCAAAGCGTTGGTTTGAAAAAGATGAGGTCTGCCATGACGTATGCGTTTTACCATTTACAGAAAACCGTCTGTGTTGAATGACTGAACTGAAACCAATATGTAAATATGAAAGAAAACCGAAAAGACTAACGTTATGATATAACAGAAAACATCTCGGACGAACACAGACACAAACGAACGGTTGAAAAACTGTATGGCTTCCATGATTCTAATTCCCCTCCACCTTTTCACCTGTGACTCCCCTATATAGACTGTTACCACCGTGATTCCCTGTCTATGCCCCCTGGTGCGCAGGTGGACGAGCAACATTGCTATTTACACGACTCACCAAAGATATACACAACATAACATATTCACACATCAAAATTGGCTACAACACACCGGCCCCTAATTGTTACTGTATAATAACATAACAATTAAACACTATATAAATAATGGAGCCAATGAACAGTCCATCATGCACGTGTGTGCTTTCAATTCATAATGTTTATGTATATGTCCATTCCATGAGTCTTTATTCAGCTTCCTGCAGAAGACAAATCTTTGTGACTGGTCTCTCCAGTATGTTGCATTTGGTCTGGACTTTCACAGACCTCACAAGTCCTTGTGAGTCAGGAAAGGTCTGTAGTACCTTCCCCAACAACCAGGATCCGCAAGGAGCAGTAGAGTCCGCCACAATGACGATGTCTCCTGTCATGAAGTTTTTCTTGTCCTTGGACCACCGTTGTCGTTCCTGTAGCAGAGGGAGGTACTCCCGAATCCATCCGTTCCAGAAGAGATCCGATAAGAATTGAACTTGCCTCCAACTTTCTTTCTTTCTTTCTCTTTCTTTCTTTCTTTCTCTTCCTTCTTCTCTTTTCTTTTTCTCTCTTCAGACAGAGTGCCCTTTGCTCAGCAACATGACGGTTGCTGGGCATGGTGAAATGATCCTCTCTGAAAAGTAATCTCATGCAGTAATGTCCATTGTTGAGTTCCACTGAACTGTTCATGATTTTCAGAAACTTGAGATCTTCTCTGGACATTTCTGGCTTTTCCTCTGTTGATTTGTCATTAAAGTCATGGTTGTATTGCTTCACCAGCAGTTCTTCTATGTTAGCAATGGATATTCGGTTGGCTGTAATGGTGGGACAGCTGCTCCCAGTCACATTGCCTCCTCTCAGTGGTCCATTGATAATCCATCCCAGTAAGGTTCTGACAGCATAAGGTCCTCCTCCCTTGCTGTTTACCACTTCCCATGGTTCCATTACTTTCGAAACGTTAGTTCCAATTAACAACTCCAGATCAGCATTGATGACAGGAATTTCCACAGAGTGTAAGTGCGGGCATGAACTTAACTCCTCCTGTCGTGGAATGTTATCAAGAGTCACAGACATGTTACGCTGTGTGTACACATCAGGCAATTCAAAGAAGGTGTTACTATATCAATCCTGAGATGATGTGACTGTTGAAAAACTTTTCTTGATTCATCATCCTCAACAGGATCTTGACATCTCTTCCTCTCACCTTCATCTCTCTCATGAGTCGCTCAGAGCAGAAAGTAGCTGTGCTGCCGGGATCTAAAAATGCATATGTTTTTAGTAATTTGCAGCCTTTCATAGCCTCGATCTGTACAGGCACAATCGGCAAGACACCATCTTGTGCTCCGGCCCCTATATGGCCACAAGTCTTAGGAGAAACTAGATGACCTTTTTCCTGTTGTGTGTCCTCTGATTTGATTTCCTTTTCTTTTGAATTGATGTAGAGGCAGGTAGGATGTTTTAGGTTACACAGCTTGTAGGACAGACGTCTACAACAGTCTTTGCTCATGTGTCCAACAGACAAGCATCCAAAACAAGCACCTTTCTCTTTTAGAAAATCAATTTTCTCTCTGTGGAGCTTCTTCTTCATTTTGGGGCACAACTCCAATCTGTGACCCTCTTCACACAGCAGACACAAAACCTTTGTTGACTTATCAGTAGGGGTGGGCGATATGGCAAAAATATCATATCACGATTTTTAAAAAATAAAATCACGATTTCGATTTTATCACGATCTTAAATCGAAAAAAGAAAAACAGACAATTTAGGCCAAAGAACCTTTCTGAACAGATTTTAATTTAAATAGTGGCAGTTTTGCCAACATGTGCAAACAACGTAAACATACTAAAAGGTAAACAACACTGATAAAGTGCACTCTTGCAACATAAAAGGTAGCTTTCAATAAACATGAAAGTAAAATATCAATGAAGACATTACTGTTTGTTTTATTCAACACAGTCATTTTAACAGGATTTAAGTATATCAAAACACTAAATAGCTTATTGAAAAGGGTCAAATAAGTCCGTCAGTGGTTGGACTATCCGACGGGGGGGTGGGGGTGTGTGTGTGTGTTGCCCCCCCGAGAGAGGCGGCAGGTGGAGGGGCTAACTGGCAGAGATGAGAGATGGTGAAACGCTGTTTTGTTTTGTTTTTTAAAAAGCGACCAACTCCTCCGTCTGGCTTTCAGCCATGACTCTCCATGCGGCTACCGCTACACACATAAACAAAGAAGAAGTAACGTAAGAAAGCGTGTCACTGCCCGTAATTCGCTATGATTGGTCGGTCAGGTTGACGACGTAATACGTTTGGTGCGTCAGTGCATCAGCATAGAACTACAATTTATAGAATGTGCCCTAGACGATCCCTACGATCTCTGCACTTTGGCAGATCGTCTACACATTCTAATCCTTCACGATCTAATATCGTCATATCGCACACCCCGACTTATCAGGAAAGTTTTTCTCCCTTTGCACTTGAGTTGTGGTTCCAGAGTTAGCGACTGCTACAGAGGTAGCAAAACTGCTTCCCCTTCCTGTGCGAACCTTTAAGATTTTATGTCCAACATTATATTTTGGAGATGGATGGGACCTGAATGTTTCCAAAAAATGGATTACAAGCAATTGACACTTGTCTCTCAATGAAATTGACAATATCACTAAAACCTGCTTGACGCTGGTGCCTCTCCTGCAACCCATAAGCAGTGTTTCTCCACTTTTCTCTTAGTTTGTAGGGCAACGTCATGATTATAGCACGCATGTTAGATGGCATATTCATCTCAGACATGTAACTAATGTCCTCCATGGCATTACAACAGATGCGTAGAAACAAGGCTAAGGTTTGTAAGGCCTTGACATCCTCCGCTTTCACTGGTGACCATCCAAGAGCTTTCTCCATGTATGCAGTGGCTATTTTATGTTAATTTCCAAAGTGTTCTTGTAAAAGTGTTCTTGCTCTTTGATAACCTCTTTCAGGTGGCATGTGTTGACAGCTCTTGACTAGCTCCCTGGGTTGTCCTTTGGTTTACTGCTCCAAAAAATACAAGGGGTCTATACTGCTAGCAGCCTTTCCTTCCACTCCATGTTCAAATGCTCGAATGAATGTGCTGTACTCAATAGGGTCTCCATCAAAGGTTGGTATATGCCTTGGTGGTAATGATAGTGAGGACTGCTGCTGTACCAGTAGAGTAGTTATGTTATTTTGTCTTTGCATGATGGTGAGAAGATTTTTGTGGTCCATATTGGTTTGCACTAAATCAGCACCCTGAATGAACTCCTGTGTGGAAAGCATGGCAGGTTCCTGTGGGTGATGTGTGGTGTGATACGTTTGCTGAAATCCTGGAGGCATGCTTGGTTTGGGGTTCAGAGCATGGGCGTTTGGTCCACCATGTTGTAAAATGGTTTCCATGGGCCGTGCTTCCATTGGCACTGCAGCTTTGCTGCCTCCTGTTGGTGGATGATGGAACCTTTGCTTCGAACTTTTTCCATAGCTATTCCATTCCATAGCAGAGGATCTGTGAGAAGATCTGGCTTTTGATCTTCCCAGATATGAATTCATTGCATCTGAATGAGCTCTGGAGCTCTGTATATCCGAACCTCTTTACTTGAGTATAGTGACCTTTGCTGTGTGAGCAGCAATTTGACTTTGCAATTCAAGCACCTCCTTTTTTGTGTTATTTGTTCCTCCTGTAGCTCCAGCTCATGTTTTTCTCTAAGGGCAGCTGCCATAGCAAGGAGAGCAGCCCTTTCAGCCTCTGCTTTGAGATATGCAGAGGAGGTTGAGGACTTTACGGATTTATTACTGGAGAAGCAATTTGATTTGCATGCTCTACCAGCAACATTAGAAATACTGTCGTTTGGATCAATCTCATCAGCATTCACAGTCATGTGTAGCACAGCATTGTTCCCTGGTGTCAAGCAACCAACCTTTAGTTTTTTGTGTTATTTCGTTTGTGCTATTCATTAGGGTTTCAAACAATTTATTTTGCCCTGACACTTCCTCCTCTGGTAGCAGTGCTTTCAGCGATTCATGTAGTTCTGTTGTTTCCACACTCAGTTTTACAAACGTATCATATTTGCATTGAACCTCTGACATATTTTTGTTAGAAAGCATCAGTTGCTCAACTTCCTTTTTTAGTTTGTAGAGTTTCTTTACCCTGGAGTCTCTTTCCTTTTGTTGTGATAATATTTTTTCTTCCCTTGCTTTAACGGTGAGTTGAACTAGTCTTTTTCCAAGTTCCTTTCCAATTTCACTTTGGTTGACAGGTGCATTCTTGTCCACGTTACTCATTTTAATATTGATTTGGCGGAGCTGCCGAAATCTTTATTTTAGAATTGAAGAAGGGTTTACCTGTATCCCGTTGTGAGAAGTCCAATTTCTTCCACACAGCTTGTAACAATTCTTAAACGATCCTACCGTGATTTCGTGCCTTGTCAGTCCGTGTCCATTGAATGAAATCAGCTGATGCGCTGTGCCACTGGTGCTGCTAATCAGCTGATCCGTCCATTGAAGCGTAGTTTTTCAACTTATTGTAGTGGCAATCTAACCACAATACTGCCACTTGAGGGAATTTGAAGTAATTTCCAACGCGTCATTGTGCAAAAGATGAGGTCTGCCATGACGTATGCGTTTTACCATTTATTTTATGTGGAGAAAAAATAATTACAGAAAACCGGCTGTGTTGAATGACTGAACTGAAACCAACGTGTAAATATGAAAAAAAACAAACCGAAAAGACTAACGTTATGATATAACAGAAAACATCTCGGACGAACACACACAAACGAACGGTTGAAAAACTGTATGGCTTCCGTGACCCTAATTCCCCTCCACCTGTTCATCTGTGACTCCCCTATGTTACCACCGTGATTCCCTGTCTTTGCCCCCTGGTGGACAAGCAACACTGCTATTTACACGACTCACCAAAGACATACTCAACATAACATATTCAAACATCAAAATTGGCTACAACAAGTTGTTTACTTACATTATCCTAAATCTTTCCAATAATGTTAAAACCCAGAGAAATCTGTAATTTTTATCAAGCTAATAGTACATTTCATTTGGTTGCCTCGCCTGTTGTCATAACTTCCAGCCGAGAGTCATAGAGTGAGAAAGGCGAACAAAACTAAACATAAAGTGAGTAAAACTTGAAGTACATTATCTTGTCTGTGAACATTTCTGCCTGAGTCACGTCAGAATGATTTTCAACCGCAATGGTAGTTGTTTAACAATGAAGACAACAAGTCCCATGATCCCACACTACTTACATCTTCAGTTTTGTTTTTGGTTGAGAGACTCCGAGCGGCAGAAGGTGCATTTAAAGGACTTGGATCAGGACCAGGGCCAAATCTTGATCAGGACATATCTAATAATGATACAGTGTTGTTGGAGGGAGGAAGAACCACAAATTGAAGAAGGTGTTTCATATGTAGCGGAGTCTACTGGCAGGCTACCCAACAACACTAAGTGTAACAGATTAAAGCAGCCTCTCCAGCTTCTGATTCAATGACCTTTGGTGTTATGCATGTGCAGTGCAGCAGGTGCTTTCTGGAAACATTACCTCACATTTTAGAGGTAAATGACGGAAGCACTAGTAGGTTACCACAGCTTAACATCCCGTCGTTATTTCAGCTCATCTGACCTTTTGACAGTCAGCCTGTACAGGCAGTGATTCTATTGTAATTGCTGGGTGGTCAGGTCTCCACTGACTGAAAACAGTGAATCATTCGTCTTCTTTCCCTTCATATTACATTCCTCTGCTATTCTTCTGCCAGGCATAAAATGCATGTCTTTCTTGGTGACCATGCAAACTCAACTTCCTTTCCTGCTGCCATCTATCTACCTCTCCAGCCCGCATGCGTTTCCTCCATCATAATTTCTGACCCACAGATGACCCTGAGACAGTTGTTATTTAAAACATATGCACAGCAGCAGCAGACAGTGTGATGGAGACAGGAGAAAGGGGGGAGGAGAAAGGTAGGGGTGGAGTGGAGTGGAGAGATGGAGAGGTGGAGATCCTCTCAGCTCACAAGTTCTTTTCTCCTGCTCTGCTCATGTATTATGCATGGGTCTGCTGTGCATATTTCAAGGGCCCTCTGGACTTGGTGTATATAAATACACTCACACACACATACTAGATGGTACTTTCAGCTTACAGTCTACTGCACTATATGGTGTAGGTGAGTGAGTGTGTGTAAAAGGATCATACACTGTCTGCCAAATGGTGTGGGTGGCTCCCTAGAGCAAGAGGCAAAAGAAATGAGAGAGACAGTGAGCTGGAGAGGTAATTTAGGCTTACAGGAGAGATGTCAAGGAATGACAAGCAAATAAAAGAAAGAGAAAACAAAGTTGTGTATGAGACACATGAAGGCAGTAGAGGGCTTCACCTGTAAAGCCCACCTGTAGACACACACATACTCATGTTTTACCTTGGAATGTGCAAAAAGGTTAAAGATAAAAAGCTTAAAAATATAAAAGCAGCCCCTGTTCACAAATATGAAAATGTATCAATTTAGTCAAATGTATTCAGTGAGGTTAGTTTATAACGTTTTTTTACAATTCAGCAAAAATTGTTTCTTGAAAATTGTTATTGTAGTTATCAGTGTTTGTTCAGACATTCAGTAAGGGATCATTAAAAAAGAAACAACTACAATGGCATTCAGTAAAGAGCATACCTGCGCCAAGACCCAACAATCCCCATTTAATCCAATCAAGCCTAATCCAGTATCAAACTCGATAGCCCTGTATCACTCTAAATTTTAAACCACCCATAACTGCTTAACCATAATTTAAGGTCTCTAGATCTATGATCCACCTTAAATTGTACTCAGTCATAAGCCCCATTCACACTGCCCTTTCAGTGTGAGAATCACGCGCCAATTCTCCGCATGGCCGTCTGTGTGAAAGTTACAGATGCGGAGAAGGGGGAGGTAGTACCAGAGCTGCAGCAGAGGCGAGCCGGCATCCTAGTGAATCGAAAAGCCTGAGGCGTGGATCAGGGGTGTGTCGGTCTGATGGTGTTCACAGTCTGACAGCTAAGCAGATCCTTCACTCACTAAATAAAAGAGAAATGACCCACACTTCAACCCACAAAGCAACGTTACAGGACCAAACAACAGTAATGTGGTTTCTTTGGCAACTTATATGAGGAAAAAAATACTGAAGTTATACATGAAAAAGTGTCTGTCCCACCAATTCTTCGTCTCATATCTGCTTGAAAAACAGTGTCTGTCCCCAGCAGCAGAGCCAGGTGGCTCTCGCAGTTGAATGGCGGTGATTATGTGACACGATTCAGAGCAAAAGAACTTAACTCACCATGTCTTTGTCGCCTTCCACTGTTGTGTTGTTGTAGTTACTGTCTCTGGCAACTTGTATTGAAAAAAATCAGAGCGACTGTGAGCCCTCCCAACCGAAACTTCAGTGAACTTTCCCACAGAAAACAGCATCCCTCCCTGCAAGTGAGAGACCCAACAGGGTCCGCTGTTTACTGATGGCGATTATGTAATTATGTAATGCCATTTCCACGATGCATGATCTCAATCACAACATAAATGCTAACGGGGTCTATTCTGGGCCAAGACCCATACTTTCAAGTTTCACTGAAATCCATTCCGTAGTTTTGGTGTAATCCTCTGACAAACCAATCAACCAACCAACCAACAATGGACACGGGTGAAAACATAACCTTGGCAGAGATAAATAAATAATATAAAACTAAGAGTTCTTTGTTAGTGGACATCCAGAATGATTCAATATGTTTAGAGTCCTCATTGTGTTGAGTGCAGATCTTTGGCCATCAAGCTTTCAGTGAACTTGAAATGTGTATCGCCTTATCTCTTCTACCTAGGGCAAAGTCTTGTGACATTTGCTTATGGGTTCTTCTGGGTGGCAACAACAGCAAGCTGCTATTTTTCATTTGTAAATCTTTAAAAAATCAACAGTAGAACTCAAAGCTTTGTTTAATAGTTAAAGTAAGAGCATTTCCACACGCACAATGCCAAGAGAACTCAAAAAGGTCAGGTGGTCTGATGAGTCCAGATTTACCCTGTTCCAGAGTGATGGGCGCATCAGGGTAAGAAGAGAGGTGGATGAAGTGATTCACCCATCATGCCTAGTGCCTACCATACAAGCCTGTGTTGGCAGTATTATGATGAGGTCAGCTGACTACCCGATTATACTAACTAAACTAACTAATATATAATTGTTAAAGAGTGGTTCAGGGAGCATGCAACTTCATTTTCACACATGGGTTGACTATCACAGAGTCCAGACCTTAACCCGATTGAGAATCTTTGGGATGTGCTGGAGAAGACTTAATGCAGCGACCTGACTCTCGCATCATCAATAGGGATGTAACGATACACTCAACTCAGGATTCGACACGGTTCACGATCTTTTGTTCGCGATACGATTTTCTCACAATTTTTTTTTTTTAATCAAAATGAGCTATAGACAAATTATGACCAAATAAAATGATCTTGAGGCGCATCAACAGCCGAAAACCCTCATTTTCAACGACTGAAAATGGCCTCAAAACTTTTCCAATAAAATAACCAATTGCCCTGATAATTCCTTGCGCTCTTGCGTTGTTATGGGGGAGAGGAGATGCAAAGCAACACTGGACGGAAATAAATGTTGTGACATTGCATAAGTTTATCAAATATTGATACCTCTGACAAAGTTATTCAAATGTAAGAAAGAGGGAGTGCTTGAAAAAGATATATGCATTTGGTTAGAATAGTCATTTTAATCCGATTTATGCATCCAATCTTTGATATCGGCAAATTAGAACATCAATCCAACACCCTAAAAAATGATGGGTTAAAAATAACCCAATTTGGTTTATTTTTTAACCCAACACCTTAATCAATATTGGACCAGCCCAACAGTAGTTATTTTTACCCAACAAAATGGGTTGGTCACTTTTAACCCAATGGATGGGTTTACAAATTTAATCCAATTGCTGGGTCCAATCAATTTCAGCCCTGGGTCGATTCTACCATATGATTGGGTTGAATATTGTGCTCATATTTAACCCAAATGTTGGGTCAAATTAATTTCAGCCCTGGGTCAATTCAACTAATGAATGGGTTAAATGTTGTACCCCTATTTAATCCAATGTTGGGTCAGATTAATTTCAGCCCTGGGTCAATTCTACAATATGATTGGGTTGAATATTGTGATCATATTTAACCCAAATGTTGGGTCAAATTAATTTCAGCCCTGGGTCAATTCAACTAATGAATGGGTTAAATGTTGTACCCCTATTTAATCCAATGTTGGGTCAGATTAATTTCAGCCCTGGGTCAATTCTACAATATGATTGGGTTGAATATTGTGCTCATATTTAACCCAAATGTTGGGTCAAATTAATTTCAGCCCTGGGTCAATTCAACTAATGAATGGGTTAAATGTTGTACCCCTATTTAATCCAATGTTGGGTCAGATTAATTTCAGACCTGGGTCAATTCTACAATATGAACTGGTTAAATGTGCCAAAATTCTGTGTTAATTCAACTACACACATTTGTTTAATCTTCAAAAAAAAAAATCAATCAAAAAATTAATTAAATTAATACAATAGGCATATCTTGTAAACAGCAAAATTATAAACCCTTCTAAAATTCAACCTATACTTGGTCATGCAAATAATATAATATGCAATAATACACTTGTAAACAATGTTTAAAGTATTTATTTTGAATTTCTAAAATTGTGCAAAAACCTTCAACAATAATTTACAGTGAAAATGTTATCAAAAACTGGTCCAACAATCTAAAGAATTATAGCAGCATAACAACTATACATAAACAACTATACATAACTATAAAAATGTAAATGTTACATATATGTATATATAAAAGGGAAAAAAATGAAAGAGCAGCACAAGAATTTAAGTAATAAAGTCTACAAGTGCCAACTTTCTTGCATGCAAGTATTGCTGCACGCAGAAACTTGACAGGCTTCGACTCATCTCCGCCCATCATGTACACTGCATTCTGTAAGAACTGCCACACTGAAGCACACTGCTTTGGGTATTCGATGTTGAAGATATAGAAAGTCTTCAAACAGACATCGACTGCCTGAAGCAGAGTGTTCTGTTCCAACGCCTGCCCACACAGAATGACGAACGATTGAGATGAGTTCCAGGGGTCATTTGCCAGCGCCAGGACATGGGGGAATGGCCTTGATGCCCTCACTTCCTGGAGGTACTCCACCAAGTTTGTTCCAACCTGAGAAACGGGAAAAAAGACGAGATAAATTAATCAAGCAAAGAGTAACAAAGATCTGATGTTCCCAGTGTCATGTGTTTCTGCTCAATAAATGGTGAAAATGAGACTCCAAACTTTGTAGAACGACTCCTGGCGTAATTTGAACATGCAAAGGAAAAATAATTTCCTACACCACCCCATGATTATGGATGCTGGGTTCATGTGGTTACAATCAATATTTCACTTTAGATATGAAGGCAGACTTACAGGCTTGTGGTCAATGAAGGCCTGGCTGGACTCCTCGATCGTGTGGCGGCAGACTTTTCGCCCAACTTTATACACTGTTGGCGGAAGCAGTGATGGTAGCTGGCTCAGGGCCAGTTCCCCCAAAGAATCTGTAGGAAGACAATTGGATATTAATATGTGGAATGCTACTATTGTGATTGGTTAGGGGATGAACCACTTGCTGAAGACTGCCTCCTTGGCAATGCCCATCCCAGAACCTGCTGCAGTGGGAAGGGCTTTAGGACTGGGTGAAACCAAACATAAATTCATGCTGAAGTAGCAAGAAAGTCAAAAGGACTTGAGGACGTTTTCATGGAGCTGACCCTGTCTCTCGGGTCCTTAAGAGTGACAGGAGAGAAACTGCTCAGCTGTGGAGGAGGAACCGGACATGAAGGAAGGAGGAAGCAATGATGTTAGATCTCATACTCAACAACTTTTTCAACAGACAACGTTAGAAAGCCGCCACAGTCTTCTTTAGAAAACACAGAAACAGGAGGAGAAGGAGGGGAGACAATAGTGTTGATGATCTTGAACAACATCTTGGGATTGTTCTTACTGTGAGAGAGAAGATTAGCAAAGTAGGCAGCTCTGGCGACCTTCACTGAGTCATTCAGCTCAGAAGTTGGAAATTTCTGTTAGAGCTAGAAATAGGCATAGTTTTACCAAGGTTAGGGTAAGAGTTAGGTTTAGTTATATAACCCTGGCCACCTGAGCAAAACACCTGCAAAAAAGAGAGTCCCATGTGACTTGGTCAGTTAGTAGCAAAATAAAACACCATTTACAGAGTCTGCTGTACAACAACTGTAATGTATTACCGGGTGATAAGCCATCCACCGGAGAGATCAGTTTCCCCTCCCGTCTCTGCGAAAATGGGCAGCCAGGTCTCGAAAAGCTTTGGTGCAGCCTCCCCATGTAAGACCATGAAGTCTTGTGCAATCTAAAAAAATTGAGGAAAAACAAATTCAATGTGGCAGCAGCTGACATACTAATAAAGATTGTTGTTATTAACGATGCATTCTCATTTGTTAATGTATACTCCTTCCCAACATACCATGCCTGGAGTGGTGAGATGGGGGAACTCAGCACAGATCTCCTCAATGTCCCACCTGTTCTCTCTTATCAACTTGGCTCTGTTTGATTAAAAAAATATAAAGGGGCATTTATATATATCCCCTTTATCCAAGGTACTTTACATAAATCATTACACACGCACACACACTATGCAACAGTTGGAAAAAATGGGGTGCAATAACAATAGCATAATGAACAAGGGTTAAGTCAGTTGTTTTGAGAAGTCTGTAGTTCAGATTTTACTGACTTTGCTGATAAAAGTAATGAGACACATGCATAGGCAAATTACATTGGATGATTGATGCAGCTAGTGTCCTCAGTGTATTCCTACTGACTAGAGCCCGACCGGTAAAGGATTTTTAAGGCCGATACCGATACAAATATTTGGTGATTTAAAAATCCGATATTCCGATATATCAGCTGATATATATATAAAAAAATCCAGAAACGTGTAACAAAACATACAACAGATTTCCGTAACAGCAGCAAAACTGGACATGGTAGTCACAAATTTTGTCATGCTTATTTGAGTTAAGAGAAGTGATGAGGATGTTCTTTTAATTGTCATTCAAGCAATGTATTTCTCGTGACAGTTGCCATGAACACACTCCACCGATGATCTCAGTCGTGGGTAACTGGTTCGCTCTGCCCGACTCTGGCTGGATCAGCTGGTTGTCGGGTTTGTGGCGTTCTAAACACGAGTGCCACCAACAGGGACGTTGTAGAGTGTCCTCTGGTGGAATAAATATGCAACGCCAACACTTATAACATGGTTGAAGGGTGTTTCGTCCGTTCTTATTTTATTTTTTAAATATTCATTTATCGGCCATTATAAATGCCGATACCGATAGTTTGGAAAATGCCTAATATCGGCCGATAATATCGGCCAGCCGATATATCGGTCGGGCTCTACTACTGACCTGTACACTGCTGTGTCGAGCATGTGTTGCTCCACCTGGCTGAGAGGCTGCGCATTGTTTCTTAGCCATTCTTTCAGCTGTATGGCTCTTTCTTCTGTTATGGTGCAGTCTATAAAAAGTACACATAAGTATATTACCAATCGGTAAATTATATGGCTCTATTGCTTCAACAAATTGTTCAGTAGAAACGATTACCTGGTATGCGTGTACTTCGAACACCACCTTCATCACTTTGTGCTGCTCTCGGCTCCGTGCTCCGTGGCCCTCTGCTCTTTGATCTCAGCCTTTTTCTGATGTTCCGAAGTCTCTCTTCAAGAAATCCAGTGGCTGGGTATTTGCTCCGTCCAGGGGTGTACCAAGTTGCCTGTCAAGAAACGAAAAAATCTTTGTTAAAAAGAGATTAGTCACATTTTGATTTTGACAGCATGGCCACCTGATGTGGCTGAACAGGTGATGTTCATGCATCTGTCTGACAACACCGGGCATCAAACAGCACAGCAATCTAGTGCTGGGAGATGAGTTATACCTTGTCCACTGTCCGACTGACTATGTAGCATCAATTCCTCTGTAAAATGTTATTACTCACATGGCCGCTACTTGAGTCATCTTTTAAGAATGGAAATGCCTCGATCAAAGCCTTCGCCAGGGCTTTTTTGGTTTCAACAGTAGGACTGTAAATACAAACATGAAATTACCAGCAGAGTCAAAATAGATTTTAAGTACTGCTAAAACATGTTTCCCTTCACATGGTATCAAACATAACACACATGCATCTTCTGTGGGCCGTTCTGTCTGAGACATCAGCTCTTGGGATGTCGGTCTCTATGTACGTTCTACGACCTTGTACTACGAAAATAGTGACACAAAGTCAGATTTAGGGGCGGTTAGCACTGCTCCAACACACGACTGTACATGTGTTGTGTCCTGTCTAACCTTACCACTGAGAGAAGATTTAACTGCACATAATATTCAGGTAAGAAAAGATAACATCAACAAAAACACTGTTTTGAAGTACCTGTCTCCAAACCTTTCCATGAGGTGAGATCCAAAATACGGACAAGGCAACGTCTGTCCTTAATGATGAGTACATTCTCCTCATTAGCGCTCTTCAGGATCTTCTTGCCTTCAAGAGAGCCACTGAGAATCTGGGGGATATCCTGAGGAAATGGCAAGAGATAGCATGTCGGATATTGTTATTATACTTAAGTGTTGATTAAAAGAAAAAATGAAAACCCAATCTTAAAAAGTGAGCTTACAAATTGTGGAATTATGTAGAAAGTTTGTGGCATCACTGCTGGTACCACAACTGCTGCATGGTCTTCCATGGAGGTTGTGGCAAATAGCGTTTGGCCCTCCATGGAGGTTGTGGCAACCGGTGTTTGGTGCTCCATGGGGGCTGGAGGTGTGGCAGTTTGTTGGACATCCGTAGGTGGCACAACTGGTCCAATCTAAAAGGAAACCCAGGTTAATGTAACTGTGACAGCCACCTTGAATTACAGGATTGGCATATTTTATGTAAATTAATGTGCAACACAACACTACACAAGTGGACTACAAAGACTGCATACATCCTCTATGCCCAAGTTTAAATCAACTCAGAAACCTGTGGATTGTAATGCAGTACACTTTTAGTGCGCACAAGGTTTATATATTTGACCCCAATTAGACACATAACCACTCAGACACACTTAACCTGAGTGAATGAAAAAGGTAAATGGTTTGTATTCTTGCAAAACTGTGTTGAACATCATAACAAAAAATGTGACTTTTTAAATCAATACCTGACATTGACAATTACTGTATTGTTGCTGTTGGGCGTATGTCCACAATTATTCTTATATTCTTATATTTTTATAATGTCTTAAAAATTGTTAAAACAGCGAATCAACAAGCTCACAACAAGTCACATCGTTACAGGTTGGGAGCTTGTAGATCTGCAACTTTTTGCTACTTTTATATAACATATGACATAGGATATTCTTTTTTCATTAGACATAGACAATCTGTCCCGTCCAACAGCAATATGTAATTGATATTACACAAAAAATACTTACTGTATAATTTATCACATACCAGTTGTTATTTATAGGAACATCCCAGTATTCCCGTAACAGCATCCCTGTGGTGCAGAAGCTCATCCCATACCAGTGGCCATTTTTCGCAATATTGATCATCCTCATGGAAAAGGCACCTTTGACGCAGCATTTATGGGTAACCACTAAACAACTATTGTGGGATTGGGGGGGGGGGCTTGTTGAAAAATAAACCCAAGTCATAATGATATTTACAAAGTGGCATAGCTACTGTACACAACTGGTGTCAGTAAGCTGATTTTCTAAAAAAGTCTGTAGCGCAGTGAAATGTAAAAACTTTCGTCATGCTCCCTGAATGACTTGACTGCATGGAGGGGATGGTGATCAATCAGATCACTCACATCAACAGCTGCCAAAACTTGAGTGGGAATCACAGTATGCAAAGAGATGCCTATCAAACCATTGCGTTTCCCACTTTTCCACAACAAGTTTTATTATTGGTGTGCGTGATGTTTGGTCTAGAACCAAAATGGACTTTATGACACCAAACTGGGGTTCTCCATCCGAATCATGAGACAGGAATACAGTCATGCCTGCTCGATAATCAGTTCCCTTAAAGGTAACATAGGCTGGTTCATACAATTCGCTGAAAAGTGGAATGCCAGTCAGGCCAGTTTGGATGTCTTTAACTCCCTCAATGTTGGCAAGAACGGTCGAGTGCCCAGGACCAACTTCAGTATTGTGGCTCATCACAGTTCCACACATCAAATTGTAGCATTGCGCTATCTGATGGCGAAAGGCCATGGTTTTGCATATGTTTCGGAAGTTGCACGTTACATTGCTTACCCGTTTAAAGAAATTGTGTTTCGCTTCGAATCTCATAGCCCAGAACTGAATCAAGGGTCCAAGCTTTTGAATGGCTCTCGGGTAATGGAGCATGAAGTGATGTTTTGGTCGCAAATGATGGTGAGGGTACAGCTCCAGGAAGAGAGAGTGATGCTCTTCAATGATCGTGGCCAAGTACAGTGTTGCTTCAATAGTCAGAGAAGGCGAGAAGATGAACTCCATACATGACAGTAAAAGTAGGAGGAGTTTCCATTCCTTACATTGCTCAGGGATCAGGTCACCTATCATTGTGGGCAGCAACCTAAGTAGGCACCACATCTGAGATGCTGACTGCCGCATAGCACCTTGAATGTTTTTTAGATCACTCTGGCTGATTGCAGAAGGTATGTTACCCTTATCACAAAAGCCGTAGTCAAAGCTTGTGATTATGTAGTTGAGCTTGTCAAGTGTTAGGTGTTTCTGCTCAATCAGAGAATTCAAGACAAGTTTGACTTCTAGTGGCCCGACGCCTTCCAGTATATCATGCATGATATCAGGTGCCATGTTGTCGGTGACATGATAGAAAGACAAGTCATTCAAGACACTGTCTCTTTTGAGGCCTGTCAGTTTGGGGTTGTTTGTGTGCAAATCTGCCTTATGACTATTGACATCACGCAATAGTGCAGGATCTGCCACTGTCTGAGACCTCAGGATCTCCTTATCTGCTCTGCAAAACCAACAAACATAATTTCCAGAGAAGCTTTCAGTGTAACCAAGCATGGCATTCAATCCCAAAGTATCCCCCACTACCTGAACCACTGTAAACTTCACGACACCTTGGAAGCTGGGGGTATCAACAGTGATGCCGTCCATCTCAAGACACCGGATCTCTTCCACTATTGGGCGCAGCACTGTATCAAGGCCATAGGTCTTTGTGTCAAGGGATTTGTACACTGCTAAAAGGAAGTGTGACTGCAAACTTGAGAGGAGGTGTGGTGGCAAGCTCTTTAGGGTGAAATATATACATCCCAATCTGTGAACCGCAGTCTTACTGCCCAAGGGGTTGACAGTCTCACAATCATCCTGGTAAATCACAATCGGAATTGAAACCTCTTTTAACAACAGTGGATGTGTTTTACAAAAATCCCCATCAAACAAGTCTTGAAGAGCATCACTCTTCCTTTGCTGCCATTCTAGCATGGCCTGTAAAAGTCCTGGAATTTCAAGTATTTTGGGCAGGAGCTGCTTTAGCGGAATACGGTGATACGAGTCAGGAACTGGGACTTGCCGGTGGCAGAAGCCCTTTGCTGCACAATTGACGTCCCTAAGGCCCTAGGGAAAGCCTGCTCAACTGGCTCTATTAAGTTTCCTGATTGAGCAAAATACTGCTTTTGTTTATAATCAGTATCCAGTCCTTTGAAAGGCTCGGCTAATAAAGAGAACTCAGTGCCAAGCTCCTGTACCTCTTGGCATTGATCAAGACCAAAATGGCGAAATACAGACATAGTACTTGATTCTAGTTTGCTCACAATGTCGCCAATTAAACTAGTGGTGTGTTGAACCATAAAGTTTAAGTTGGAGTATGTCAAAGTAGATTTAGACCTCAGATGAGCTAAAAAAAGGGCTACCCGGTTGGTCATGTCCACTTGCCCTAGTTCCTCCCATTCATCCACAACTTCTTCATCTCTCTGTACTGGCTCAGCAAACGGTATGTCAACAGGCTGGGCTGGACCTTCAAGGGGATCATCAAGAGTAGGTTTGCTTTGGCTTACATGCTCCTTTACAAGGTGTCTTCTGAAAGACCTTATGAAAGAAAAGGTTCTTCCACAGCCAGTTTCACAACATTGGAAATATGTTGATGAATGGTTTACATGGTGTACTAAACGTAAGTGTGTTAAAAGACTCTTGGCATCGCCTGGAATTTGCCTTTTGCATTTAAAGCAAATAAATGCCATCTTCCCACTAATTTTACCACATCCTTATAAAGAATAATATTGTGTGTGTGTGTTGAGGGGGGGGTGTAGCCTCTCACGTCTGCACTGCAGTGATTTAACTACTTACAAGACCTCTAAAATGTCTTAAAAACTTGAGTCTGGGGCCGGCTCTGGGGATTAGATCTTCGATGGTCCCCTCATCTAAAAGCAGAAAGCTCTCCTGATCAATTCCCTCTTCTGAAAGACAAGAATCACAAAATACAAATCTGAATGCACTAAACAAAGCCGTCAATCCCATGAAATTTAAAATAATTCCTTTATCTAGCTGTACAGTATTTGCTTGCTGTGAATCTGAAAAATCCTTAAATGTTCTTACCTTTAAAACTATCAATAAGTTCAGGCAGCTGCCACTGTGTCAGGATACCTTCTACAAAGCTGTCCATATATCTGAAAGGAAAAAACATAAGAGTTTTATTTATACAGTCTATCCACCAGCGTTCCTGCTTCTTTTCAATACATTTTCAAATAAAGCACCGTAAACTAGGTTGCTTTTGGATCTGGTTGGTACGATTTACTTCGGCATCGGATCCACTCGCAGGCCGGATTGAGGGCTGCGCGGGCTGGATTCAGCATGAGCAAATTATTCTGTTTCGCCGAACGGGTGCGAGCATGTTTTATGCGGGCAGTGTGTTACGCTACCGAGCTACGTTGTTAACGAAGTAGCAACTAGATAGCTGATGTGGTTCGCCGGCGTAAAACACGCTCGAGCAAGCAAAATATTCTGTGTCGCTGGCTGCACAGTGGTCCTTGTACGGGCGCGAGTGTGTTTTATGCGCGCCGAAAGTTGTTTTTTTTAACTAGCGAGCCACGTAATACAAAGTGTAGCTAACGAGCTACGCGCGTTAGCTAGCTATTTGGTTAACGTTAACCAAATGGAGTGCGCTCGCGCGAGCAATTTTTTCTATGGATAACATTATCTTCAGTTGAGGCCGCACCGTCATGTGAATTACATATGTAACGCAAATGAGCACAAACCTGTATTGCGTCAGACAACCAGAGCACCACTTCTGTTCTTCTGTGTCGCAGAAAGAGAAGACGGAAGCGACGCACGGAAGTGACGCACGGACCTGATGGCAACCCAACAGTGGCCACAACAACCCATGTACTGAGTTTACAAATCTATGTTGGGTTTGATTGATTTTAACCCAGCACGAGTTGCACAAAATAACCCCGAACCGCATTATTGTGACCCATAATGGGTTACCGATTTCATAACTCAGCGGTTGGGTTGATAAATTAACCCAGCAATTTTTAGAGTGAACATCTCTGTCACTGTGTCCAGCAGAGGGTCATAGTTTATGGAAACCAATATCAATATCACATCAAATTTTGGGCTTATCTTAACACCCAGGTACGTAAATCCATCCTGTGTGGCCATAAATGGTGTATTTATTTTGGGGTTTAGCCTTTCATCTTGATTTAGAAATAATAACACTGACATAGATTTGTTGATTATATATCCAGAGAATTCACCAAGATTTTCAATTAAAATAATCAGATGTGGGATACTATTCTTCAAGTTCATAAAGAAAAAAAATTATATAATCAGTGTACAATGGTATACGATGTTCTGTGTCCCAAATTCTAATGCCAGATATATTCCTATGTGTCCTCACTGCAATTGCAAGAGGTTCTGTTGCTAAGGTCCATCCTTGCCTGGTTGAAGGTTGTAGACTAATATATTTAGAAATTATACTATTTGTCAATATTTCTGCTGTTAGGTCCAGTAATTTAATCCATTTAAAGTGAAACTCTCGCCAAAATGCAACCAAGGTCAAAGTCAAACCTTCGTGTAAAAGCATAATTACGACAAAAAAGCCACTTTTAAGATTTACCGTATTTTCGTTTCCGGGTCAAAATCATTTTCAATGGCTTGCTAGGGGCAACATTACGGTAACATCAAAATCGCTATTTTTAAAACACTAAGAAGACTCGACACAACATGAAACTTTGCTCGTAGTATCACCAGGGTCTCTACACATGAACACGAGCATTGAGAACATTGTTTGTGTACACAGTTTACTAAAAAGAAGGTTTTTGAACAACTCATGCTAACATAGCTTGCTCCGCTCGCCGCTGTCCTGCCAGTCGAGAAGCGTTGATCCCCGAGTGCGACGTAACATGGAGGAGAGTAAAGGTGGAAATCTCCTAAAGCGTTGCACTCTGGTGATATATATATATATATATATATATATATATATATATAGCAGCTAGTCTTAACAATGGTGGAAGAGTTCCTATTTTATATGATTCATTAAACATATCTAATAATGGTTGTGCGAGTTTCTGTTTGAACCTCTTATAAAACTCTATAGGTATCCCGTCAGGACCAGGTGCTTTCCCTCTACTCATGCTGCTTATAGCCTCACAAAGATCCTCTACTGTTAATGCACTATCCAGCACTTCCTTTTCATCTGCGGATAGAGTCTGAAATTGCAGTTGGTCAAGAAATGCTTCTTGTTGTTGTTTAACTCCTGCATATTCTGACTTCTATAATAATTAATAAAAATCTCTAAAGGCAGCATTAATTTAAATTTGGTCTCCTGTTAATTTGCCTTACGATGTCTGTAGCAACTTCAAAGAACAAAGGAGTCGCTGAGAGACTGAGGTTGAGCCTGATTGTCTGACGCGCTTAACAAAAGAAGTCACTGAGATTTCGAAAATAAGTTTAACCTTTTATTAAAGAAAAAAAGATGATCCACGTGATAAAATGCAAAAACTTATAATCAAAGTAATCACCGTGATCAAAGAAAAATGGAGGTCAACAAAAAATACGGCGACCCAGCTCACCCTCTCTCTCTAACCTTCTCCATATTGGAGAATGTTGGGCAAATTTACCTAAACATATTACTTGACACAGCTGCATGATCACTAATCACTATGCTGTCATACCACCAGAAATGTAAAAATAATCAATGCGTGACTAAGTTTTATAAGTAGAATAATGACAAGAGAATTTTATGTTTTTTTGGGGTTTTGTTTCCTCCACACATTGACTAATCTTAGGTCTCTTATGGTCTCAGTCAGTATTTTCCTAGTCTGTATATGTGCGGTATCAACTCCACTAAGCCGATCCATGGCTGGATCTGAAGTACAATTAAAATCCACCCCTAGAATATAGAAACCTTCTAAGGTGGACACAGTCAACAGTAGTTTTTTAAAGAAAGATGGTATGTCCTCGTTGGGACCATAAATATTAATTTAATTACCTTAACACAACAGAATGTTCCCCTGTACAATAATATATATGCCATTAGGGTCCTGGATAGTTTTTGTGATTTAGAATGGAACTGGCTTCTGTACAAGGATAGCAACACCTCAAGCATAATAGCAACCTAGAATAATAGCAAAAGAAACTAAAGAACATCCAATCCCACCCCCTAGCATTTCCAAACTGAAATGCATTTGAACACCTCATCAGGGGCCGACAATATAAATGGCCCGGACATACTTTTAAAACCGTCAGGGCCACCAGAACGCTCCAAGCACTGGCCCGGTGGGGCCAGCATGGATTAAAGTTCTCCGTCGCTACGACGGATTTCCATCATTCAAACTTAAAAGGGGCGACTTGTGAGATCAATGTAGATCGGAGAACTGTTGGCTGATGTTTATTGACATATTGTCACACTCAATAGCCAATGGTATCGTTAACAGCGTGTGCGCGCCATGACCAATGACAGTGTAGTGACCCACACAGGGCGGGATCTCAACACGGAGCGGCGCTAAAGTTTAGCTGCTTAGCTAGCAAGGACTCGTCGCGCTGCTACGTTATCAACTGAGTTTAGTCAGCATGTGAGAACTGACACGGAGAGTCTCCTGTTGTGTGCTACATGTGTGAAATAACAACTATAGTCTGGACTTTGTATCTGTGTATCACAGATACAGTGTATCTGTGTAAACGGCTTCATTCAGCATCTCTCCCTCCCCTCTGGCACCGTGAGTTACCATGGTTACAGGAACGCCCTGAAACTTTATAATGATGATCAATAAGAAGTTTTTGGTTAGTTTGACTGTACAGAATCATGAATGTAGCCTGATTGTAGCTCAATGCTGAAATCTTGTATTATAACATATAGAACAAAGCCTCAGAGCTTCTTTGATTATTAACAGTATGTTAGTGATGACAGAAAGGTGATAACTCGCCATCAGACTGACAAGGCTGCAAAAGTTGCTGTTTGTATGATGTTTATATACTGTATTTCATTTATTGATCTTGTTTTTTTTCAAGATCAATAAATGAAATACAGTATATAAACACAAATGTAAATTGCACAAATCCTTCATCACAGGATCTAATAACCATGCTTGAAAAATCCCTGAAGAAAGCTAAAAAAAAAAAAAAAGGCTACTCTATGGAGCATAAAAAAAAGATTCCTGCAGTAAACATTTTTTCGTATTTTACATACAAGTTTTGTTTTGCATCATCCTATTAATACCATCTGAACGGTTCCAGTTATGATAACACACCAGTTTTGCACATACAGACACACACACACACACCTGAGGAGTCCTGCAAGGAACATGTGGCTGCAGAGGTAGATGGCTCCTCATCAGACTCCAGGACCATGTCTGTGGCTGCTGTGGAAGTATCTGACTCAGATATACTATCTGATTTCAGAAGTGCCTCTGAATTTACAATTAAGATACAATATGTAAGTTAGGTCACACTTACATCACACATGTATCAGTTACCCAATTAAAATGACCATAATGCACATTTGATTAACATTTGTTAACATCCTATTAACTAAGCATAACTCACTACAAATTATTCAAAAAGCTATATCACATGTAGCTTACAAAATGCCATGTCAATGTATATTAGAAGTTATTTAAGTTAGCATATAGCGTATAGCATTAAAAATTCCACAGTCAGGACTCTGTGTGAATTTGCACTTGTTGTGTTGCAAACACAAAGTAGCCTAGGTTGCCTATGGGTGAAATTAGTTGCATGACATGATGCCTCAATTCTAATAGTTGCTAGTTCAGCAAAACTACAAACCAAATACAGTCGTCTTCTGTGGCTAAGTAGCAACATATTAGCAAGAGGCTAATAAATAGCCTATAGGCTACTGTCACTCACGTTACTCATAGAAATCTGCATACCTTTATCTTTTGCCCGTTTCTCCTCTTCTTCTTTTCTTCTCTTTCTGAACTGGGCACCTGATTGCTTCTTTGGTCTTTTACTTTGATCCATGATGAAGACGAAGACTCGACATCATTACCGATGTCACGTGATGTAAACAAATTCACGTAGATGCCCGTTGGAGGCAGTTTGTGTTGTGTGGCCTGGGATCATCAGTCTATCCCCCGGCCCCCTCCCCCTTGCCTATTTTGACACACACACAACCTGTGTGACTCTCAGCAGCGAGCTGACGTGACAATGAGGCCGCCCAGCGCCACTCCACTGACCTGACATGGAAATGAGCGGTAGTCTAGAAAACTGGCAAGTTTTTTTTTGTTTGTTTTTTGATAGATTGCGCCCTGGGCGGTCGCCCACATTGCCCATAGCAAAAACCGGCCCTGTGGATCAGACACCATTTGCCTTCTCCATCTCCTACCATCTACTTGCATTCAAATGATTTACTTAGCAATGAATTATGAAATCGTCATCCTTCTATAATCAAACAATCTTGTAGATCAAAGCTGTCATAGGTGATGTAGCTCTCTAAGATGGGAGGGGCGGTTGAAGTTGAGAAAATGAGGATGTGCACCAGCACAGCGTATCCGATCAATCGCATAGAGTCTGGGACAGCTACTCCTTGAATTGGTACATGTGTGCAGAGCTTTTTTCTGCTATATGGCATCAGTTTGTGTGTATGGGTTGTAGAGCTCTGCTATGAGCTGGCAGTATGAGTCATGCTGCAGAGCCAAATTGTGACTGCACCCACTGTCGCCGCACACTCTCTCTGTTCATACATACACACACATGTGCACCAAGTACATCAATGCAACCTGAATACACTCACAACACACACGACTGGAGAGGGAGACTTGCTCTGTCCCTTTGTTTCTTTGTTTGTCTCTCTCCCCTAATCTGGTGAGAGTGGAAATCACTCTGCTATTACACACACAAGTCAAGCATACCATGGCAATGCAATATACTGCTAAGAAGGATCTGTAGAAATATCGATACCTCAATACTTCATTGGGAAAATACTTGGACCACAGCACCGTGAGCTCTGCTTTCACATCGTTAAAAACAATTATATGAGCAATATGTGTAAGACAGTTGTAAGGTTGCAACTAATGATTCGAAGAATTAGCAATGAAAGTTAGCCACTTGCTGTTGTACAAGCTAGTGAAACAAAGCAAGCCTTTCACTGATGGTGAATTTTTGGAAGACTGCGTGGCTAGGCAGCAAGCATACTGTGCCCAGAAAGGTCAGTTCAAACACATCAGTCTGTCTGGTCGCACAGTCACTTGGTGTGTGGAAGTAATCGATGAAAAATTGTCTGCTGGATTATCAGAAAAGGCAGCTGACTTTACATATTTTTCAATCAGCCTGGATGAGAGCACAGATATTAAACATACCACCCAGCTATTTGCCTGTTTCTTTCGAGGGCTCAATGACAGGTTTGAAATGGTGGAGGGATTTCTTGCCATGGAGTCCATGTACAAACCAATGTAAGGATGCTTGGAGAGACTGAACCTGCCATGGACTAAATTACTGAACATGACCACTGATGGATCTCTAAATGTTACGGGGAAGAACATCAGGCTCCTGTGTAGGATACAGGACCGGTAGATGAGGACAGTCCTAACTCAGATTTGATATTCCTACTCTGCATCATTAACCAGGAATCCCCATGTTAATCTGTGTTGCAATTTGATCATGTCACCAAGACGGTGGTGAAACTTGTGAACTTTATCCGGGCTGACAGGCTTAACCATCGCCAGTACAGTGCAACCCCAGTTCACTACATCCACGCTGGGCAACTTCTACTGCTCACTGAAGGAAACACAGCTTCCAAACCTGTGCAGGTACGCACAGGAGGATGCCTGTTTTCTTTGGATCCACGAATGTGTGCAAAAAAACTGTTTCTGCGATGTACTTCAACAAGTCACGTTACAGATCACGACTGAATGATAAACACCTGTCCTCTGAGCTGCGCATTTCAACATCAGACATGACGCTTGACTTTAATGGTCTTGATAAGAGAGGTGTCATGGGCTAAGTTTCCATTTCAGTTTAAACACTCCCAAAAACCCCAGGATACAGATGATTACTTTCCATGAAATTTACTGGGAATCTTGTGAAACTAAAAACACAATACAACAAAATGTATGTCTTATTAAACAACCAAACATCGCAGCAGTATTTGATACATAGTATGGCTTAGCTATCCTAGTGGCAGCAAAATATAGAGCTAGCTTAGCTTTGGAACACATTTGGCATCTTAGCAGTCTTAATATTCACAAACTCAAATTGCTTCATAACTTTATGTTGCTGGATGAATAATACTCACAGACGTTGCTTTAGCAAAGAGGGAGGAAGTATAGCCGGCCAAATGAAGAACTGATGACTGTGCTCACACAACTGTAGCTGCTAACACAACTGTAACTGCTCACATAACTGAAACTGCTCACCCAACTGTAACTGCTACTATAACTGAAACTGCTCACAGAACTGTAACTGCTACTATGTTGCTATGGTTACGAAAATAAACAAATGACACAGAACTATGTTTTTCTAGAAAGGCACACATTTTCTAGGGGCATAACAAGAGGTGACCGTCTCATCTGTCTCCATTACATGGGTAGGCGTTGGATGTTGCCTTTCATAAATATCTTACATTTTTTAATTAATTCTCATAGGTTAGTTAGAAAATATGTTAATGTGGTCTTATACATGAAGTTTAAGACCACATGTTTTTTCAGGAAAAAAGAAGTTGCACAAGTAAAAACAGTCTGACATCTGTCGAATGTCGACCTTCTGAACCTTCCAGCAGGACTAGAAACTGGTTTGCTGAACATGGTATTGCTGTGCTTGATTGACCAGCCAGCTCACCTGACCTATGGGGTATTGTCAAAAGGAAGATGAGAGACACCAGATCCAACAATACAGATGAGGTGAAGGCCGCTATCAGAGCAACCTGGGCTTCCATAACACCTCAGCAGTGCCACAGGGTGATAGCCTCCATGCCAAGCCACATTGATGCAGTAATTTGTGCAAAAGGAGCACAGACCAAGTATTGAGTGCATAAGCCTAATTTTGATTGGTCTTGTGTAATATTCAAATATTTTGAGATACTGGAATTTTGAATTTCATGAGGTGTAATCATCAGAATTTTAACAAAAAAAGGCTTGAAATATTTCACTTTGTGTAATGAATCTAGAATATATGAAAGTTTCACTTTTTTAATTAAAGTATGGAAAAAAATGAACTTTTCCATAATATAAAAATGTTTTGAGATGCACCTGTGTGTATATACTGGTATTACAGCCAGTGAAAAGTACGGAAATGGGCAAATAAAAAAATAATAATAATAATAATTCATAAACAATGAAGGAGTGTAATGAATATAACATCTTTGAATTTGTTATATACATGCAATGAATATCAACACTTTCACATTCTAAAGTTAAAATTAAAATCATCCTACCGTCAGAAATGTACAGTCAAAATAACCCAGAAAGTGTGTTTTTCAGCTGCAAAGCTATATTTAGCAAGATCTGTGGCACTCAATTTTTTATGCAGGTACTAATAACTTCTTAACATGATAGAAGTACCTTGATACTGCAAAGAACCAAAATTTGGTTGGTAGAAAGGGAAAAATAGTGGAGATCTGAATTTGTGAAAATGTATTAATTAATTCATTGTGGTAAAAAAACAAATGACTTAATGTTAATCATTTGATTACTGTAACCATTCAGCAACAACTGTTTAAATTAAAATATTTCATCAAATTTACCTGGACAAACTTAAAAAATTCATAACTTGAAAAGGATTTGGAGAACAACTATAGGATTTTTGCAAGATCCCATGAATTTAATAGAAGTTTCAGCATGATTTTTTTTTTCAAGGAAATCCATGACATGAACTGGAAAAAGTTCTAGGTGAGTTGGCATGGAACAACCTATATTTTACTCCTAGCCCAGTTTACTTTGTCTGGGTGGACTAGTTCAAACTGAGCCAAGTGTTCAGCTATTAGACCAGAGTCTTTAGATTTCAGAAAGATGGACTCATTTAGATTTCTAGAAAATATTTTGTAGTTTCGGCATAATTCCTACTTGTATTCGCCATCGTAAAACATATGGAAACATGGCTGCATTGATATAACAAAGTCTGACAAAAGCTAGACTGCTTGTGTTTCTTAGCCTTCAGACCTGGATATAGCTTGTCACCTTGTTCCAGATTCCATAACTCTTGCAAGTACATTTTTGCATTGCAGTGTTTGGGAACTACACGATTTTTTTTTAAATGTTGTCACTTTGATTGGACGTTACATGAAATTAGTTTGGTCGGCTGTCCTGGCTTCCCCTCTCCTTCTCCCTTTGTCTTCCCGTGTCCTCTGTGGTGTGGTCAGCAGTGGTCTAGTCTCTGGCTCAGCACCACATGGACTGGCTTCGTCTGTCTCTCTCATTAGCAATCACCCCCCTCCTCTCCTCCTCTTCCCCCTCCTTTCCTCCTTCTCCTTCATCTCTGTCTCTTTCTCCCCTCCCTCTGTACTATCCACCAGAGACTGTAACCTCTCTTTCCTCCCACAGTGTGATGCCGTCTGGGCTGAGGTGTGTGTGTGTGTGTGTGTGTGTGTGTGTGTGTGTGTGTGTGTGTGTGTGTGTGTGTGTGTGTGTGTGTGTGTGTGTGTGTGTGTGTGTGTGTGCGCGCGTGCGCGCGCGATTGTGAGATAGAAAGAGAGAGACCCACCTTGGCTGGGTCAGACAGACACACGCCCATGATCACAGCAACAACCCAGCTGCTAGCACTAGCACTTTGATATCATTGCTGTAACCTTTACTTGTCGTTAAGGTAACCTTTTTACATAGCTGTCATTTCCACCACCAGTTACACTTGCATGCCAGGGTATGGGTAATGCACCTAATGCAGCTTTTGTAGTACTAAAGGGCATGTTTAAACTGTAGTGGTAGTTGTTTTCACCTTGCTCTGTTTATCTTGGATGCAGCCATGTGCTAAGACCTGTTGTAAAAGTACAGATGGAATTTAGCCCATTTCTCTGCCAGCATAAAGGATCCTTCCAGTTTCTTAAACTTGGGCCTTGCACTTACCAAGTTATTGCAGAGATCCGGATTAACACTGAAATCTAAAAGTGGCTGATGGTATGCCACCATTGCTTTTGTGGTATAAGCTGATTCTTGTCTTGTCAGATTCTATGCCACTGTTGAATACTGGGGTGCCACTGCATTCTTGTGATTTATTGCATTTACAACAGTACGTCAGTGTGTTCCACTCACATCTGGCAATTCTTACTGAGACATGCCACTGCTGACTGTGTATATGATGCTGCTGTGTGCCAGATAAAAACACCATGCCACTTATGTTCAACAGGTGGCACTTTGGACCAGCAAGTACTGTGTCAAACTGGTCAGGCAAGCCCTGGCATTAAAATGGCTAATTGCTCACAGAAGAAGGTACAATGTAAAGGTACAAGGTAAATGTATTGTCATTTTCTAGACAAGGGTTTAAAAAACTGTCCTTGAGTCCTGCTCCGTGGTCTGGTGGTATGACAATGGATACTACTGGATGGCAGCAGGGTGAACAGACTGTGACTGGGGTGGGTGTCGTCCAGGGGTTGAAACTAACTTTTTGGCTTACCAGACAACTGGCAAGTAGATGAAAATTTTTACTAGACAAACAGATTTTTTACCAGACAAAAATATTAAATTGCCATTTGTTAGAATTACTTTTTCGTATGTCTGTCTAAATTGATTTTCAATCATAGTAATCGCATTGTGTCTCTTCTCTTCACAATATTTATTAGCAGCATCTATACAGAAACATTTTTCACTTCATTCGTAACACACTTCATCTTTTTTCAAGTTCAGTCTCTGTCAGAGTCAGAGAGTTCCCCCTCAAAGCTATTTCCCTCCTTCGTCATCAAATTCGCTCTTCTTTGGCGGATGGTCTCAGTGTTCCACCACAGGTCTATGGCTGTGGACGGGTCATAATTTGTAATGTCTGGCGAGCTGAGCTGCACCATTAGAAGATCAGTCAAGGAGGCTGATGTCAGCTTTGACCTCCAATCAGTCTTGACCTGCACAGTATTCAAATCAAAATACAAAGAAAAGTGACAATTTTATGGTGCTCACACAAGTTTAAAGTGGTAGTGTGTGTGTGTGTGTGTGTCTTAAAGACTTTACCTGTTTCATTGTGTTGAACCCACGTTCACAATCTGCAGTGGAAACTGGGATAGACATAACAAGGTCCATCAGGTCAAGGACATCAGGGCAAAGCTCTCCATGCTTCCTGTTGACCTCAGACCAGCTCAGATTTTGCAGGTTCTCTTGTTCTGCGTAGATTTTTGTCTTCAGTATAAGCCACTGGTCTGGGATGAGTTCAACGCAGACATCACTGGAGTTCAGGACTGGTTTAAAAATTAGCACAGAGTGCGTCGACTTCGGTCTCCCCAAAATCTGGATGTCAGGAAATACATTTTGTGAGTCAACCTGTTATCTCACAAAAGACACCTCACACCTCCATGTCTACATAAACTACCTATTTTAGACACAATTAGCTAGCCTGCCATTTGTTACAAACGTGCAATATGTATAATAATTCATTCTGTGTAATGCACAATGTGTCTGCACCCTATCCTTAATCACTAAACAAACCTGCCAGTGCTGCTGCATTTTGTGGATCTGGCCAGTTCCTGAAGCTAGCCAACTTGGTGGCAGCCAGGACTCCTGAACTAATGTCTCCAAATCTGACAGTCAGGCTCTCTTGGAGTGTTTATAGGAGGGTCGCTACTGGTGGTGACTTCCCTGCCCTGTCACTCCTGGCTGTGGTCACTACTCTCAACTCCACTCCCTTATATGACTGGCCACTGGTGGCCTTCATCATTGGCCCTTTTCTAATACAGAATTATGATTTTGTTTTAATCTCAAATATATTAAAATCAATTAATTGCCTGAATGGTCACTCACAGTATAGCCTTGATCAAAGAGCAAAATAATGACAGTGACAAACCTTGTTTTGTATTTCTCAAGCATAGCCTGGGTGGCTAACAGGGAGGAGTGAGCCTCGGCCAGTGTGATAGCTGACATCTGGAGAGTGGCGGAGAGCTTGCTCAGATGGCCAAGAACGTCATGCAGGAAGCCACAGAATTTCACGACAGCGCTGTCCCTGGCAGAGCTGTACAAACTCCTGGCTTTGGCTTGTGGGACACCCCGGACACCTTGGGCATCAGGCGACTGAATCTGAAATACACATAAAATGCACAGACAAAACAAGAAACAAATTAACAAAAAGCTGTACTTTTAATGTAATTCGTTTGTCAATAATGTCTAATCTAGTGTTACATTATCATCACAATCCTACATAGTATAGACATCTACAGGCCAAAGCCAAATATTACTTTATATGGTGATCAGTATAACCTGTTTGAGATGGAGCACAATAGCTGGGTATCCTCTGAGTAACTGGTCCAGAGCTCTATGAAGGTGGCCAACCCATCGTGTTCCCCCAATTCTTGTGGGCATGAGAGGTGTTGCTTTGAGGGTCTGGAAGGTGTTGACTAGGTTTGCTCGATTAAGCGGACTGGTGTGGTAAAAAGTAAATAGTCCACTAAGCAGTTCTTCCACTCTCTGAAACATGGGATTCTTCTTTATAGCATCAGAGAAGGCCAGCTCCTGACGGTGAGCCATGCAATGAACCCTCAGAACATAATCTTTGTCCCCTTGAAGCCTGGTTACCACTCCAGTCTTTAACCCTGTCATGACTGCAGCCCCGTCTGTGGCACAGGCAACCAGTTTCTCTTCCCAGCCCTCACAAACACTGTCCATCTGGCTTTTGATAACTTGAGCTATGTGCGCAGAGTCTGCCTTTTCCACATCTTGGATCCCCACAAACCGAACCTTAACCTCCCCTCTAGTACAAAAACGAGTGTACACCAACTCTTCTTCTTTCACTGCAGTGTCGGTCGATCCATCAGAAAGAACAGAGCAGAATTTGGCCTGCTCCAATTCTCTTTGGAGCTCATTTCTTTGCTCTTCAGCGATGTACTTCACAAACACTTTGCATTGCTTGTTGTTTCTGTATGTGTTCCCCACCGGCAGCCCTTTCTTCTCATCTAAACTGCAGAGACAAAATGGGCAATTAGCTTTTGTTAGCTATGATGGCATAGATTGATAACAATAACATTAACGTTAGCTAGCTGACGACATACAGTGTTAACTCTAGCTAAAATGTAGCTAACTTGCAAACTAGCTAGCATCATGTTTAGCTTTAATGACATTTCTGAAATAACAATTATCGATTATCAGCTTTATTGGCATGAATAAAATGCTTATTGTTGCCAAAGCATACAACAAAAATACAATTATATATATATATATATATATATATATATATATATATATATATATATATATATATATATATATACACACACATATATATAATTAAATGAAACCGAGACAAAAAATAAAGGATTGAGTGGGTGAGTGAGTGAGTGGGCTTTTCCCTTTAACCTAAAATAGATTAAACTAAAGCTAGCAGAAAAAAAGCCGCAAAAAATAAGGCTACAGGACCCATCAAAAAACAAAAGTGTGTGTTAAAGTAATTTACTGTCTCTCTGCACATTATTCACATTTCATACATCAGTCATGTAGAACAACTTACTCGCACATCCAAGTGAAGTCAGTGAACGGTCGCGCTTGCTTGTCCATGGCGTGAGCGTTGCAGAAGAGGATTTCCAGCTTTCTCTTTGTAGCACGCGGTAGTTTGGTGAGCCCATGCACAGTTGGTTTTGCTTGGATAGGCTGGGACTTGGCTTGTGAGATGGTCATACTATCACGGTGTGACTTGGAGCTTTCGTGAAAGGTAATGCTTTCTAGTTTCATTGTTGGACATGCTACAATGAATGAGTTGCGTTTGTCTTTAGAGTGTGAACGACACACTGTACAGATCATGCCCTCTTTGGCCCTATACTCAAGCCATGTTCTTGCCTAACCCGACACCGTGTAGCGCCACTTCTCATTAAATTTCCGAACATATTTCGCCGGTTTTGACTAGGTGTGGGGGACGAGGTGGGGGCTGAGACGCTGTCGGTCGATTCATCCTCAGTCCTCGTTTTTTTTCTTGGGGGCTGCCCCCCCCACAAGAAATCTCCACATAATGGAGTAGCTAAATCGGGAATGTGGAGGGAAAAAATAGTTTATAGGCTGCGGGAAAAAGGTCTACAAAGTACGAACAACTAGCTGTGGGAAGTGGTGTTGATTTTCGCGGGATCATCTGGGATGACCCTCCTTACTCTGCCTCTGATTGGCTTACCCTGATTCCTCATTCCTCATGCCTAAACCTAACCGCCAATGAGAGGCGTCCATCCCAGAACTCACGGGAGACGTGTTAAGTTGCTGATCAAAACACACGACTTCCTGTTTTTGCTGTTTCACATTGAAAGCTTCTACACAAGAAAGATATGATGGGCTTTTATTTTTTTAGATTACTCGCCAGAGTGGCAAGTGGTCTTCATAAATTACACGACAAATACAAAAATTACTCGCATTTGGCGAGTAAAACAGCTTAATTTCAACCCCTGGTGTCGTCTTTAAGTATCCTTCGGGCTCTGTCCAGACATCTCACTTCTCCGATTTCGCTGATGCTCTGTAGATGGGTATCAGTGATGTTCAGTAGAGTTCTCTTGATGTCTGAGACTGCAGTCATGGGTGTAAAGTGTGAACAGATGGGGGCTGAGCACCCAGTCTTCAGGGGGCTCCGGTGTTGAACACTAATGTAGTGGAGGTGTGACTGCCACCCGAACTCTCATTTAAAATTTCCAGTAAAAGAAAAGGAAACAGCTGGTAGCTTGTTAAGGTTCGTACTGCGGGAAACCAAGTTAGGGTTAGGGTAGCTTGCCATTTTCATAGGTTCTTGTTGTGTCCCGTTGCAACAGAGATTTTGAAACCAGTAACCAGAATGCCGCCTGAAATAGGATGGAAGAATGGAAGACATATAATATCCCTGCAGTCTACATCTGGTGAGACAGACCACCATGAGGTTGACTTTTTTTTTTTCTTTCGTTTTTTTTTTTTTTTGTGAAATGTCTTGACATCCATGTCATGTCATTTGATACAGATATACCATGCTGCCCAGAGGATGAATCCTTACAACTTTCATCTAGTTTTAGCAGGGCAAGGTTTAAATTTGTAAGTGAAATATCTCAGTATCGATGGATTGGCAGCAACTTTTTGTACAGACGTTCATTTTCCCCAGATGATGAACCCTAACGACTCCTCAATCATGAGATTGACATTTCTGATTTTGAGTGAAATGACTCAACTATTCGATGGATTGCCATGACATCTGTTGCAGAAATTCATGTCCCCCTTAGGATAAATTGCAATAACTTTGGTGACAACTTTACATCTAGTGCCATCATCATGTCAATTTTTCAGTTTTCCCAGTACTTCTTTATGACTGAGTCCCTGCTAAACTAGTAACATTCCCATCGCCTTCAGTTGTACTATTAGAAAATGCTAGAATGCTAACACACTAAACTAAGATGGCAAACATTATACCTGCTAAACACCATTTTTAACAACATTTTGAGATAAGATTTGATGAAATAACATCATGCATCAAAACAGTCGTGTTCCTTTTAAAAGCCAGCAAGTGTACCCAGTTCACACAGTGATTGGTGAGCAGAGGTGAAAAGGTATGCATGATTTTAACTTCACTCTTAAGCTTTCTTTTTCATTCTTCACACTACTTTTCATGTTCACAGAAGACAGATTTTCTGAAAGTGTGCATCATAATCCCCATTTGGTCATCCCTTGCCACTCTATGTCTGGGTTTTCAGTAGGGGTGGGGGAAAAAATCGATTCACATAAGAATCGCAAATCTAATCATCCACGATTCTGAATCGATTCATAAACTTCAAAAATCTATTTTTTTTTTATTCATTTTTTTAATTAATTTTTTTTTTTTTTTGTTTCTATTTTGAAAAATCACACAAAACACCAATTTGTGTTATTTGTGTACAGTTTATTTTTGTAACTTCTGCAGGGGTAGACAATAAGGGAAATTTGCCAGTGGCCCTCCTAGAGTCTAATAACCACCAAACAAGAATGCGCGGACGTAGTGAGCAACTACCAATTTCAATGTTCTGCGCTAGTGCGACGGCTACATCTCCGCAAACCTTCACCACTCTCCCCCAAACCACCGCTCTCCCGCAAACCTCCACCGCTCTCACACAAGCCACAGCGGTAGGCCTACCAGCACCATGAGTAGACCTACGACAGCCATCAGACAGCAAACTCTACTACTACTCTCTCTGCTACCTTACTCCTTTTGGAAAGGAATTATTATTTTATATACTCATCACTTTACTTTTTACAGAAGTCCTTTAATTAAACATTTCTGTTTTTAAACTTTTTAAACCTTTTCTGATTTTCATTTGTCAATTTGTCTTCATTGAGATACAATGAAAGAAAGAGTGTAGCGCTGGAGAAGTGGTGTGTGCTCTTCCTACACATAACAATGAAATAATTTTTGGGTTAGGATTAAATAACAAATAATTGTGTATAGGTCAGTGTTTTTATTGAGGCAAAAAAGTAACAAAGTATCCAGTAATAATATGTACTTGATTTGAATTGTAAGCATTACTACACTTATTCACTCAGAAAGTTAAGTAACAAAATGACAGTAATCCGTTACTTTATAATTAGTTACCCACAACACTGAAGTTCGAAAGGTTGCCACTACAGTTGCAGCTCGAAGTCGTGTTGGTATTAAAAAATATTGTGAAGGTATTAAAAGGTCAATTCAACCTAAAAATGTATGTATATACCCTGTAGCTGGAGAGACAGCAGAACTGACTTCAATACTAGAAGTGCTGAAAGACATGACCTTGGAAATGCAAGAGCTTAGGAGCGATATCACAAAACAGCTACCCGACCTTCAAAACAACTTCCAGGTGGACATTAAGAAGCAACTGAACGAGTTGAGTGGTGACATTAACCAGAGGATCAAGGAGACAGCGGGGAAAATCGATCTCACAACTGAAAGGCTGGACGAAGCTGAACAATGCATCAGGGATATGGAGACATGGTGGACGGGTGCAAAAGATGCAGTGACCTCCCTGCTAAACATGCAACACACTCTATAAGCTAAAGTAACAGATCTAGAAGAACTCTCACGCAGGAATAATATCGGACTATATGGTGTGAGAGAAGCAGCAGAAGGCACCCCCATTATTACCTTTGTGGAGAACCTAATCAGGACTGAGTTTAGTGAGGAAATTGGACCCGAGGTGGACTTGGGAATCCAGCGGCCATACAGGGCTTTGGGGGCTGCCTGGAAAAAGCCCATCCACTCTCGAGTGTAAGCTAGTGACTTTTGATCATGACTACGCAACAGAAGTGATGCTGAAACAAAAGGAGTACATCCTGATTAAGAGAGTGTTGAAAGAAAACGGAATTATGCTTCCAAACTCCACTAACAAGGATTTGTGTATTCCTGAAAGACGGGACTGTTACATATAGTTACATGATACATGTTACATATATATATATATATATATATATATATACATATATACATATATATACATATACAGTATCTCACAAAAGTGAGTACACCCCTCACATTTTTGTAAATATTTTATTATATCTTTTCATGGGATAGACAACCTCCAGACAACCTCTGGATATGATGCTGAGCACGTGCACTCAACTTCTTTGGTCGAGCATGGCGAGGCCTGTTCTGAGTGGAACCTGTCCTGTTAAACCGCTGTATGGTCTTGGCCACTGTGCTGCGGCTCAGTTTCAGGGTGTTGGCAATCTTCTTATAGCCTAGGCCATCTTTATGTAGAGCAACAATTCTTTTTTTCAGATCCTCAGAGAGTTCTTTGTCATGAGGTGCCATGTTGAACTTCCAGTGATCAGTATGAGAGAGTGTGACAGCGATAACACCAAATTTAACACACCTGCTCCCCATTCACACCTGAGACCCTGTAACACTAATGAGTCACATGACACCGGGGAGGGAAAATGGCTAATTGGGCCCAGTTTGGACATTTTCACTTAGGGGTGTACTCACTTTTGTTGCCAGTGGTTCAGACATTAATGGCTGTGTGTTGAGTTATTTTGAGAGGACAGTAAATTTACACTGTTATACAAGCTGTACACTGACTACTTTACATTGTATCTAAGTGTCATTTCTTCAGTGTTGTCCCATGAAAAGATAGAATAAAATATTTACAAAAACGTGAGGGGAGTACTCACTTTTGTGAGATACTGTATATATATATATTTTTTTAATTTTAATTTTTTCGCTTGGGGTTCGAGATTAATGGGTGGGGTTTTACGATGAGGTGGTGTTCTGTTTCTCTGTTCTGTTACACACTACTCAAAGAGTGGTGGGAGTGGGTGTATTACAAAAACCAAAATGCGGGAACATATATTTGTGCTTTGTATTTGACATTTGAAAAATAAATGCTGGTACATACATTTGTACTTTTTTGATTTGACATTTGTGCAATACTGGTTTCCAATAAGAATACTTAAAAAAAAAAAGACTTGTTTGATATCTGTGGCTGTGTTTTTCTTTGAGTATATGGTCAGACTTTGTAAAGAAGTACTTAGGTGGCAAGCATACGACCCAGATTTTGAACCAGCATCTTATGATTTAAGTTGTAGATATGAATAAGTGGATGTGGATAAGATGTGGTATCACTTCATACCCTTCATTATTAATGGATGGGGAACTAATTGCTTTCGAGTCCATGCGTACAGAATAAGACTTTTATAGATTCCCTCAAGTGCAGCATTTAGAGTTGGGCGGTATCCAAATTTTGATACCGTCAAACCTCCTCCCTATTTTACCAGGGTATACAGTATTACCGTGACTAATTAAAAATTATGATGTAAGGCTCAGACGGCTTCACCAAACTTTTGGCTTGTGCCGACACCGTTCAGAAACTGAATACCAAACACTAATACTGAAACAATAACAACATAACATGCACAATATTAACAACTTTTATTAGCAACAAATAGCAGCTTATAAAAAAGTGCAAATACAACAGTCAAACAGAATTAAATTAACATAAACATCCAGAACAGTTTTCGCGCACACAAATCATTTAAATTAAATCACAGCCTAAACAACTTTTAATAACAACAAAGAGCAGCACTTTTTCCGGCTTTAATAGGGCACGTTGTGGACTGACAACTTTACCTGCGGTGCTGAAAACCCGCTCTGATGGTGCGCAGTATTGGCGAACCGAACCAGTGTGAACGGATAAGCTGGTGGCGCGGAGCGGGGGTGTGTTGATCTGATGGTGTTCACTGTCTGATAACTGTACAGGTCCTTCACTCAACAAAATAAAGAGAAATGTCCCACAAAGCAATGTTACAGGACCAAACAACAGTAACGTAGTAACTGGTCGTGTCTTTGGCAACTTATATGAGGAAAAAAATACCGCAGTTATTCGTGGAGTGTCTGTCAGCCTGTCGGTCCGACCGACTCTTCGTCACATTTCTGCCCCAAAAACAGCGTCTGTCCCCGGCAAAAAACTCACCAACTGTTTGTCGCGGTGATTTTTCAGTGAACTTTCCCCCAGAAAACAGCCTCTCTCCCCGAGTGAGTCAGACAGCGTCCTGTTGACTGATGGCGATTATGTAATTATGTAATTTAGAGAAGAACGTAACTTTGTCACTTTCCAGGATGTTTGGTGGGTCAGGATCTCATCACAACACATTAAAACATCATCCATATGATGATAAACAGTCAGCAGGTACATGTTTAGATTAACAGGTGGACACCGGGGAAACACATTGAAAAAAACACACGTCATCATCATGACATCTACCGTCACACCTCTTGTGGAGCCGCAGCGCCGGCTTGCTGTGTGAATTATACTCTGGTTCGTCTTTTACTCCGGAGTTGCTCGGCTCTGTGTGAACAACCAATGGCGGAGAATTGGAGAACCGCCGCTGCAGCGATAATGCGGCGACGCTGTGTGAAAAGGGGGTGCATTGTTGTTTCGGAGATGCGTCCTTATTGCACAATTTACAAATTGCCTTGTCAGTATTTACCGCCTCTCCCTTCTCCTTAGCTCGGAACCCGAAATACTGCCACTAAATACATTATATTTAATATTTAATCCTTATCTCCTATATAAGTACATCGTATTTTTTTTTTAATGACGGTATTGAAACTGATACCGTTGCTATTTTTAAGACCCCGCGGTATACCTTATTACCGTATTACCGCCCAACCCTAGCAGCATTATTATGTAAAGGAGGTCTTTTAGGAAGAAGGTAAGGAACAGTTGTGTAGAAAAATAACAATTTTACATTGTCACATAGCGGAAAAACGAGGACTGCAGAGAAATAACATGTTCATCAGACAGCCACGTGGTTTTTACAGGACACGCGGTTTACAAAGTACAGTTAACTGAGATCTTCAGCCACTTTAGACCTTCCAGCTCTGCAGGCCTGGTCGTTTCTTCATGGGGATAGAAGCCAGACCTGCTCCTTTTTCATACCTGTTGCAAGTATTTCATGATTTACCAACTGTACACAATATCGAACGGTGTCATTGCTACAGTTAGAAATGTGTAATAAATTTGTAGTGTCCTCAGCAATGTATTGCGTATCCCAACCTCAAATCTTGCCTCGTCTCATAACAGTAATGCCAAGATAACAACAGTAATAACAACTCTTCTGCAGTGGACTAGAGGCTACAGTGACTCACTATCGCCTCTCAGGCCAGGTGGTGGTATTAGAAGGAGAGGCCCGTCCTGGCTGCATCGCGCAGTGGATATCTCTGCAATACAATACATATGTCCAGATCTTACAAAATGCACCTTTAATAGTCTGTAAGTACATGTTTCTTTCTCAGCAGACTTTGTTGTAGTAATGCCACTGTGTTCCCAGATCTCAGCAATTACTTTTTGTAAGTACAATAATATCAAAAATGATAGAAATCTTGGCTAATCAAATGGTTTAGCAAATCGCTCAACTTTAGATGTTAGAGAACTGGGAGCACTTAACTGTGAGTGCTGTACTCTTGGAGTCTTAGAGACAGAACTTTTCTTGAATGCAGTCTTCAGCAGCACGCTTAGAGGAAAAGGAAAGCAGGACATGCTGTTAGTGTTGACAACCAAGCCATCAAAAGCTATCCAGTAGCCCACAAGTCAATCAATGGTTGATATTACACAGAGGAGCATCACTTACATCTCGGAAGCTGTGTTGAACCATCTAAGGGAGTGTTATATGGAGTTTTCTTATAAGCCTAGAGCTAGTAGTGTTTGGACAGATGCTTTGGCAAAATTGTTGTTAAACTTTCATGCCAATAAAGCCCCCATTGAATTGAATTGAATTGAATTTAGTACAGCGTGAGTCTCAATGTCTCTAGTAAAAGTGTATGATGAGTCCAGCGTTTGCATGTGGGGACAAAATGGCTGCTGTGTGAAGTTCATATCAGTATAGTAGTCAAGCAGCCATCTTGGGCAGGGCAATATGTTGTCCCCTGGTTCAGGTGTAGACCAACTACAGAGTCATCCAAGTAAAGCTAGCCACTGTTGCAATGAACTTGCATGAACTTTTAGCATATTATGACTGTGTTTTTTCACACCCCTCTTTGTAATCCAAAATGCTGGGACTAAATTGAAGTAGCACAGGACCTCCCAACCAAATGTGGTGTGAGCCAGCCTTTATTAAGTCTGATTTGCCTGGAGGCTTCGGATCTTGTGAGAGAACATGCGGGCGTTCCTTTGTTCATCAGGCTTTGTAATGCAGGTTTTTTTTTTTAATTCGCCAAAGCAAAGGTGCTCTGAACCTACGATCTTCAACACATGTCTAATCGTGGATACGACTAATGTGTGCGTGAGAGAGAGAGAGAGGACATAATTGCACACATCATCAGGGTGGGTGTGAGTAGTAGTGTGATGTAGGAGTGTGCATGAAGCCTTATAATACTACTGAAGCCAGACTTGTAAATTACAATCAATGAAGTTGTTTATGTAATGCTGAGCATACAGAAAACTGTAAACACTCAGTTGTGCACTTTCACACACACTTGCCTTATTCCATATAGAGTGAGGTTTGTTTTACAGCATTAAATATCACACTAGGAGCATGTGCTGTCTTTCAGAGAGTTTAAGATTTACAGGTGAATATCCATGATGAGTGAAACTGGGTTACATGTCTTCTGTTCACATCTCAGTCATTTGTCAAAGTGAAGTCCAATACTTCGCCTCTTTCACCAAAACTTTTAAGCTGCCTCAGTGGCTCTTGGTTTTGAGCTCTTACCTTGCGAACCATCTTTAACAATACAGTCCCTCTCTGAGATTACCGTATATCTGACTTCTTCCCTTTTCTCTGTTTCCTTTATTTCTTCTTTTGTCTGGTGTCTTTGTTCTTTCAGGAACAAGAAGGTATAGCAGGTGTACTATCCTAGCATTAGGGCTGTCACTTTTTCAAAAAATCAAGTTCGAACGAATTTGAAATGACACGCAATTTATTCGAATGTATTCGAACCCCCCCCCCCCCCCCCCGGGACAACACACAACATTAATTTTTATTATTTTATTCAGTCAGACGAGGTTGTACACTTGACGTCGCTCCGGCAGCTCCGCTCGTCTGTGCCTGTGGTGCCTCGGTCTCCGCTGCCGCAAGCTAGCAGGTAGCAGATTTGTTGTCGTTGTAGTGAAAGACAGCTGCTTTCGACAGACGGCTTTGGTCGAGGGTTAATAGGTCAAGCTGATAGTGAATTTTTTGAGCGCCCTCTGCTGGATCACAAGGCGAACTACTTCAAACGGTCTGTTGCGCTTATAGACTGTAAATCTTGAATTCGAACAGGTCATTACATTCGAATACGAACTTTTCCCCCCACATTCGAACGAATATTCGAATTTCGAATAAAAAGTGACAGCCCTACCTAGCATCCTCCAAAACAGGCAACAGCAAACCTCCTGAGAAAATGACCTTTGCCCACTATCGTGCTAGAGACATGCCAACACAATCTCAACACACACTTCTTTCACCAAGCCTCTGTAGTCAATTCCTCATTTAATATCACTAGCAATAAATCACCATGGTATTGCCCCCTCATTTGATTTGGGGGGGGGATCTGATTATGCTGTATTGTGGAGTCATTTGAGCTGAGCTAATTAATCACCAGCAGCCTATTGTTTTTTTGGGGGTTTTTTTTGTCCTCCCAACGCCCTTTCTGCGTTAATTGAAATCGCTTAGACTCGGGGAGTGACATCACAGTTTGTGTGCATGATAGCATTAATTGCAAGCTTTCATAAAGCACTTTGTATGTTCTTAAAGGAGAAATAAATTCACCTGAACACTAATTAAAGAGAAAGAAACAAACCAATCATGAATTGATGTCATATTTTATGGGGGTGGGGATAGTCACGGCAAGCTGTGCACAGTTGCAACATTCGAGTTTTACTGGTCCCATGAATGTTTTTGATGGGACAGTGTGGCATGATTTTAAGGCGTTATCTTGATGTCTTATTGGAGGTGCCCTGGTTCACATAAACCACAGTTAGTCATCGTCAGCTCTTCATCCAGCCAGGTCACTATGGATGTTATTGTTTGTAACCATTCTTCCCTGTGATATTTAGATTAGACCTGCTGTCCAAATAGTGATTAATATGTCCATATATTATTATATATTATTATGTAGACCAGTTCATATTGAAATGTTGCACTGCCAACAAAACAATGCTAATCTTAGTGGGCAAAACAATGCATTTCCTATAGCTGCTTCACAATGGGCAGTGACATGATGGCAAAGGAGCTATGTTGCCTGACCAGAGTCAGGGACCCTTTTTTATAACGCCAACCCCCATTTTGCTCTCCCAAAATTTCTTGTCTATAGACCATATACTATCAGTAAAGCCAAACATTCCCAAAAATAATCTGAAACAAGGTTTGTCCTGGTTCAAATTGAGGCAGTGGTGCCACCATCCTGAACATTTGCACATATGTGCATGTGTGCCATGCTTTCAACTGCCTCAGTACACACTTTTTACAAGGAATGTATTTAAGGATTTCTGATAATTAGGATGAGGAAAAAAAAAACTCAGAAGAGTGCACACCTCTGCCAAGGCCCAACAGTCCCCTTTAAGTCAATAAGCCTTATCCAATATCAAACTTTATAGCCCTGTATCGCTCTAAATTTTCAAACCATACTGCTAATCTATGATTTAAGCCCACTTGTTCTGTAACCGCTAACCACTACAACAATAAAAGGTTGGAATAATAGGTTGGAAGGAGAAACAAAGTTACACTACAAACAGCATTTATACTCAACATAGCAACACACACTTAAGAGCAACAAAGTCACATTTACATTGAAAATAACATTTATTCAAAACAGGAAAAAGACCCATCCTTCATCCAAGTTTAGGTGGAAAGTTGTGTTTTTTTTCATAACTTTTGTTTTACTTACTAACTTTACGTACTAACTTTTTTTTTTTTTTTTTTGACAGCTAGAAGGTACATAGGAAATGGATATGTAGAAATGTATGACATACAACAGTGGTCCCCTGGCTGGAATTAACTTTGCAGTTATGTGACATGTGCAGTAACCATTTGGCTACCTAGGTGCTCCGGAAAGCTTTCAGTATGAAGCTGAAGAAGAAATTAAGAAATGTTTGATTTGTATTAGCAACAACTTTATTACAGCTCAAATGCAGCTCCAATATGGCTGTGAGGAAACAATCGGTAAGCAGTGAAGCTAATATCTTTAAGATGAAACTGCAACCATTGGAGTGAAACTTCACTGTAAACAACTGACATTCAAGGCTCAAATGTCATCATTTATCAAGAGACATAACCATTACCACCCTAACCTCATATGTGTTGAGCTGTGCAGTGCAAGATACTGCTTAGTTTGAGGAAAGAGATTGTCACAGGTTGGCCTGGTCATCTCTGCTACTAAGCGGGACAATTGTAGCTTGGCTTAGTGTGGTTATCCCCTGTTGCAGAAATGTATGTGATCACAGATTATCACGGCACATTGTGGCTAAAGCGGCTACACCAGGTCTTTGGAAAAATACTTGAAGATAAAAGTTGACCCATTAAAACTGTTGAGATTCAATATGAATTTCAGTCACTATAATGAGAACTGACAGCTTCAGAAAAGACTCATTCTAATTGTTAGATTAGCATGTTGAACACAGTCGGGTCTCTGATTGTTCTCTGACATTTTTCATCAGTGGTGTGGAGCAAAGATGTCATTATCTCACTCAAGGACGCTCATAATCGCATCCTGTCTTTAATGAAGTCTGACCCTGTGACCTTCTGGTCACAGAAGATCGCCTCTTAAAACACAAAGGCTGCCTGCTGTCTATTCAAGTCACAGCTCCTGTATTACTGTGCGCCTGTATTTGTGTTCCTTTGGTTTGGACTGGTATGGTTCAGGATCTGAAATTATAGGCTGGCATTAGATAATAACATACCATAAAGCTATGCGTAGCAGCAGTGCTGCATCGTTACATAAGGCCTGAGCTGAAGTTCACTTTTCCAGCTCTGTGAGTTGTTGTTTTTTTTCACTTTGGCACCTCACAGTGCCTCTCTGCAGCTCCCTTGGCCCTCACCTCTCTTCTCCTCATCTCCTGCTCTCCACTCTGCTACACTACACTGCTCCTTTTTTTCTTTTACCAACTCTTTTGGCCCAGAGTTGCTGTTTTTTTCTCTCTTTCATCCACTATGGCCAACTTTTACTTCTGCGCTCTTTCACTACATGTGGTCCAGATTTCTTCCATCCAGATCCTGCTTATCCTCTGTTGAAGCTCCTTATCCCTCTGTGTCCTGTCTGAACTCTGTATGTGTGTGCATGCAGCATCACTGCTGGCTGGACTTATTTTCCCTACTCACGCCGTATTCCAATCTCACACAGACACCTACAAACACAAGCTCGCACACCTGTGTTCTTATGCCCCGTGGCAGAGCAGCAGTGTACTGTAGCGTACAGTAGGATATATGTGTGTTTGAGTGACTGCAGCTGCTTTTGGCTGTCCAGGCTGCCTCCTCATTTTCAGCTTCATTTCCCCCCTAATGAAGATTTAGAGGCAGCAAAGCTACTGGCACAGGGCAGGAGAGCAGAGGCAAGGAGGATGGGAGGGATGAGGAAGTAATTACAGCAGGAGGAGAAGGGAGGCAGAAATGAGAGTCAGAGGGAGGACATGGAGGAGATGAGAGAGGTAAGAGAAAAGGAAGCATCAAGATGGAAGGAGAAGAAAGTTCAGGAGATCCTGAGGAAGACAGGGAGGCAGTGAGGCAGGCAAGAGAAGAAACGAGGGAGAGGGGAAGGAGAAGGGAAGGATGGAGGCTGAAGGGGAAGAGAGGACAGCTACAAAAGAGAGCGAAAAAGCACGATGACTTTTGGAATAAAGATGACTAGAAAGAAAGTAGCCGTCTCTCTTTCTCTCCTCATCTCTTCTAATTAGCTCCCAGGCTGTGATGAATGGCACAACACTTAGGACCCAGTCAGCGAGCCGACCTTGTCATGTGTGTTGATGGGGTGGGGTGACTCTACACCCCCTCCTATCTTTGTCCCCCTCTTACCTATTGTACCACCTCCTGTGGAAGCAGATGCTTCTAATATCTAGGTGTGTGTGTGTGTGTGTGTGTGTGTGTGTGTGTGTGTGTGTGTGTGTGTATATATATATATGTGTGTGTGCGCACAATCACTTGTCCACAGTGTTTTTATGAGTGGGCACTTCGTCTGCTGGCAGTCTCTACACATCGGTGTAAACACTCTCAGGTGTGCACTTCCACACACACCTGCCTTATTTCATATGGAGTGACCTTTGTTTGCAGCATTAAATGTCACATTATGAGTTTGGAGTTGACACTGTCATATAAGATGTTTAACAAGATGATTGCAAAGCTGTCCTAAATACTATCTCCTGTAATTCAAGGCCAAAGAGGCCTTTTTCCCCTGGTTGTCAGAAGTCCTGCCTTCTTGCACTGCTTGTCCACTGAGAATTCTCACTGTTTAAATATGTTCTGTGTTGTTATTCCCTTTAGGAATTTGCTAACTGGAACTTGACATTAAAAAGATCTGAAAAGGTATTATATAAAAATATATTTCAATTGGGGTTTCTTACAATTTGGGTCTTTTGTTTTTATAGATTTGGCTATCAATGCTGTACTCACCAACTACTTGCTGAGATTTGGGAACTCTGCAACCTTGCAAAAAATAATATCTTAAGGGGAAAGTTATATTTGCATGGAGTTGAAACAACTTTTCTGCTGTTCTGTGTGTCATACCATTCCAAATTAAATATCTTTCGGTTTTGAACTGTTGGTTGGACAAAACTATTAACTAACTAAATTAACTAAACGGAACTAAATTAACTAATTATTTAATCACTTGAAGTCTGCCTCAAAAATGTGTGTGTCTTCTTGTACCTACAGTTGAATGTTTGAGCCTCACTGTGTAGAATTGACACTAGAAGGCTGTTTTCACATTCATGGCTTGAAGTCTCAATTTTCTTTATGCTCAGTGAAAGTCAGATTTAAACGGTGGGCCTATGAGCATGATTTGTGACATCACAAATAGATAGCTTGTTAGCCAATCCTGTTCCAATATTCAGCATACACATAAGTGTGAAACCTGAAGCCTTCATTGCACATACACTGAGAAGGCAGTGAAGTATACCTTTTCAGACAGGCATTCCGCAATAGCACCACAACAAAGGCTTGACTTTGCACCGCTTTTGTTTGTTCACACTGAGCATTGCCTGCATTACGTCGCTTCAGTATGTCATTTTATACAGCATGCCAGCATGCTCAAAATTACATCACATAAATCACCATCGGTAAATATAGCGGACCCTGTCGGGCTCTCAGAGAGGTATGCTGTTTTCCAAGTCGGAGTTCACTGAAGACTCAATAGGGACAATCAGGTGACTTTTCCACAAGTTTTTTATAAGTTGCCAAAGACTAAAGGCAACAAAGACGTGAGTTTAAGTTTTTTGCTCAAAATCACTGCCAATAAACAGCAGTCGCTGCCTGGCTCTCGCTGCCTGGGAAAGACACTGTTGTGACAAAGAGTTGGTAGAATAGACAGGGTGACGTCTTTTTTTTCCTCATATATGTTGCCAAAGACACTACCTGCTACCACATTACTGTTGTTTGGTCTTGTAATGTTGCTTTGTCGGGGACATTTCTCTTTTATTTTAAGCAATATCCAGTGAAGGATCTTTTCACACAGAGACTCTGCATTATCTCTGCAGCGAAGGCTTGCCAATTCTCCGCATTTGTTTGTTCACACAGAACCAAGCAGCTCCAGCATAAAGCCGCAGTAGTGTGTCAATTCATACAGGAAGCAAATGCTGCGGTTCCAAAAGAGGCATGACCGGTCATGATGACATTGACATCTTTGTGTTTTTTTCCATATTTTTTCCCGGTGACCACCTGTTAATCTAAACATGCACCAGCTGACTGTTTATAATCATATGGATGCTGCTATAATGTGTTGTGATTGAGATCCTAACCAACCATACATCCTATGTCCAGCAAGAAAACTTTAAAAAAGACAAATATCTGCCTAATCATAGATTCAGGGTTTTTTTAAAGAGGAAGGAGTAGATGTAATTTAAAGGATTTTAGGAAAAAACATTTTAGAAACAAATTGCTAGTATAAGTGTTTGATACATCTTAAAACATCTCTTTAAAACTAGTCATACTTTGCAATGATAATACACAACCAGATAATCAGACAGGTTGTAAACAAACCCTAAGGTTAGCAAAAGTTATTTGGAGATAACAACGACCAACAGTAAAATGGTACTTGATTGTTCCAAAGCTTTCAACCATATTTTATGGTGTTCATCATCATTCTTTGCCATGGAACTTTTCATTATTCTGAGCACTAAGCCTTAATGCCGCGTTCAGACCAAACATGAAGAAAATATTTTTGTAGCGTTACCCGCGCAAGAGTGATTGCAGGGTTCTAACTTTTTAATTGCTTCTACTCGCACTAGTAACACAAATAAAAATAAATGCGAACCGCATCAGTTTGAACCCAAAACGAAGAGATTTCTCTGTGATCTGACTGCACAAAATCAGAAGGACGCCAAAATAACAACATCATAATGCCACCTTGTAAAACGCTTGAATTCATGCTTCATCAGGCCTGTCGGCCAGACGACAAGCAAACAATTTTTAAAATGCTTGTTCCCTGAATGGAGTTCGGATCGATAAGAGCTATGCTGTGCTGTGCTCAGACGTATTTCCAAAACTTACCAGGTAGTCTTACTTTCTATCTCACTTCCGTTCACGGCAGCTCCTTATTTGTCCGGTCTTGCTACGAGTAGTAGCTCTTGGTGTCCGCAAATGGCCCTGAATAGAGAGTATTATCCTCTCCTCCATTGTTGTTCATGTACATCCAGACATCAGCAACGTGAACATCATGATGTCAGTGTGAGCGTCAATGCCAATAGGCTTTCGCAACACGGTGAAGATTTCGATTGAGTTCAATATTTTCAACTCACACGAATGCTCGTTTGACACGAATTTCAAGTGAGAAATCGCACCGTCTCATTCGCACCACCCGGACCCATCCTATCATTGATTTTGAATGTAATGTAGTCGTGTGAAAATGACAGCAGTTGATGAGTCTGTGACTGAAATCACTCCCTCATTCACTTTTTGTTTAACACAGTAACAGACATTCAGTAGTTTACTCTATAGTCATCAGTAAATTGAGATTTCAGATACCTTTAAATCATCATCACTGACAGCTGTATTATCTCATAGCTGCCTGACAATCTGGTGCTGAGCTCTTGTGTCATACGATCATAAGTTTCCCAGGTCAAGAATGAACTGTCCACAAAAATGTGGTGATACATTGTTTGTGATATGCCTTCTTTCATCAGTCAGTCATGGTGTGTGTTTCAGATTCAGTGTGTTGTGTATTTTTCCCTCCTGCAGAGCAGTAAGAACTGGCGGGCTGCGGTAGATCTGACGGGCCGGCTGCTGACAGCTCATGGTCAGGGATATGGAAAGGCTGGCCAACCAACATCCCACACCACCGACTCCCTGCAGGTAAGACGCCAGTGACTCTGTCTTCATCCATCCATTCATCTGTCTGTCCATCTCTCTGTGTCGGAGAGTGAAGCCAGGCTGTGGCTTTCTCTCCAGATTCATGTAATAATTCCCATATACCACTTGAAAAGTCATACTTCAATACATTTTTGTTCATTTTTTTGTTTCCAAACTATTTTGAGTGATACTATTTTTAGTTTCACTACAGGAGGGGGCAGATGTGGAATTTTTCTTTTCCTTAAACACCTCTGCACAATATGTTAGACATGACCATGACCAAAACACGGACATCTGAAGGAAAGGACAGTCTGAGATTTTTTTCGTCATTTTTTCTTTTTCTTTTGCAATACTTGTGTGTTGATGCTAGCACATTCTTATGCCTGTGTTTGTGGGGCTCTATCCAGAAGATGGATGGCTGCATTAGCTCATTAAGAAGGCCACCCATGTGGTGGGCTCTGTGCCTGAGACTTAAAATTAATCGGCTGTGCTGTTGCCTTGTGCTTCATATTACTGTTTGTTTTACTTTCCTAAACATCCTGGCACAATTTTGAAGTCCAGGCTTTAAATCAAGGATAAGGTCAAGTAAGTCGGATGAAAGTCAGCGGCAGGAAGAAACCCACAGTCCGCAGAGCATCAGCACCCCACACAATGTGAAAGAGGTTTCAGGCACAAGTAACAGTCCAAGACAGAACCAGGCACATTGTTGAGTGGAGAACATGCAAGGATGTAAGCTGTTGGTGAAATGAAATGGCCAAAGTCCAACAGAAGGAGCAGGAATCGCAAGATACTGTTCAAACAGCAGCACCCCCGTTTGGCAACATGGAGGAAGTGGACTCCATCAAAAGCCATTCAGTCTGCTAAGTCTGCTCTTCACTTCAGGAATGTGGTTGGGCAACCCCAACATGGAAGAGCCGTTCTTGGTCATCAGGTCCAGCAGAAGAGGTGGCTCGTAGTGGAGGAGGTGAGAAGACAGGAGGCAGAGTGACACGCCAGCGTCATCTCAATGGCCAAGCATGGCCAATGGACCAACTGGAAAAGTCTGGAAAAGAGAAATACCACAACCCAAAACCTGAAGCGGTGGTTCAGAGAAGACCCCACTTGTCCCCTTTGTCAAAACCTGCATCACTGAGGCACATTTTAACAGAATGTGCTATGAGTCTCGCCAAAGGGCGAAGTAGTTGGCGGCATAACCAAGTTCTCAGACAGCTGGCATCAGTCTTGGAACACAGGCGAACATCGGCATTGTTGGTTGTTCAAAAATGAAGACAGCAACTCCCATGATCCCACACTACTTCACAGCTTCATCAAACTACAACTTTTGCTTTCGACTGAGAGGCACCTAGTGGCAGAAATTACAGACTGTGCTATTAATATCAATATTAGTATTGGCCTCAAAAATCCAATCACAAATTAATTTGTTGGGCTCAAGAACAACACATTGCATCAGAATTGCAATACCATAATGTAATTCTTGAATAATATAATAAGATTAATTAATAAATAATGCACTACTGTATATCCCCAAAATGTAACAATGTCTTACATCATAGATAAAAAATAATTACTGTACAATGAATGTAAAGACATTTTCTTACATTGTTAAGATTTTTGTTGAGCTCTGTTTTTACCAAATTAATTGCAAAATAAATGCAGTTTTCGTACTTGGTAATTGAGAGTGTTTGAGTCAAAAGACATAGGCACATGAAAACATTGATGAGTGACAGAGAGCAGTACAACAGTGACCAGTGGAGATAAGAGAATTTGTATGAGGTATCATTTTGATGCTTCTTTTGCACATTGAATATTTGATGAGCACTTTATACATTTAACAAAGAGAGGGAGGCATGTCTGTGTGTGTTCCAGCTCTGGTTTGTGCGCCTGGCCCTCCAGACCAAACTGAACCTCTTCCAAAATGCTGAGCTAGAGTTTGAGCCCTTTGGCCACCTGGACCGACCAGACCTCTACTATGAGTACTACCCCACTGTTTACCCTGGGAGAAGAGGTATACACACACACACACACACACACACACACTCGGCTTGCATAAAACCACACAATCCTCTGTCCCTCGGGGTCATTATTGTTGACCTTTTGTGTAGGAGGAGTACTTTTGGCATTGAGCACAGAAACTTTATATAGAAAGAGTTGTGTTGTAAAATCATGCATTATTTCATATCTTTACATATTTTATATGTCCAAAAGCTACTCTATGAATTATCTCTGAAAGTTGAATAGTAGTATTCATGATAGTGCTGAAAAGCTGCTCTGAAACTCTTACATGTGAGTTTTGAATGTGTTATTAGCCTGCTCCTCAAAAGGATTTTGCATTTTACCCACATTTTTAGGATACACAAGCATACCACCACTGTCCTATTAAATATTCAAAGGAAAGTTTCTGCCAGGAGCTTGATATTAGACTGTATCGTTGAGAAGCTCCAACAACTCTACTTGTCTCCAGCAGTTCTTTGGTTTTGTTTTTCCTCTTTTCACACTGCATGAATTGCTCTCTAATGTATTCCCATTACTTTGGATCTGCTTCGCCCCTCGGGCTACCACAGTGAAGGCTGTAGCTGAGACACAGCTGCACGCACACAAGCACACACAACCCACACAAACTCATACAAAGAAGGAAAAAAAAGCTTACTTGAAGTTACACCGCACGCCTTCTAAAGAGAGCACCGATTGACTTTCCATTGCTCAATTTAAACGCTTTGTGCCCTGCTAGGTGCTCGCAGACAAACTGGCACGAGTTGTTTAGCCTGACATCACAAGTCAAACATTTCTCCGTCCAATGCTTGCATCAACTATCTATTGCCCACGATCGCACTCTTTGAATGCCTTAAGAGACGGCTGCCCATGTATCAGTCTCTGAAGAATTAGGATCGACTAAGCACTCGAGAAGGAATCAATTTTTGGCAGTTATTAATTTGTTTGCCAAATGAAAAGTTTAGTCCAATATGGAGTCAGAAATATTAAGATCTGAATGCCACATGCCTGTCAAATTGCATTCATTCATGTCCTTTTTAAAGCTGTACCTCTGTGCTTTACTTTCAGTCTTGATTCTTTTCATGATTTAATCAGTCATGCATCAGTCTTCTCACAGGTTGAATAAAATTAATTCTCGGTCAAATGCTAACCTTTCTTGCTTCTTTGAAATGGGATCCTTGCTTTTTTTCCCTCAGCTGGATGAAAGAGTATGGGCCTCTGTAATTGTACTCTAAAAGAATCACAGTCACCTGGTTTATTGTCAGCCCAAAAGAAAGATCGACATGCTGACTAGACTGATTTGTCCTGAGAGTGTTTAACGTCTGATATTTTAATAGAGAGCATTACACAAAATTGTATAGATCCTCTGTGAGGTTTTCTTGAAGCAGACACAGTTCAGTGTTTTTCCCCAAAGTTATAAAATCATTTGCATAGACAATTGACTGAACCTTTACTTTTGCAAGCTAGCACTCCTCTTCTTCCCTGCCTTTTGTTGGTGCCTTTCTATGTTTTTGTGGCATCTGCCACCAGCTGACACTCAGAAATTAGTGCTTGGTCAGACCAAATAGTGATTCAGAAAAAAACAAAACAAACCAAACACTGACTCTAGAGAGGGCCTTTTAAGTTTTTCACATTTATGGCAGCCAACGTAGGAGAGGTTAGACAAGGGATACTTCGTTTGTTGCAACTTTCAACCTCATCACTAGATGCCACTACATCCTACACAGTGGTTCTTTAATTGATTTTCTCCACAATGTTGTTGTCACTAAATGCTGGTCTTGATGGAACCCTGAAACTGTTTGAAGGAATGTGTGTCTTGACAGATATGCTACTGTGTGTACATGTGCGTCCTCTTGTATGTGCTAGTAGAAATATGCATTAGAGATGTAAACAAAATGGGCCCCCACTCATAAAATCATTGCTTTATAGCTCCACCACTACTCAAAACCCCTTAGAGTACCCTTTAAATTTAAATTTTCAAATCTGCACAAGGTTTTGGTCCAGTGTTTTGTTTACCTTCTCAGTTAAGAACACTAAACCTTAAAGACACTGTAAAAGCATTAGAAGGCTTCACACCAGATAGAGACGGAATAACAAATCAAGCCAAGAGAGAGCTCTGTCCAGTCAGCATGAAGAAAAAACAATGTAACAGGGAAGTAATAGAAACACGGGGAAATGAGTTTGTATTCTGTGGTGTAGATGGGCAAGACAGAAAGCACAGGCAGACAAACAGGAGAGATGGAAATAGAGATACATAGACTGGCAGAAGTAGCAGCCAAAGATGGACCAGCTAACTAAGCTTCAGATCTAATGACAATATCAAAGAGACCCTGATCAAAGCCTCGGAGACTCACCTGAATATGGGCTCTTCCTCAGTGGTGTGTGTGTGTGTGTGTGTGTGTGTGTGTGTGTGTGTGTGTGTGTGTGTGTGTGTGTGTGTGTGTGTGTGTGTGTGTGTGTGTGTGTGTGAGAGAGAGAGAGAGAGAGAGAGAGACGTGTGAATGATGCAGAGGCAAAGAGAGACAGAAGGATTAGGCAGAAAGATGAGTGATGGAGCTGTGCAGCACAGAGAGAGAGAGATGAGAGGGTTTAATAAGCAGCCATACGTAGCTCAATGCCATCTGTAGGTTCCTGCCTTCAGGGCTGTGTGCAGTCTGTGTGTGGGTGGATGGGTTTATATTCTCATCTCACACTCTGTGTCTTTCTGTCTCTCTCTGCCTTCTCTCTCTCTGTCTTTCTCTCTCTCTGTCTTTCTCTCTCTCTCCCTCCTTCTCCCTCTCATGCTATGTCCTCATTGCACCCTGTTTCTTTTTGTCCCCTTCCCCTTATTTCTCCCTCTCTCTACTGTCTCCTTCTTGTCCTTCCTCCTCTCCCCTTCCGTCCATCCCTGCCTCCCTCCTCTCTAGGCTCCATGGTGCCGTTCTCCATGCGACTGCTGCATGCCGAGCTTCCCCAGTACCTGGCCAAGCCGCAGGAGGCTCTGGACCGCTTGCACAATCTCAGAACTGTCTGCCTTGCTGTTAGTATACACACACACACACACACACACACAAACGAACACGGTTTCTGGATGGACATAAAGATATGCATACTCTGTAGTATTCACACAACAAAACTACACACCCACAGGAAATCACATTAACCATACAAATCCAGCCAAATATGGATGGATTTTAAAGTGAATATGCAGATTCAAATATATACACATAAAAAGCCTTCAGAGCAAGCAGTGAGGCTCCTCCCTCTGAAATGTTAATCCCCTCCCCCTGTTAACAGATTTTGGAGAACTTGGAGAGAGGCTTGGCTGAGGATGGCAGCATGATCACCTTAACACAGGAGAATAGGCGAGGTAAGCACTCTCTCTCACACACACACACACACACACACACACACACACAAACACACACACACACACACACACACACACACACACACACACACACACACACACACACACAGACATGGTCATGCACACAGACATTTGGCTACAGACCTGGCCCCATTCCCAGACTGCATCACACTGTGGGAGGAGAGTGAGGTCATGGGCCCCTTTGGGTAATACAGACACACATGGCCACTGAAGCAGAGGTACACCTGGTGCAGGACTGCAGCATACCTCAGCCACACATACACACACTATGAACCACACAAACACACCAATGCGGTGCTCTAAAAGTGTTTAGCACCTCACTGCTTCAGTACCCGTGCTGAATATTAAATGGTCTCTCTAGCCCTTCATGCGAAGCAGATCAATACAGATCAATCTGATCCAATCCACTCACATCTGCACAAGTGTTCTGGGGAAATAGGCAGCCTCTTTCGTCTAAAATTCACTAGTTTTAGGTAGACACACCAAAGCACAACCTCATGTAGTAGTCTTCTCTTCTCATCTCATCTCATCTCATCTCATCTCATCTCATCTCATCTCATCTCTTCTCTTCTCTTCTCTTGGACTTTATCAACACAGCAATACATCTTATTGCAATGTTCTTTTAGTCCTATGTTTGCAAGTTCTGCAAATACCAATAATTTTGCAACTTTTCCAAAGACTGTGTTTCAGGCGTCTTTTTTTGAAGTGACTAGAAGCTATTAAATCGGCTAATTCAGGGCAATGAACAACCACAAGCCACTTGGTGAATTTGAGCTAAATGTACCAAGAGACTTGCTTATAATTGGGCAAATTGGCAGGGTGACACATGTACAGATATAAGTGTGAGGGTGCACTGGTTCTGCCAGTTTCTCCCCCTTATAAAAGCAGTGTAATAGCTGTGCCCTCTGTCTCTCCTCTCTCTGCCCACGCAGACAGTCGACAGTCAAGTCAATAACGCAGGGCCTTGCTTTCACACATCAGACCCCTACTGAGTGATTAGCTCCTCTCCCCAATACACACACATAGACACACGTGTGCAGCAATGAATACTAATAGCACACAAGCTCTTCCACAGGGCACTGTCTGAGGGAAAAGAGGAAAGCAGAGTGTGCCGCAGTGTCTTCCTCACCATCTCATCACCTTAAATTAAAACCCTTTTTTGTGTATATGTTTGGGGTTGAGGAAGAATGGGGGAAAAGGGTAATGTTACAGGAATGCCCCAAAAAGTCAGGTACAATGAATAGGACAGAAGTAGGAAATAGGAAGTAACCCTTTAAGAATAAACCCCTCTGTCTTTCTTCTTTTTCTCTCCCTGTTTCCAGTGTCCGCTAAGCTTTGGCGGTCTCGCCTCAGCCGGGTCATGTACTCCATGGCCAACTGTCTGCTGCTGATGAAGGTATGTGTGTTTGTCAGCTCAAGTTTGTGTGTCATGGTGTGTTGGAGTGAATGTGTCCCTGTAGGCATGTCTGAGTCTGCCTGGATGTGTGTGTGTGTGTGTGTGTGTGTGTGTGTGTGTGTGTGTGTGTGTGTGTCTGTGCGCGCGCGCGCGCGCGCGCGTGCATGTGCATGTGACTCAGAGATCTCTAATGCCAGACTGGTGGAGGATTCACAGAGAAATCCCCCTAGACTGACCACTAATTGGATTCTTGGTCAGTGAGGGAGAGAGAGAGAGAGAGAGAGGTTGAGGTATAGATTTGGATCAGGCGCTAGAGAGAACCACAGTGCCATCTACTGGTGAGAATTGACATTACAGCATTTTTACATCTCTCAGTTTCAGTTTGAATATGCCAAACGCTCAGCTTTAAAGCACCAGTGATTTTATATGTTGTAGCACATCTACTACAAATCATAAACACTTAATATTACTGTTGACTGTTTCGCAAACCATACTTGAGTGCTTCAAATTTTTTCTACATATTTTTTTGATACCTACAAGGTAGACAATATTGTTTCTATTCATTACTGCATGGTATGAAAATTAGATGGCTGATTGTTAAAACTTGCTTGAGTTGTATGGTCTATCACAAAAATATTTTGTGAACATTTGCAGGGTATGACTGGTGCTGCTCTGAATGTCTGCGAATGTCAACATACCTCATTAAAAGAAAGAAAACACCAATATGTTAGCCCCTCTTAATACTTACAATTCTCAAACATGCTTCATAAAAGGACTAATCAAATATCACAATATTTTTGACCAAATACCTCAATATCAATATTGTGACAACTGTACTGTAGGGATGACTATATATACATTAGAGCCCGACCGATTTATCGGCTGGGCGATATAAGGCATTTTCCAAACTATCGGTATCGGCATCTATAATGGCCGCTAAATGAATATTTAAAAAATTTAGTAAAAACTGACAAAACACCCATGTTATGAGTGTTGGTGTTGCATAATTTTTCCACCAGAGGACACTCTACAACGTCCCTGTTGGCAACACTCATGTTTAGAACGCCACAAACCCTACAACCAGCTGATCCAGCCAGAGTAGGGCAGAGCAAACCAGTTATCCACGACTGTGACCGAGATCACTGCGCATCTTGAGTATGTTGTGGACCCAAAACCGACGCTGCTTGGTTGTACGGCGCTTGTAGGACTTCCACAACAGGTAAACGGCGGCAACAGGTACAATGTCAGCCATAGCGACTTTTTTGGAGCGGCATGAGCAACAGCGAAAAAAATAAAGTCCGGTGTGAACGCACCTTAAGCCAAGAGTGAAACGGAATTAGCTAGTAATTTTGATGTTCCTCTGTTCTGTTGTGACAATAAAACAAGTTTATTTTTAAACTGCATTATGATATTATTTCACAGGGTAGACACCCTTAAAAAGTCTTAAATTCATGTATATAAAATTAAGGCCTTAAAAAGTCTTAAATACATTTAGTTAGGTCTTGAATAAGATTGTTCATTTACCGCTTACGTCATCACCTTTTTTGTTTTTTGTTTTTCGTTTTTGGGAAACGTGTTGGCGAGATTCACAGTAAGCTCCGTGCGTTGTACTTCTTGCTGAAGTATCCAGGAACGTAAGTGGTATTTGGCAGTGTGTGTGCGTGCGCAGTTTTTTAAAAAAGTGTGGGTTATTAGAGTTAACTAAATTAGGTTAAATTCCTAGATAAAAACTAAACTAAAAATATTAATCACTTCTTAAATTAATTAAAACTCAACTGAAATAAAAAGCAAACTGAAAAACCAAATTAAAATAAAAAATAATGAAATTTAAAAACTATAATAACCTTGACACACACTCACTCCATTCTTCATTGTTTGAGTTGTTCTGTGAATGGCAATAAATTGGGTTATTTTTGAAAGTAATTCTGGGACTTCATTTTTCCTTACTGTTTCATACTTCGTGTAGGTCTTCAATTTAGTTCAAAAACGTCTTAAAATGGTCTTAAAAAGTCTTAAATTTGACTTATTCAAACCTGCAGAAACCCTGATTTCAGTGAGGACTCATAAATAACTACAAATAACTAATGTTACGGAAATCTGTTGTATGTTTTGTTACGCGTTTCTGGGTTTTTTATTTTTTTTAATATATATATATCGGCTGATATATCGGAATATCGAATTTTTAAATCACCAAATATTTGTATCGGTATCGGCCTTAAAAATCCTTTATCGTTCAGGCTCTAATCTACATTCACAAAATATGAGCACAATGAGAGTTTTGATAAATAGTCATCAGTTATGTGGATATAATGATATATAATAGTGGGTAAAAGCAAGTATTAGAACAACAGTTTGTTAAGTTCAGAATATGACATCATCTTACTGTAATGCAGCCTTTAAAACAGGAAAAGACAACACTAACTGCCATATCACAAAGTTACTATATCCAAAATCTATGACATACAGTCTAATATCACAATGACAATATAATATTAATATATCACCAGCCCTGGCAGATTAATCCATACTTTGTGCTCTAGTGAGTATTTGGGGCAGCAGGAAAGTGCATGTGGGATTGAGTCAAAGTAAATTGCAGTGTGTGTTCATGGTAATGAAATAACATCTCACCAAGTGCAACGGTGTGGGTCTGATGTGTTTTGAACAGTTTCTAGACAATAGTTGAGCTCTATGGCACAGAGGGACAGGATTGTTGTATCTTGTCCCAGCCCAGTACACACTGTGTACTCTACACACTGTGACGGCCCAGGCCTTGTCTTTAACTCCGCCCCTGCTGGTGCGGCCTGTGCTCTCTCCCTGTCTGTGCTTTTGAGTAGGTGGTTGGCGTCAGGTGTGCCGGATGGATGGCCTAATGAACAGCAGCATGAAAAACCTCTGCGCTCAGACAATCGTGTCTGCTCTCTCCTCCCGGCGTTTTGGCTTTCCTTTGTCTTTTGTTTGAACCCCTAGACTGACTTTGCACCAGAGGCGATTGCTCTAAGACTAAAATGTCACCCCCCCCCCCCCCCAAAAGAAAAAAGTGGTGAAATATGTACTGCTGTGTGTACATTTCATTGACTAAATACGCGCTAGAAAGCCTTCAACTTTTGTTCAGAATCAGCTACTTATCACAGGTAACCGGCGCAACTTCCTTCTCATTCATCCCCGCAGAGCCACAGCGCTTTACACAGTCGGACGCTCAGCTTCTACTGACTTCAATGGAGAAGCGTAGAGCGGGTTGTTCCACTGCAGCGAAACTAGACGCTCATTGGATAAATGCTGGGCTTTGTCCCGCCCATCGGACGCTCAGCGTCTCTGGGGATCTATGGGGCAGTGGGCTGGCCCGGACGCTCGGCTTCTGCATGATGATTGGATGAGCTGTCTGAGGCGGAATCCTTTTTTGATTGACAGCTTAATGAGCGAATCAGCGATCTTGAAGAATAAACATCCACCGGAGCATTTTCCAAGTTTTTCATTAGGCTCGTTCTAGATGAACTGCGCCTCGCCTGGAAGGCGGACGAGACCAGGCGGCAGCAGCAGGGGGCGGTGGCAAAAAGCTGCAGTCAAGTCGGACAGTTTCCAGCCGCCGTCAAAGAATATACAGGAAGTCACAGAAATATTTACATCCTGTTAGAGCCATCTGTAGGCTATCTGTAGTTTGCACAACACGTTCGGACAGCTATGGCTGAAGAAACTGCGCATGCGTTCTTGGTCGCCTATGAAACTGAAGCAGAAGAGATCCCCCTACTTTTCCACTCTGCACATAAATTACACTGTGTTAATCCTCTTAATGGGCAGATGGGATGTGGTGTGATTTTTACTATTTAATCTCACAAATGTAACAAATAAGAAATACAAACTTTGAGGTCTTACAAAGTGGATTTTTCTAAAATGATAACTACTTTTCACTGTGGTCTAAATTTGTCAATCATAACTTTTTATTTGTTTAACGATGCCACTGTTATGACTGAGGTGAGAGTCAGAACGACTGGGCAGATTTCAGCCCTGGGAAGTCATTTATTGAACAAGAATTGCCTACAAAGTAGATTTATGTAAAGGCACTGTCATTTATAAATCATACAATCCCTAAATTTAAGAAATTGAACTACTGAATTAACAGTCCAAACGTTCTCACAGCTACTGTACATATATAGGTTACACATGGACAAGCAGCAAAGGTTTCTTATAATCTTTATTCATTGATGTATTTATATTTGTAATTATATACAGTATATCAACCACACAAAATATGTCTGTTAACAGATTAAACCTTCATTGCACATGAGATTCATATAATCTAGCATTAAATATAACCATTACAGAGAAAATAAGAATTGTCGACTGAACGTAGTCCTAACTAAGAGTTTGTATTCCTAACTAAGAGCCAATCAGCTCTTTGATCAGGCGACAGCCAGGCGTTTCCCATCATGCCCTGAGGTCTTGCAGTCGGTGGAGAGCAACTGCGGCGCCTGGCTCTAAAAACTGCAGCCGCCTTGATCTCGCGAGGTTATCGTTGCAGGCGCGTCAATGACGTCAGAGCAAGTCGGGATCGAGTCGGACACAAATCTAACCGGCATGCATTGTACGGTGGTCGTCGGTGATCAATTCTGCGCAGGCCTGGTTCATCTCGAACGAGCCTAGTCTGTTGTTCTGAACTGATCCGGAGACTTTACCGATCCCCAGCGGTTGTGTCTTTGTTAAAAACGACTAGCGTTGTGTTTGGCGACTCTCTTCTGTCACTCTGCGGTTTCTTTCCCCAACGAGCAGCGGCAGCTGCGGAGCTTCTCCCCCCGTCACGATCACTCACAGTCACAGGCGGTCACACTTCACAGTAGCCTGGCGCAGCAGCTCCAGCTGCTAGCGTTAGCAAGCTGCACATCATGGCAGATAATGTGAATGTTGTCGACCGGAAAATGAAAAAAAAAAAAAGAGCTTCCCCTCCAGCAGCCGCCACTGCTTTGCACGACACTATTTGGTTAAACTACCCTTTACTGACTTACACCACACTTCTTTATCATTAATATTCTTTAATTCTTTAGTCCTAGTTAAATTCTTCTTTATTAAATAATACATTCTTTATTATATGTGTGCAATTCTGCGTGGTCTCCCCATTTCATGTTTCATGCGTTGAGCCAGCATGTCACAACACACATGTACCAAACTGACCTCTCAGTTGCCCCACTCAGCAACCAGTCACCATGTGAGCGATGTGTAGCAGTGCAGTGTGAAGGTGGAAGGAGGGTCACATCGCCTCACTAATACTCCTTATGTTTGATTAATGCCGTCTTTTTCTCTCTCTCTTTGCCGCAACTGTGTTCTTCTTTACCTTGCTCACACTCCACCTGTCTCTACCTCCTAATGTTCACCTTGTTTTACCTTATTGCTTCAAACTTCTGCCTTTACTTTCATAACCATTACTTCATTTTTCACTTTCCTTTATTGCTTTTCCTTTTTTCATGAATCTCTCACTCTCTCTCAGGACTATATTCTGGCTGTGGAGACCTATCACTCCATCATCCAGTATGAACCCCAGCAGAGGGTGCAGCTGCTCAGTGGCATAGGACGCATCTTTTTGCAGGTCTGCACATTAACACATGCACATTATTTTAGGACAGTGATTCCCTGGACACAGGCACAAGTATCTCCCAACCCACAGTAACTAGACCGTTTCTGGTTTTGGCTGATTAAGAAAGAAAATTAAGAAAATTAAATACCTGACATAGTAGTAGACACATCAGTGCTGCTCCCATGTTTCTTTGTTTAATACAGAGCTGAACCTAAGAGTTCATTAGCCCAGCTGAGCATAAACATTGGAAGCAGTGGGAAATGGCTCATTCAAAAATACACCTACCAGATCCTCTAACACTCACTAATTAACAGTTCAAAATACAGAAATATAAGTTATATGTGACCAAAACAACAGTTTGTTTGTCCACCCAGCTCTTCTTTGCAGCATCCCTTTCTGCAGCACAGGTTGCCTAGCAACCTCACGTGCTAAGACTCAGGGAAGTCACTGACACTTCTAGCTGCTGTTTGCCAAGAAATAGAGTGCAAAACTCCCCCTCAAGGCTAGTTGTTTCCCCCTAAATTTAAGCACGACCTGACTCCTGACTTATTAACCCAAACACTTGAACTTTTCCTTTAAACAACTCTGATTGGAATCAGGATTGAGACATCATTACTTTTGACTTTACTTTTTCCAACTAGACATGTTGGTAGGAATGTTGATAATACCTGGCCTTTTCCCCAAAGGCCTGTTCACTAGTCCAACAGTGATTCACACACATGCATAGTGAAACGTGCGTGACAACATCATTGTGTTGTCAATACCATACCAACTGTTTGTTTTGTCATCATTATTGTCTCTTTAAATGTTCCTGTTAATATTCTTTGTTTATGCAATGAGTCAGTTTTCCCTGGAGGATCATGAAATCTAGTGTAATTTATTTGTGCTTGCCCCATTTTACAATATACACACACAGATCTGTGGTTAATGTGTTGCTGCTGCTTTCCCCTTGGCCAGATTGGAGACATTAAAACGGCAGAGAGGTACTTCCAGGATGTGCAGAAAGCCTGCCAGATGATAGGGAGCCAGCCCAGTCACAGCACATGCGTGCTAATGAACAGGTACGTGGTTGTCATGCATTTGACACGTTCATACAGCAGGTGTGTATTTTATGCAGCTCAGGATAATTTTGGTGGTAGCAGAGTTTCCTTCAGGGCTGTTTTGCAGGTTTGTGCTTCCTCCTGGCATGTGACTGAGCACACAAGGTCACACCTGTGTAGCTCTGGCCTGAGGTGATGTAGAGTTATGAGGCAAAGCTCAGGTGACAACCTGTCCCACTCACACTGCTCACTTCACAAAGGCTCAGAGCTGTGAATAAAGAACAAAATGGCAGTTCATTATTGAGGATAGCAGTTCTATCCTGTCCTTTAAAATCCTCTTGAAATTCACACCCCTGAACTGCACAGCAACATTTCATTTACTCAGATCTGGACTCAACACCCCTATCTAGACAAAAAAGACAGTGAAAGTGTCAGTAATCATGCATCAACAATACATTTTTTTTGAATAATGAAGAGGGCATATTCAAGCTAAGTGGCAAGTTCCTCTTTAAAGCTGCTATAATGATTTTTTTATATTAACAATAGATCAAACTACTTGCATGTAAAAGGTGTCGCATGTAGTGACAAACCCACAGAGTCATCACTCAACTACAGTGCCACTAAGCTCTACACAGCTCAGCTACCATCGTAGCCTATTTTTTAAGTTGTACAGCTCATCACTTACTGTTTTGTTTCCTCTCAATGCTTTAATCCTTGTCTTCTATAAACACAGCCGGTAGTTGAGTATTGAACTTTGTTGGGTGGCCAGAAACACCAGTCCATAAAATATGTCTGCTGGTTGTGTAAATAAGCAACTGTTCACTGACAAGTATCACCATTTCAACTTGAGGTGATAATAGGTTATTGTGGTGTTTACAGCTTGTCCTGCTGTAGTTTGGATGACAGGGTAATTCTGATTATTTTCATGTTTGGCCTTATCATATATTCTATAAATACAATCTACCCATTGCAAAATAACTTTTGAGTGATGATAAATTGATTGATTCTAACTGTAGACTGTGTAGACTGCATCAATACTCAGCTAAGACTACCATGGCTGCTTGTATTATATCCTAGGATTTTTTGCATTATTATCTGTTAATTAAAATCAAGTGTATTGGCCAAGTATGTGTACAAATACAACAAATCTGACTCTGGTTTGAAGTTGCTCTCAATGTACTTACGCATAATGACCTTACAGACGTAGCTTACATTAAAGGCAACAAAGCTGAAAAAAAAGACAGGTAAACACATAAGCATATAACTACTATACACATAAGTAGGTGAAGAAATTGATGAATATACAAATATATAGAACCAAGCAACAGTGACAACACACAGCAAGTCAAGTGTTGGAATTGTAAACAATTGCTAGAAGTGCAAATTAAAAAATCTTGCAATTGGGTGGGTATGCAGAGTATACATCAGGAGTGGGCAACATTTGGGCCACACTGACTTACAAAATGTAAGCCAAGGGCCACAAATTGGGAAATTGAATCAAGACGTTAAACACATATTGCTGAATTATGATAAAATACATGAATTTGGTATACATTGGACTGACTTGCAAAGACTGCTCTACAACAGGATATTTGCCAACCTAGAAGGCCAAAACTTGAAGCCTATTGTCCAATTGAAATGTAGACATCGCCATCTGTTGGAATCAAGCAAAATAGCAATGCACACCCACTGTAGTTGTTTGCTTTGAGATTCATTAACATGTTGACCCTAATTGATATTTTGGAGATTGTTTTACTTTTTTGAGGATGTGGCGGGCCAGATTGAGCTGTATTTTGCCTATGTGTGGTGTATGGTCACTTATCCACATACTTTTGGCCATGTATTGTATGCCTTCCAGAGCTTTAGTATGACCTGAATATAGAACAGAATGAGCATGATTTAACAAAACCATAATTTTCCTTACATGTTGTAATCTTATCAGTACTGTTTGTTAGTGCAATAATTGTTTGTTTCCCAGGGCCTTTGTCTACCTCAGTCAGAACAACTACGCTGAAGCACACACATCCTTCATTGAAGTCTTGAAAATTGACCCGAAAAACCCTGTTGTAAGTACTAGCACATTCACTGCTGTAAATGTATTTTACTTTGTATCAGCTTTATAATGCAGCACAAGAGCTAAAAAATAATCACACTTCCCTTAAGTAAAATGTTATATAAGATGGTACTTTAGTAACAATAGCATGACAATTAACCACATTTAAGGTCCCATATTATGGTTATTTTCAGGTTCATACATTGATTTCGGGTATCTACTTGCAAATGTTTATATGCTTTAATGCTTTAACATTATCTTTCTCATACTGTCCACTGCTGCAGCACCTCTATTCACCCTCTGTCTGACCACTCAGTGCTTAGCCTGTCTCTTTAAGGCCCTTTTAAATGTGATAATTTCACATTCAAACTCTTGTGTCCTCACCAATTCCCTTCCGCCTCATGTTCCCAGGCCAACAACAATGCAGCAGTGTGCCTGCTATATCTAGGCCGACTGAAGGAGTCCCTGGGCCAGCTGGAGGGCCTGGTGCAGCAGGATCCTGCACTCTACCTCCATGAGAGTGTCCTCTTCAACCTGACCACTATGTACGAGCTGGAGTCGTCTCGCAGCACCCAGAAGAAGCAGGCTCTGCTGGAGGCTGTGGCCTGCCGGGAGGGGGACAGCTTCAACACACAGTGCCTCAAATTGGTCTAAGAGACATGAGGATGAACTGGCAGAGGACTCACACTACTTCATTCTCCTCCTGTGTGACAGGAAATAAAACCCCAAGAGTGGAGTGTGTAGAAAAGTACTGTAGAAAGCTCTTGTTCCAATGAGTGTGGTGACAGAACGGTGAATGTTTGGTGCTTTGTTCGGTTTCCCATAATCAAGTTGATACATCATCTTTCAGAACTGGTTTTATTCTTACAAAATGGATGTGCGAAATCAAACCTAGGTATACATTTCTCTTTGTGGTTTTCTGAAGGGTGACCCAATAATGATTGACACTGGAAAAGGAGCAATTTAACATTTTGGAAATTCACTAATTTGCTTTCCCGTTGTGACTTAGATCAGAAGATCTAACTCTCTGGTGATCAGATGGAGACTAAAAGATGGGTGCGTTTGCTAGGATAGCTTATCTTCCTACATTTTGACTTTTTATACAGGAAACACACATTTTACACTGTGATATTTTGATGTTTCTCAACACTACCTTAACCATCCAGTCAATGTCGCGCTTCCAACGCAAGCAACAGGAATGACAACAGAAACAGGACGTCAGGCTCAAAACGGCGTGGAACATGCAGTTTGGACAAGGTGAAACAGGCATTTAACTTTGGCATTTACCTTAGCATAGCTTTAAGCTTAGTTAAAAGAAAAATCACCTACTCTCGAGGAGACCACTACAACCTCATGGTGAGGCTCACATGACCAACAGTGCTACCAATGGCGAGCTTATCTGCTAGCATGTTCACTGCCAGCTGTATTAGCTGTTATTAAGATGTTTGCTGTGTCCGAAATCGCTCACTACCCACTACATAGTGGACCATATACAGTAGCGAGTTTGCCATTTTGAAGTACTGTCCAAATGTACACTGAGATTTATTGAACCCTAAATAGTTGACTCAAAGTATCCTACAATGCTTCGTAAAAAGTAGTGTACCGATGGCCACTAACCAAGCATTAAATACTATCATGCATTATGCTGGAGGGAGAAAAAAATGACCAGAGCAGTGTACATAAGTGTTTGGTTTTTTTGACTGATGAACTTACTATATAGTTCTCTATATAGAACCCCAGATGTAGTGAATAGGGAATAGTGAATGAGTGGGTGATTTCTAACACGTTTGTCTTCTAGAGTGGTGTAGTAATGAGTCCTAAGACCTGAGAATCAGTAAGAATTTTTGCACGGTTCCCTTGTCTCAAAGTGTATGGGTTTTTTTAAATGGGTTTTCAGTTAAATGCCTGAAAAAAGGACTGTGGTCACCACAGTGGCCAAAGTTGTCATGGAAATTAAATGTAATTATGCCGAACAGAGACTCATCTACTCACTAGTTCGTCTTTACAGGCAGACTTTAATTATATATTATATTACATATTATAGTATATTACAGTATAATTTAGGAATTGTGTAGTACAAAAATACATCATCCCTACAACACGTTATAGACCACATTGACTGTGGGTTTATCATATCATCCTTATATCTCTTTTTAAGTTAAAATGCATACATTTCAGAAAGAAAAAAGGAAGATATTTGAAAACTTTTTGGGACTCTTGTCTCTCTACTACATCAAGCATTCATTCATAATGTGATATTTCTTCAGCCAGACATTGTGAACAGAAGTGATGGAAGTTTTCACTAAATGAGACATACATATGAAAGTGTAGGTGTACATTTTGTAACTGACATTGTAATACAGAAAAGTTTTCAAAATCAGATCAACTGGAAGCTATATTTGCATGAATATTAATGAAAGATATATACAGTATTTTGTAGAGAGGGTGGCCTTTAGTTTTCTTCTCATAATCACTTTTTCACGTGAAAATTCTGCACTCCTTACCTTTGAAATCACACACATAAGGAACTGCTTTGTCAAAAATAAATGTTCAGGAGGTTGTTCTCAGGCTTCACCAGGTTGTTTTACCTTTGCTGTGGGGAGGTTTACACAGGGAGGGCCATACACGCAGACAAGCTAGTGAGGCTAGCATAAATCATCGTAACCTTTTGGCTACCATTATCTGTCATATGACTCTCACCTTTCAGGTCATGGTCCTTCAAGAGTGTCCTACCAAAGAATAGTCAAGAACAAACCACATGTTGCCATTTTATCAAGCTAGCTATCTTCCCCCTGGTTACAGTCTTTGTGATAAGTTAAGAAGTTAAGAAGCTGCTGGCATTTGCTTCATAATTAGCACAGAGATATGAGTAGTGTTGATTTTCTGATCTAAATCTCTGTAAGAAAGCTAATGAAAATATTTTCCAAAATGTCAAACTGTTGCTCTAAATTGTTTATTTTTTTATGAAAGAAATTCTAGTCACACAGTATTGATTAACTCAAGCATTGGGAGATTGTATTCTGAGATCTCTCTTCCAGAGTGGTAGTGGTTTCAAGGGAGGTTCAGGCTCATCATGTGAGACCTAACATGGGCATTATCCTGAGCTTCAGTGTGCTTTAACACTAGTAAACTACCAGAGGCTGAAAATTTCTTCCTCAGCAGACAATGTAATTAACAGTCAAATACCATTCTATTTCAGCTGCCAAAAAATCTATTCTCATGCAGTGAAAGAAAACAAACTGTTCAGATTATCCTGTCCACTAAATTAAAATGTCATTATTAGGAATTCAAAATAGTACATATCGGAGAATATGATGGAGTTTTTTTTTCTATTTAAAATGATTATATCTAAAATCTCTGTTAAATCTTATGATTTGTCCTAATTGATCTTGAATTATCAATAGTAACATGTTGTGTTCGATCATATTTATGTCTATTAAAAAATAAATTTTGTTTTATCCTAAATGAAGCTGTTCTTTTAAATCAGCTTGTCTGGTTTAATGGAAAAATCATCTTTATTTTTCATAGAACAAAAAATGTAAATAAATCTGTCAGAGAGGTTCCAGCTCATTAGCACAAGGTGGTGAAGTCACATCCTTCTGATTCAGAGAGATTTGAACGTGACATTTAAAAAAAAAAAAATTGTTATTAGTTGCATAATATTCATTCTTAGAACATGCTGTTGAGGGCATGTACGGCACCAAATACAACTGATTAAAGAGAATAATAATAATGTCCTGTGGTAAAGGAAGTAATTGAGGATCCATTACGAGTCCTGCATTCAAACGTTTACTGAAGTGAAAGTACATATGGATTATGCTCAGGAATCAAAAGTAAAACAACTTATGGTAAATGGCCCCTTTAAGTAATTATATATTAATCATATATTATTGCACTACTATTCCTGATGCATTAACCTGTGAGTAACATTGAACACGTTTAACCCTAACCCCTGGGAATAATCAGATTATGACAATAAAGTTGTAACTTCATGTAAATTTACTTACTGTGATTCCACCTGAGATAACACAAGACAAGTAGACTCGATCATTTAATTAACCACTAAAATCATCTTGGTGCATATTATGATTCTAATCATATTATTAGCCCTCAGTCTAGTACAAATAGTGGTCATATCCTCTTTGTTGTTAGTGTTGTGCACTGGAGCTCCCTCTCATCTCAGGATCCCTGCAGAGAAGCCACGTACTTCTGCCGGATTTCAAAGTCATCAGCGGGGCGATTGTAAGCTTTCCACACTGGCTCCCCCACAAACAGCCTCATGGCTTTGGTGTAGTTCTGTAGAAATAGTGTTCAGATCAATCTGAGCTTGGTTAAGTAAATTTAAGTCAACGTTGCCTCCCCATGCAAGAATTCATGATCTTACACAGCAATAAAAACAGCTTGTTAGCTTTCCTCACAGAAACCAATTCATATGGCAACTGGAAGCTAACGAATTAACTACTTTAAAAGGGTAATTCAACCACTTTCACACATTAAAGTGTGTTTACAGGCCTTTGGCATTACAACTGCAGATGTGAAAAAAGTAGTAAGCAAAGTTGCATTGTGGGAAAGAAGGCGCCAGGTGTAGAAATTGAGAAGAATGCATGGAATAAAAAATGATATCTCTGGTTCTGCTCGATTTGATCATTTGTTTCTTAACTGTCTATAATAACCCACAATGCAATATAACGACCAAGTGACACCATTGAAGGCAATTTATCAGATTACATGCAGCTTCCTCTGGAGCCACAAAAGGCTTTATACTACTTTTTTCACATATGCAGTAGTCCTCCCCAAGACCTGTAAACACTTTAAAGTGTAAAATAGGTGGAGTAACACATTGAGTTGTTAATGGCACTTTTGGACCAACTGCCTGAGGAAAAACAAAAGGTCAAAATGTTAAACTGATTGTACATGCAAAAACAAACATAGCTTCAGATGCCAGGCCAACAGTGCAAACGCTGAACAGTAGTACCACACTGCACACCTGCAAGACAATAGGACGTTTTACACTGGATATCCTAGCCCAGGACTATCCTTAGCCACAATATACAATACACACAGATTGTTAACCCAGTGTTAACCTAAGACCAGGGCAATACGATTCACACTCCACTTCCACTAGCCCTGGGTTAAGCACACAAATGCTTTGAAGCTAAGCTGAATATTCTACAATGTTGACTTACTACTCCTTTAATCTCTAGTCTGTTTCACACTGGCACCTCAGAGCCCCAGGCTTCATTGATTTTCTTGCGATAACCCCACAAAGTCAGAGCCAACCCTGCTCTGAAGCAGGGCCAGCAAGCCCTAGGCTAAAGTCCACTTTGAACTGTGCCAGTGTGAACACTTTCTTAGCCTGGGGCAAAGCGCAGTGTGAAAAGCACTTTGGGGTAAGTAGTACTGTAATATTGTAACTGTAATGCACAAGATATGTATTCTGTGCATTCTTTTAACATGCAGGTGAAATTTACAATGTCCTGTAGTATGCATACTATTTGACAATGCATGTCTGCACATTTTTTTTGTATTCTTCTGTACAGAATCACCAGTCAGATTATGTTCTCAATATTTGCTCATCTTATGTGTCTTAATATTGTTCTTTTCTGCACCAACAACCCAATTTTTCCTCAGACTTCATTTAATGTTCATACAGTTTAATCCATACTACTGATCTGCTTTGCTGACACTGTCAGTTTTGAACATCTACACTCAAGATAGCCATAAAGCAGCTAACTACTTCTATCTTATTTTCAGGAATATGGCTTTATATCAGTTGCAATTATGTTCATGTATGTTACGTACAGTCTCGTCCAAGGTGAAGCGGTGGTAGATGCCAGCCGGCAGACTGATCAGGTCCCCCTTTTTCATGGCGATGCGGATCCATCTGTCCTCCTTGTCCCTTATGTCGAAGTAGGCCTGGCCATCCAGGATGTATCGTATCTCGTCATCCAGATGCAGGTGTTCCTCAAAGAACATCTTCAGCTGACCAATGCAAAAATTGAGAGACCTGAAAAATGCTGGTTTCTTCACTGAATTAAAAACCCACACACAGTTTGGGTTGTAGCTTCCCTAATGGTGTCATTGTCCTCACCACTGACCTCACCATTTTTCACTCTAGTTCAATTTCAAATGTTTAAGAGTCTTCTCTAACAAAGTGAGAGTTTCTCAGAATATAAAAGATGATTTAAAATGTGCAGAAATTACAGCGCAATATGCAAGGGTTACCTTTTCTTCATAGTTGGGTAGGTTGTCCCTGTGAATAGTGATTATGTCCACATAGGAGTAGCCTTGCTCTTTACGGATCTGCTCCAGCTCTGGGTCTGATTCATAGATATCAGTGTTCAGCTGCAACATATAGGATAACAGGTCAGTAAATAAAAAAACTTAAAAATAAAGTAGGTTACCGTTACTAAAACCAATTTGATCATTTAGCCATTCATTAGTTATCATAACAGCAAATCTTGTTTCATGTAATAATACATAATAATAACGTTAGAAAAACTGGGGTGAGCCAGCAGTTGAATTCAACTGACAGAAATGTATAACTAAATTTCCATGTGTTTATTTCCACGGGTCTTAATGCTGCACCGCTGGTTACTATCAGCAATTATTTAAATTCTAACAGTAACAATTTAAGGGCTAGTTACAATAAAAAATATCGACTTGATATGCTGAATGCTAAGTTGTAGAGGGTCACAATGGTTATCTGAGTGTTAACAGAAGTTTTGTAAATTAACTTAATACACAGAAATAAAACACATGCCTTGACTTTGGCTACTCAAGAGTAGGCTACAAATTACCGTTTATGGTGGTTAATCTGACAGCTAGGTTAGCTGTTACGTGGAAAGCAGCTAACGGCTTTCACGTTAATTTTACCTTCCAGTGAAACACCCCAAGCGTTTTTAATTCGTCCAGTGAAACGGGCTCATTTGGGTTCAGTCTGTGAGACTTTCTCTGATCTTCATCAGATGTGTCCATGTACCAGGCTTCTATACCCATCCTGAAATTTACAAATGACGTTTTTACAGCTATAGTCCTGAGTAAAAACACGCCGCCAAACGTTCCTACGGTCCAATACCAACATTACCATACTATTTAGTATGCCAGAAGTACCAGGATGTCCTTCTTCTTCTTCTTCTTGTGGTTTTACGGCGGTTGGCATCCAGCTTAATGGTGCATTACCGCCACCTTCTGCTCCGGAGTGTGGATCAGACAATAGACTTAGGTTCACAATCTGTTTCCCTTCAAAAACAAAACAAAACAAGAACAAAACAAACCCCAAACCAAATGACTATAAATAAATAAATAATAGAACACACGCACACACACACACACACACACACCCTGAACTACAATCAAGTCAGTCACCCTAACACCCTACTCCTACTTATCCATCATATCCTATGAAAAATCCCTGTATTCCTTAAGAAAGCTAACAGTATCCGGACCTGTGCTCTCTCACCCATACTCAGTAATCCTTTTAATGTGAATTCTTGCACCCCTATTTCCCTCAGATTATTCCTCATCATCTCTCTCTGTGCCCTGTATTTCCTACACTGTAGAAGCACATGCTCCACTGACTCCTCTTCCTGACAACCCTCACACAAACCGGTTTGATGTTTCGCTATCATTTTCAGTGTTTTGTTTAGTGCACAATGCCCCAACCTCAACCTTGTTAACACAGTTTCCTCTCTCCTGTTTCCACTACCTACCCTATTTACTTTGACACTCTTCTGAATCTGATACAGATGTCTCCCTTTCTCCTCTCTATCCCACCTTTCTTGCCACATTTGGTTGGTTTTTTCCCAGATTACACATTTAACCTCTGCTTTACTGATATTCATTTGCATTTCTATATTTCCTTTCTTTAGGGCCCTCTTTGCCAACTCATCCACCCTCTCATTCCCCCTCACTCCTACATGCGCTGGAACCCACAGAAATTTTACCTGACCTCCCTGATTTGCTATTCTTGTGACTGACTGAAGGACTTCGTATAGTATGTCTTGACGGCTTTTTGAATGGAATGACCTTATACTTGCTAGGGTTGAGGTTGAATCTGAGCATATCAGCACCTTATCTTGTCTTGTTTTTTCCACCCACCGTAGTGCAACCAATACTGCCAACATCTCCACTGTGTAAACGCCTAATTTATTGGATGTTCTATTCTATTGACTATTCCTTTTACTGGTATTGCCACCCCATACCCTGTCACTCCTGTCTCAGGTTTCTTAGCACCGTCAGTATACACCTGTGTAAAATCACTATATTCTTTCAGAACATGGTGTTTGAATGCACTTACCAGATCAATTTTTCCTTTACCTTTCCTTTTCACCTCTAACAAGTACCAGTCTATATCCGGCCACACAAGCATCCATGGAGCCACCACCGGATAAACTACTAAAGGGCTTATCCTCATATCGACTACTCCAAATTCTTTGGCAATATCATTCCCTACTCGACCAAAACTATCCCTCTGATTTCTCCCATTCTCCCAGCACTCCTGCAACACTCCTTTTGTGGGGTGAGAATCTTTGTGTCCTTGCAAATTAGCCCAGTAATTTGCCATCAGTTGCATCCTTCTCACTTCCAATGGCATTTCTCCCATTTCTACTTGCAGTGCAGGCACTGGTGATGTTTTAAAAGCCCCACTGCATATTCTCAGTGCCTGTGCCTGTATCACTTCCAGTATCTTTACATGAGACCTGGCTGCTGATCCATATGCAACACTTCCGTAGTCCAACACAGATCTTATCAATGCCACATACATACTTTTTAATGATGAGCAACTTGCTCCCCATTCCCTACCAACCAGGATGTCCTACTACATCCGGTCACATTTATGCTGTAATGCTAGCGTAGTGTTAGACGGTGGGCCGAGGCCCCGTATCAGCTTTAGTTTTTGAAAATAATGATCCCCATGGAGGGAGAACCTGGATCTTTTACGTTTTAAAGTTTATTTTTTTCTCAATCAGATTTTCTTTGTTGGCACTCGTAATTCTTGCACATTCTTTCATAATCATAGTTTAAAATTCGTTAAATTTGCAGGCAAACGTCGCAGCCTACTATGTCAGTTACACCAATGGCACGCAACGCTACAAATCACGTGACGTTATTCAGCCAATCAGACGTAGATATGCGAAGAACAGCTGCTGCTCTCAATATTTACCTGGTGGACACAGGGTGGAGAGGTGAAGACAGCGATACATCCATGGAAAACCACACGAAATATTATGAGCTAAATAAGAAGCTTCCATGTGTGTAGGTAAGTATTAATGTTGTTGGAAAATGCTAGCTTTGCTATGTATTTGATGTATAACCTTTGGCGAGGCGACGTTTATTACGTGTAAAGGTAGCGCTAACCGTTAGCCTAATCCTAGCTCTTGTTAACAACTCGTGCTCACTTAATCAATCAGTCAATTAAGCTTGAGCTGAGACTTGAATATATTTCAATATCGCTGACTATTCTTATCGAATTAATATTACATTAGTCACCTCACACGATGTGAATAACCCAAATCGTTGGAAGTTAAGCGTGTGGCAATTTGGCAGCCGGCCAGCATCAGTCATGAAGAGCTTGTTAAGCCACGCACTCACGGTGTGTGAGTATAATTAACGTTACTGGTTATTTTATTGGTGTTACTGTTATACCCAGAGAGAGGGATAACAGAAGGAATTTAAATGATCTAAAAGCATGGTTCTCTGTGGTATACCCCAGTCAGCAAATTTCAAACAGTGAAGTAAACTACCCTGAAATGTTGTTGAGCATAATTGTATATTTTAGTAGTTAGGCTAATAATGTTAATTATGTATGTTAATAATTATGGTTAGTGGACATTTTTGTCCCATTGACTTCTGTCTGTGTGTGTGTGTGTGTGTGTGTGTGTGTGTGTGTGTGTGTGTGGCACCAGGCATTGTAACTTAAACTGAAGGAATCTCAATCATATTGTCATGGGGCTAGTGCATTTCTGTGCTGCAGGGGGCTCAGGGGGAAACACCAGGAACATCCAGCGAGAAAGTTGTTATATCTGATTTCCCCCCCCCATAATTCTAAGAAGCAGTGTAATAAACTTATGTCATACGAGTTAAAGACAAAGTTTGGTTCTCAAATGTAATGTGCATAATGTCATTGTGTTTTAATGCTAATTTCTATTCTTTTTCTTCACAGATTCACAGCTGAAGTTCAAGATTCACATTGACAAGAGCATTCTTTTCTTATTTAACACCTACCCTCTTTTTCAGCCTCTTTCTGAAATAAAGGTGCCTTTTCAAATCTTCTCTGGGCTCGTTTTATGTTTGTGACATTGGTGAAGTGGCTGTAGCAGTCTCTGTGGTAGCCACAGTTAGCTGGCATAGCAGCAGGTTCCTGAAGTTTGAGGTTCACAGTTAACTCATTTAAAAGGACAATTAATGAAGGCACGCACACACATCCATTCTTTTGAAAACTTCAGTCTTCTGTTACATTAATGATGTCCTCAAAATGTCATTGTGAATTTTGCACATAATATTACCAATTTCCAACATCTGAGGTCCAGTGAGTTGTTTTCTTTCCACCTGTAAACAAAATGGAAATTAGCTTTGAGATATATATATATATCTCAAAGCTAATTTCCATTTTCAGTCTCTTTGCAAGCTAAAGCCATACACATAACACAACCACTATATAGTATGACAACAAACCTGGGTTGTAAGGTTAAATCTCAGCACTGCCTCTTCTGCCACAGCTCTCACAGCAGTAATACATTTCTTCCATCCTGTGTAAACGGGGTTACAGGAACATCTTTTTCAAAAACACCTCCATTGTTTTGTTTGCTAGCAAACGTAGTTAGAGAGGTGTAGTGTGTGTGGCTAATTTTTGTGACGTTATGCTCATCATTTTTGTCAAGATTGACAGGTGGAAAGAAAACTCACTGGACCTCAGATGTTGGAAATTGGTAATATTATGTGCAAAATTCACAATGACATTTTGAGGACATCATTAATGTTACAGAAGACTGAAGTTTTCAAAAGAAGGTATGACAGGACATTATACATTTTCCTCCTTTCATCAAGCTTAATAACGAACTTTATAGACCGTTAATTTGATTAATTTTACCTCCTCTTAAAGTGATTGATACGCAAAATTCGTGTTATATTAGCAATGTGTGTGCAAAGTGTTGATGTACTGTACTCCGATGCCGGTAGCTTAAACGCAGCGGCGAGTTAAACAACAGATCCATGGTAACCATGGTAACCAGCAAACAAAGGAGAAAAAAAAGTTAAACTCCGGAGATTTCGAGGCGTGTCATTAGTTGCGTTTCCATCCACCCTTTCTTATTCGCATTTTCAAAAATTGCGAATAAATAGGCTAGGCTACTTGGATGGAAACGCCAGAAATTCGAATAAAGGCAGTAAATTCGCATAAAAGTTTTTACGCTTGGAGGGGGTGGATTTGTCAGCGTATCGATTAAAGGAAAATGCGACTTTTTGTTATGGAAACAGGTTTTGCGAATAAATCATGACTAACCCTATTGCATCACATGTCGCGTACACGCAACGGTGGACCGTGGACTTACTCACGCCGAAAGTTTCGCGACGACCCGGTAGGCTACTGCGCGCATGAAGCAGGCTTATACAGAGCTATGGCAATCCTTTTTTCTGTCGGCACAGGTGGTCGGTGGCTCGGGAGCAGTGTGTGAAATACCCGTCAATATTCGGGGGGGGGGGGGGTCCCCATCTCCCGATTGTTGCGCAATACCGATCTAAATTTTCTCAATATGCAGTAGGCCTATAACATTACAATATTTCATGGATGCAAGCCAAGACAATCAGTCTATAGCCTACATGACAACACACACACGCACACACTTAACAATTTTTGACAATCCGATATGCTATAGTATTCGTAAAGCAACACTGACATAGGAGGCTGCATTGGCTAAAGTTGTTTGGATGCACGTTGTTTTATAACAAGGAGAGGCCAAGTTGTGCATTATAATGCAGACACAATAATTAGCACCAATCTGGCGCACTTACAAGCGCAATCAGCTGAATAAACGCCAGGTATAGCCTGTCGGAGACTGGCACCTTTTTGGATGTGAGCCCAGAGTGTGTGAGTGATACACTCTGGTTTAGCTTTCGCTTGCTAGCCATGTTTAGTAGCCTATGACTTCTCAACCTTACGTCTTTCTTCTGTTTGGCTCACATGGCTAATTTGCATATGTGCGCAGGACCGGCTGCTCCGCTTGTCAACAAATAGCCTACAGCATATCTGTGAATACATGTTTTGAATTCTGAATACCGGACATGGTGAGCTTTATCACATTTTAGTGACCCTTAGTGACAATAAAATATTTTATCTTTTATTTTTTTTTGACAAAATTTGAGACCAACTTCAAATTTTGCTTTTGAGGCTTTCAGGGGGTCTCATGGGTTAATTTCGCACACTGCTCGGGAGAAGTGGTCCCACAAATGGCCCGATTATAGCACACAGATCTTCAAATGTGGCCCCTGACACCCGAAAATGTTTGAGCCAGAGTTTGTGGGTGAAGTGCTGCGACGCGGTCTCCCTCCAGCAAACTCCGACAGCACTCGTAACATTAAAAATCTTCTTTTCCTTCTCCTCTTCAGGAGGGTTTTGTAGGCTGTGAAAGCTGACGCTGTAGCTAATGTTCTCCCAAGAGCCGACAGGTTCACCACTAAATTGTCCATGATGTTGAGTGTCAGCTGAGTGTCAACTGTTGTCATGGATACATTCACGCTCTCCTATGACGTAATCTCACGGCGCATTCCTCCTCTCCCAATAATCGCAAAACAATAACTAGTGGAAACGGGCATAAATTCGCATTTGCTTTTTGCGCATTTTCACAAAATCCGCTCTTAAATTCGATACATTTGGATGGAAACCCAGTTATTAGGCTCGTTCGAGATGAACTGCGCCTCGCCTGGAAGGCGGACGAGACCAGGCGGCAGCAGCAGGGGGCGGTGGCAAAAAGCTGCAGTCAAGTCGGACAGTTTCCAGCCGCCGTCAAAGAATATACAGGAAGTCACAGAAATATTTACATCCTGTTAGAGCCATCTGTAGGCTATCTGTAGTTTGCACAACACGTTCGGACAGCTATGGCTGAAGAAACTGCGCATGCGTTCTTGGTCGCCTATGAAACTGAAGCAGAAGAGATCCCCGTACTTTTCCACTCTGCACATAAATTACACTGTGTTAATCCTCTTAATGGGCAGATGGGATGTGGTGTGATTTTTACTATTTAATCTCACAAATGTAACAAATAGAAATACAAACTTTGAGGTCTTACAAAGTGGATTTTTCTAAAATGATAACTACTTTTCACTGTGGTCTAAATTTGTCAATCATAACTTTTTATTTGTTTAACGATGCCACTGTTTGATTGAGGTGAGAATCAGAACGACTGGGCAGATTTCAGCCCTGGGAAGTCATTTATTGAACAACAATTGCCTACAAAGTAGATTTATATAAAGACACTGTCATTTATAAATCATACAATCCCTACATTGAAGAAATTGAACTACTGAATTAACAGCCCAAACGTTTTCACAGCTACTGTACATATATAGGTTACACATGGGCAAGCAGCAAAGGTTTCTTATAATCTTTATTCATTGATGTATTTATATTTGTAATTATATACAGTATATCAACCACACAAAATATGTCTGTTAACAGATTAAACCTTCACACACCTTGCACATGAGATTCATATAATCTAGCATTAAATATAACCATTACACAGAAAATAAGAATTGTCGACTGAACGTAGTCCTAACTAAGAGTTTGTATTCCTAACTAAGAGCCAATCAGCTCTTTGATCCGGCGCGGCCAGGCGTTTCCCATCATGCCCTGAGGTCTTGCATTCGGTGGAGAGCAACTGCGGCGCCTGGCTCTAAAGACTGTGGCCATAGATATATAAAGGCTAGATGTCTCGTCCGCGTTGCTGGCCAACAGAGTCGAACGTCCGCACAGGTCGGCCATCTTGGTACAGGTAGCTCGCTCACCCATAACATTGTGTTGGTAATGAAACATGTACTTTTTAAATAACCATAACTTGCTCAATTTTCAACCGATTTTCAAACGGTTTGGTTTGTTGTAAACGTCAAAGATGTAGTTATGACACTGCATACTTATGAATAATTATGTTATGTTCTAAAAAAAATAGAATAATGTTCTAAAATAGGTAGACTACAATATTTCCCTTTACAAATAGGCTATACATCAAGAAATGCTGCATGTTGAAATCCCCACCCTGTACAGAGATGTATTTATGACACTGCATACTTATGAATAATTGAGGCCTTGAGACGAATAACCATACAAGTCCATATTTCCAATTTTGAATGAAAATATTTTAACACAAGAAGAGGTTGAAAGTGGATGAGTTTTGAAGAGGATTTGAGGATTTTCACATTTGCTTCCATATTACTATTATTTTTGAAAAAGCTTAATATTTGAAAAACTTGAAAAGCTAAAAAGCAGTTCAAAAACAGTTCAAGGCTGAAAGAGCTTAAAAAGCTGAACATGTTGATAGTTGGAACGGTTTCTATTGCTGAACGTATGCTGAAGCAGTAGTAAAATGAAATTGGAAAAATTCCCCATAAGGATGAATGAGAAAACACCTCCGAAACACCTGCAGGTCTAGACAAAAGTGTTATGGTTATGGCCAAAATATGTATACAGTGAGTAACAGGAGACATTGCTGAACCTGTGGTGTGTTTTTTTATTTCTGTTGAGTGAAAAATGAGGGAGCCAGAGCGAGAGACAAAACCGGTACCGTCTGCTCTCCGCCAGAAATTTAGGCTCAAAGTTAACACTGCGGATTATGGGGGAGTTGCTGGAGTGCTTGTCGCTCGAGGGCTTCTACAGCCAAAAGTTTAAGTCCTACATCTGAAATAAGACCATCATCTGAAAGTCCATTATAAACCCAGAAGACGAGCTAAAAATCCTTCAAACTAAAACTGTGATAATTTCTTCGAAGAGAAAAGATGCGATTTCAACATGTTCAAGCATCCAGAATTATAACCACGTTAATGACGTTTGTAAGAAACCAAACTGTTTGTAAATCCGTCAAGGTTTCAGCGAGATAAGAGTATTAGCGTTTGTGCAGATCACTGACTTTACCTCAGGTTACACAGATACAGCCGGAAAGCTAACCTGTACCAAGATGGCCGACCTGTGAGGACGTTCTAGACTCCGCCGTAAAGCCTAGTTTATGCTTCTGCGTCGCGGCGACGGCGGAGCTACGTCGGCGACCCTACGCCGTCATTGAGCATTCGAAGTTCTGCGTCGAGGGAACGCGTTCAATTCACCGCCAAGCCGCGAGGGGGGCTGGGGGGATTGGTTTCGGGGGGTTCTTGCTCTCTTGCACTGCAGTTGCGGTCAGAGCGGATATGCTGTGTAGCATTCTGGTCACAATGTGGGGCTACAAGCTACATGCTGCACAACACCAATACTCCTCCTGCCCTGCTGGGATCTCACAAAGCATGGAGTTCACAAGCAATAGGAGACAAGCATGCAAGCAGCAGAAGTAACTGGCGGTGTTGTTATACTGTTGACCGGAAAAGCAACTGCCAGAATGACGGTCTGAGCGGACCAATCCCAGTCCTTGCCGTTCGCGTCTCGACGCGTCGACGTGACGCGTAGTCAGGATTTTTTGGAGGCGTACGTCAGGCTACGGCGCAGGGTCTGCGTAGGGGTCTGCGTCGACGACGTAGCTACGCCATCGCCGCGACGCAGAAGCATAAATCAAGCTTCAGACATCTAGCCTTTATATATATATCTATGACTGCGGCCGCCTTGATCTCACGAGGTTATCGTTGCAGGCGCATCAATGACGTCAGAGCAAGTCGGGATCAAGTCGTACACAAATCTAACCGGCATGCATTGCGCGGTGGTCGTCGGTGATCGATTCTGCGCAGGCCTGGCTCATCTCGAACGAGCCTAGTATCATATAACTGGATACCGGACCGGAAAATGGCGGCCGTTGATTTCAACGGAGTTGCTCACCTAACCATGGATCTATAATATAACCTGGATATGACGAAGCCTCTCAGCAGGCACGCCGTTTTTTTCCAGTGGCCACTCGCGGTATTGCAACAAAAAATCCCATGGGGCCCAGAAAGCATTTTAGCCGTAATAGTAAAAGAGAAGCCTGTAAAACTGTTCTCAGGACACCTCCAGCTGTCACCACTGTTAATTGCTAATCTTTGTATTCCATATTTTTAAGTCATGGACTTTTAAACCGTCAAAAAGTTTTCTAAAGGCCAGAAAAGCCCCCCCAAAGTCTAATTTTTCATGGTGACGTCACAGCTGTGTGCGTGCACTCCCAAGCGCGGTCGTGCTGTGTCTCGGGAGCGAGGATGCCTGTTGGCTTAATGACAGCTCTGAACGGGGCTAAACGTGGTCGGAAAAGTGAATTACATGACTCCAGGGTGAGTCTTTTTCGAGACAGAGTTGTGATACAAGTTTCATATTTGAATGGCACGTATTTTAAATGCAGTTCTAAAGGTATTTTGGCGTTAAATCACCCGCTTAATGACCGCATTTTCACTTACTGCCAGTGCCACTGCTGTGTAAAAGTCGAAAAGTTATTTACCATGCATGTGATAGTGTCGGTGATGTGTGTCACAAGGGTCTGATGAAATTAATTAAGAAATGCACATTTTACTTACGTAATGTCAAAGCATTCTCTATTTAAATAAAGTGAGAAACAACAGTCAACATGCAGTCACATGTTATACTCTCACTTGGCTCTTACAAACTATTTTTCTCAGTTTTGCAGACTGTAATCACAAATTAAACAATTTTTACTTGGGACAGATTTGTTTAAGCCTTGAAAATATTTTACAATTATTTTTTATACATATATGCACAATCAACTTAATGCACATGAATAATGGCACTTGCACTTCGGTAGAGATATCTGCATTTTATTGGATTCGCACACAACATTGTTTACACATCACACCAGCTCCACCTGAAAGGGAGATAGTCAGGATCCTGACTAGAGGGAGACTGGACATGGTGTATCACTTTGTTAGTATTTGGTGGAACATGTGCCATAATTACTGTGGCTCACATTTGTAGAATATAGTGCCATAAGTGTGTGATTTAGTTGAGTCACTGTGTACAGTATGAAACACTAAACAGACAGTCGCTCTGACCACAGGCTCAGCTCTCTCGTCTTGGTGGCACCGTGAGTCCGCGACACTAACGCGCCCCGTAACATGTAATCTGTTGTATATGACAGATCAGACTACACAAATACACACAACATAACATGTATATGATAATCCATCGATCCACTGATTTACTTCGCTGAATACAAATGCATACGACCGGAGCAGGGTTAGGAAAACAGCGGAGAACAACGTTTTATCCTTACTTAGAAATAATAAAACAACACAAATTAACCACGTATAGTCTATAACCATGACTTTGAGAACATCATCGGCTGATGTGCCTATAAATCCATCATTTGATTGTGTAGATCTGTCGTTACCGCTCAAACTCATCCACAAGCACTCATGAACGCGCAGCGCTTGTCCAGAACGCAATTTCCGGTCCTGTATCCACTAATAATACATCCATGCGCCTAACGCATACGCCGAAAAAGTTTCTGACTTCCGGGTTTACTTCCGCGTTATGGGGCCCATAGAGCATGCGCAGTTGAGTCAACCCCCCATGATGCCCTGGGGCAATGAGAACGAGCAAATCGCGTTCTGGACAAGTGCTGCGCGCTCATGAGTGCTTGTGGATGAGTTTGACCGGTAATAACAGATCTACACAATCAAATGATGTTCTCAAAGTCATGGTTATAGACTATACGTGGTTAATTTGTGTTGTTTTATTTTTTCTAAGTAAGGATAAAACGTTGTTCTCCGCTGTTTTCCTAACCCTCCTCCCGGTCGTATGCATTTGTTTTCAGCGACGTCAATCGGTGGATCGATGGATTATCATATATGTTATGTTGTGTGTATTTGTGTAGTCTGATCTGTCATAAACAACAGATTACATGTTACGGGGCGCGTTTGTATCGCGGACTCACGGTGCCACAGAGATGGGAGCTTTATTTTAATTTTTTTTCACCGAGACGAGAGAGCTGAGCCTGTGGCCAGAGCGACTGTCTGTGACACCGCCCGGTTCCAAGGCCCTGATCGCAGGTTTGGTTTTTAGCCACGATATGGAAGGAGCCTCCACTCTCCCTGTAACAAGTTACGTCATTTATCTACCATCACAATTAGTCTGAAGCTGTTTAATGAAGGTAAAAATTAAACACAAGGTAAATACCCTGCATAGTTCTTCTCTGTGCTACTCTGATCAGAGTGGCGTCCTTAGCAATGGGTCTGGCAACCGACTGCAGGAATTATTTTATCTGTTGTTGTAACTCCTATCTCTGGTCAACATGTGGTGTTTTTTCTGTTCACTCTTCATATTCAACCTTTAACACACTGCTAACTCCTAACCCCCATGCATAACTGCATGCTGACCGTTGTTTTTTACTTACTTTGCATTTCTTAATTAATTTTATCTTATATTTTTCTATTTTATTATTCATCTTTATTATTTATTGCGTTGTAGTTTATACTTGCATCATCATCAGTATGCTCTGCTGCAGATTGCATAATTCCAGGCCATCAGACTGAGACGGTTCAAACCGTAATAAAAGAAGCGTGATTGGAGGAGTCAAGATGGCGGAGTGAGCGGTAGCGTTTTTTGCAGGCTCCGTTATTAAAGTTTTGAAACCGTCCTAGACCTTCACCCTTTGACAAAAAACAACAACAACTACATAGAAGAACTGCACGAACAACTCCTGAGCCCCACGGAGTTTTTTGTTTTTTTCGAGTCTGACCACTTTTGCTCTGTTTTTTTTTTCAACGAGGACGAAATGGCTACAATAGCAAAGCGGCTAAAGCTCAAACAGACCACAACTACAACCTGACGGCCCTGCGAGAGGCATGTGATGAACAAGAACTTGAAGAATTAGAGGCGATGGAGAAAGAAAACCGGAAAATACTTCATGACCACAAACCACTGCCCAGCCCAAATCCCAAAAAAATGAAACCAAGGAATCAAGACGAGAGAAACCAGCCGGGTGAGATTACAAATGAAACCATCTTGAATGCAATTCAAACTTTGATAAAGAGATTTGATGAACAAGATGACAGACTGAAAACTTTTGAAAGTCGAATGGAAGCTAACACACAAGCAGTGAGAGAAAACAAGGAAGAAATAAGCAAAGTGAAGGAAGAAATGCTGTTGCTGAAAAAAGAAAATGCATCACTGAAGCAGATTTGTTTGGAGCAAGCCAGGTTTAAGAGAAGGTGGGATCTTAGACTGATGGGCCTTCCTGAAATAGACAAAGAGGAGACGAGAGATTGTGATCGGCATCCTGACAAGAGTAATCCCGCTGTCAGTAGACACAGTGCACCGCTTGGGAAAGAAGAACGATGCAGCTACCAACAAGATGCCCAGACCTGTAATCATCCAGTTTGCCCTGCAAACTGTTCACGATGAAGTATGGAGGAGATCAAGAGAGGCAAGAGTGTGCAGAGAGCTGAACATTCAGTTCAAGGAGGACTTCTCAAAGGAAGATCGTGAGGCTCGTGCTAAGCTGTGGCCCAAGGTGCAAGAAGCCAGAAGAAACGGAAAAAAGGCCTCCCTAAGAGAAGGATATGCACTCATCGATGGACACAGAGCTGACCCCTAATTGCTGCTTAGTAAGCAAACAGTCAGGCACCTTCTGCTTATACAGAGCAAAAGTTCAGTAACATGGTAAGATGTATTTATGTTTACAGAAGCAAACTCTCAGGTATTTTGTTTAAACATACTGAAAGTATGAATTTTACCAGGTGATAGTTTAACTGATTTAACTGCTAAAAGGGGTTTAAGGACTTCAATTTCAAAGTTGTTGTTTTTTCTATATTTTCGATATGTTATTGAGGACAACATGTTCATTCCTGCATAGAAAAAAAACGAAGTTAAAGCGCATTTAGAACAACCATAATTTCTCTTATGTCACTGAATGTTAGGGGTTTGAAAAACATTACAAAGCGTAAAGCCATTTTTTTGTTTTGTAAGGATCAAAAATCGCAATGTGTTTTTTTACAGGAGACTCATTCTGTTATGACTGATGAAAAATTCTGGAAAATTCAATGGGGGGATTACACCTTCTTTGCACATGGAACATCACACTCAGCAGGAGTCATGATATTATTCAATAGATTTCCAGGTAACATAATTGATCATAAAAAAGATACTGAAGGTCACTGGTTAATGGTGGTTGTAGAAACAAATGACAAACGTTATATTTTAATATGCGTTTATGGCTTTAACAACCAAGCAATCAATGTGAACTTTTATGCAAAATTAGGCCAACTTATAAATGAGTGGAAAACAACATATAATTCAGATAAAGTGATATTGGGAGGAGACCATAATATTACCCCCGATTCATGGCTAGACCGACTACCCCATAGGAATTCTCAACCTGTATACAGCGACATTATACTGTCTTTATGTACAACAACACATATAATTGATTATTGGAGAACATCAAATCCAACATCAGTTCAGTATACGTGGTATAACTCTGCAGGAAACGGTCAATGTTCAAGACTAGATTACTGGCTGATTTCATGTGAGTTATGTAATGATATTTCAGATTGTAAAATATCAGCCTCTCCGCTCACAGACCACTGCATGATTAGTCTAAACTTACTAACATCCAAGCAACAACTGAATTCTCCAAATATTTGGAAGTTTAACAATGATTTCTTACAAAATGTTGAATTTTGTGATCAGGTGAAGTTTCTTATCTTGGAGGTTGAAAAGTTAGACATGAGTGATATAAGTAAATGGGAATGGTTTTAGTTTAAGACCAAACAAATAGCAGTTGACACAGGTAAAAAACTGTCACGTATAAGGAAACAAAAGCAAAAGGATCTAATTGACAAAATCAATTCATTAACAAGTAATACACAAGTATCCTTAGACAACATTACTGAATTAAAATCATTGCAATCCCAATTAGATAACATGTACACAACAAAGGCAAATGGAGCTTATATTCGATCAAGAGCTAGATGGATCGAAAAGGGTGAAAAAACTTCAACTTACTTCTTTGGACTTGAAAAACAAAGACAAATTAAGAAAAAAATAAGTAGACTTATGACAAATGATATTATAATTGAAGATCAGAAATTAGTCCAAGATGAAATTTGTCTCTTTTATTGTAACTTATATAAATCAAAATTTAATAAACCAGATTGTGATTTTTTATTTGAAAAAATCGATGAAGACATAAAAAAAACTGGATGTAGAAGACAAACATATACTTGAAGAAGAATTAACTGTAATAGAAATTGAAAATGCATTAAAACAAATGAAAAACGGTAAATTGCCAGGGATAGATGGTTTAACATCTGAATTCCTAAAACATTTTTGGGCGGATATCAAAAAGATACTATATAACGCTTTTTTGGAATGTATTAAGAAAGGAAGTTTGCCCCCTACTATGAAAACAGGTTTGATAACCTTATTACCAAAACCTCAAAAAGATTTGTTGATGTTAGACAACTGGAGACCAGTAACCTTACTATGCAATGATTATAAACTTCTTGCTTTAGTTTATGCAAATCCCTTAAAGCATGTAATTGGAAAACTTATAGAAGAGTATCAATCAGCTTTTATAAAGGGAAGATATATTCACAACCATATTCGACTGATTCTAGATTTGATTGACTACCAATCATTCATTCAATCAGACAGTCTTGTGTTATTCATAGATTTTTTCAAAGCATTCGATACTGTGGAACATGATTTTATGTTTACGGTGCTCAAAAAACTTGGATTTGGAGAAGGGTTCTGCAAGATCATAAAAATGTTTTATAATGATATTTACAGTTACATCTCCCTCAACCTTGGAATGACACCAAGAATTAGGATTTCACGTGGTATTAGACAAGGTTGTCCTATTTCGCCAAAATTATTTATTTTATGTACACAAATGCTAGCATATCTAATTGTAAATCACCCTCAAATTAAAGGAACCACCATTTTCGATTATGAATATCGAATAAGTCGATTTGCAGATGACACAGTAATCTTTCTAAAAGATAAATCTTTAATTGAAAAAGCCTTAGATATAATACCAGTCTTTTCCAAAGCTTCAGGATTATGTCTAAACTTGAAAAAATGTGAAATACTATCTCTTCATCCATGTGCTGAGACAAATATAGGCTCCATTCCTGTCAAAACTGAATTAAAATACTTAGGTTTAATAATGTCTAAAGATAGAAATAAGAGAGAACAACTAAACATTGAAGGGAAAATAGATAGTATGAAAAAATCTCTCAACCATTTAGTCCAGTCATTATATGAAAAAACCTAGGACAAATTGCAATAGTAGCAAACTCAACTGATTTTGTATCCTCATTATGTCCTTAGAGAGGGAAAAAAAGTCCCAAGGAATCCCATCATGGGAAAGTTTTGAAAACGACCTATATATATTCATATCAAAAAATGCCTGTTTTAACATGGTGGTGAATGGGGTTCAAAATTTTACTTTAAGATATCACTATAAAAACGCACAAGCTGATTACACACACAAAGACAAGAAAAAAAGTCAATCACAACTTCATTGAATTATTCTGTTTACTCATGCAAAACACACATTATCTTATTTGATATGCACCAATTAGCATACACGCTAGAACTAATCAAAACATTTGATAAAGTCATTTTTTTCTTGAAATATTAGTAGATAGGCTCTGTGGAGCTCAGTCCACGAGGATGGGGCTCAGGGGTTTATGTCCGTGGGGATAGGTCCATGGAGATGGGGGCTCTGGTGTCTGGGCAGGGCAGGAGATAAGGCTGAGGGATGAACAGGAGACGGGTAGTAAGGATAATGCATGAAGAGGACAGAGGAAAAAAAGAAGGTAAAGTACAAAAATGGCTAGACTGGTCAAATAATTAAATCACTTACACAATACAACACTACACAATCTAATCTTCATCCTCATCACAGGCCATCTGTTTTGAGTTCTTACAGCTGGATTCTCTGTAGTGTCCACAGGCCGGACTGCACTCCATGGTGTTTTTTTTGCAACTGCATCTTAGCGTGCTGCAGTCAGACTGGCAGTTGCATCTTATGACCCTCAAGAGCTTCTCAGGTGCAGGGGGTAAGGTGGTCTTGACTGGCACAAATCCCTCGCCAGACTTGAGCCAACCCCAGTCCGTCCGACTACGTTCGTCTGTAAGAAAAGATGCACTTTACCATTCATCATGAGTATTTGGTACTGTCCCAGCAGGAATGAGACACACGATTATTATTATATTGACACACTTAAATGGATGAATAAACATAATCAGTGCAAGAACAGTAAAAATGCAAATGTACCGGAGGTTGATGCCTTCCACTCCTGTACTTGTAGGTAAACTCTCAGGCTGTGTTATTTTGCTGCCCCTTACGTAGGTGGTAAGGCCTGTGGCTCAATATGAGTGGAGCTTGATGCCACTTTCTCACAGAAACGATGGTATCTGAGGGAGTCCAGGGTGTCTGCTGGCTTGCCATTGTACAGTATCACCAAGGCTTTCTCTCCTGCCCTTGCTACATCATCTTTGGAAGATGAACTGTCAAAGAAGACGTTGGCTTGCTCCTCGAAATATGGCACTCTCTTTGAATTTTTTTAAGGAGGCTCCCTTCCCGACCCATGAAGACGAGATGTTGTGTCATATCCGAGAACTGCATGTAAGAACAAGATGTGCTTACAGATATCTGGGCCGAGCAGTTGTTTTGTGGCCTTGATGTTCCACATGTGGGTCTTTTTTGTGTTCTGTCTTGTTTCAGAACAGAAGAATAGATCACAAGACTTCAGACTGGCATGGTGGCATAGAAGCACCAACAGGTCTGTGTCATCTCCTATAAGCACGGTCTTGTTGGTGGTAGCACACTGCACACACTCTAAACATGAATGTGTTAAAACCAACACAACCTGTGTTGAATTTTAACACATCAATGAGTTCTATTTGGGACAACACAAGATGTGTTAATTTTGACACAATTGATGTGTCAATATATTGACACATCAATTGTGTCAATATATTGACACAAGGATGTGTATTAATGTGTCACTTTTAACACAGTTATGTGTTATTATAAAAAATGTATTTACACATTAGTGTGTTGCTCAAAATTACACAGTTATCCAACACAAGCATGTGTTATTAAATATGAAAAGATGAAAATACAAAGTTGATGTTTACTTTTACATGTTTTATTTTTTCAACATCACATGTATCAACATGCTGACATTTTATGTTGCCTTAATCAGAACTTAAACATTAACATTTTTAAACCTCTTGAGTTCATCCTTCCTTTCTCCCTCCTCACTCCTTTCCTCCATCCTTCCCTCAATCCCTCCCACCTCCCTCTCTCCCCCCCTTCTCTCTCCCTCCCTCCTCCCCGACCCAAAGGAGGACAACAGGTGGGTTAAAAATATGGTCAGTTACTCATTTACAGGAAAAGCATTGGAAAAAAGTAAAAAAAATACCTTAATCAAGGCTTAATATCAAACTTTGTTTTTTTAAATATGGTTAGTCACTCATTAACAGGAGAACCTTAAATAACTTTGTATCGAGGACTAACATAGACTTTGTTTCCTTTGAAAGGTTTCTGAAAGTCAAGTGGTCGAAAGTCCAACAAATCATCTGGAATTCGCACCACTTTGAACTCCTCACTTTTTTCCACAGAAAATGCATAGAAATGGTCATCAAAAAAATCAACATGCACAACATTCACAAACGCTAGAAGTGTGCCTTTGTCTGCCTGAGGGAACAGATGAACAATTTCTCCAAAGACTGGGTCATCATATTTTTCTGTTATAACAACAGTCCCTGTCCTGTATGTCTGTCCCCACACACTAACGCTATGAGAAACACACATACTCTCTGAAAAGTCACAATCAAGAACTGACCTCAGGTTATCAATCAGTTGTTCACCTTTGGGTAAAGATCTCAGAAAAACTGGAAATGCATTTGGAACACACATTTTGTTGCCAAGTGGTTGGCCAAACCTCCACCAATGCATTTGTTGAACCTGGTTTTTGTACGCCAGAGTCTTCGACACATTTTTAAAATTGCACACAACATGTGCCTGTCTCTTGAGTGGGTTGTGCTTCGCCTCGAACCTCATGCACCAAAGTCTGGACAATGGCCCAAATTGGACCATCATACTAGGGTAGTGGACCATAAAATGGTGTTTAGGGATGAGTTTTTTTCCTGGATAGAGTTCTTTGAACAGCCTATGGTGGTCTGTGATGAGCTGTTTTAAATATACAGCAAGGCCAGTGCTTACAACAGGAGCAAAAATTATGCTGCATATTTCACGTAACAATATAAACAGTTGCCAGTGTAGACTCTCTGGATTAACCAAGTCTCCAAGAAGAAAAGGCAAGTTCTGTATCAGACACCACATTTGTGCTGCAGTCTGTCTGACAGCAGTCTCAGATGTCCTCAAATTTAGGATGATGCTGGGTTTGTTTTTTTCGTTTAAATACCCATAGTCAAAGTTCGTTATTCTTTCATTTAACTGTTCCAGGCACAACAGTTTTTCATCATAAATGTAGTGTCTGAGTAAAAGTTTTACCTCTAAAGGTGCAACTCCCTCAAGAACATCGTGCATTATGTCAACACCCACATTTTCTGTGACATGAAAATACTTCAAAGTATTCAAACATGAATCCCCTTTTATTCCTGTCATAGATCCATCGTTTAAAGTAACATGCTGCTGGTAATTCTCTCTGTTTCGCCTTTCAAACTCACCTTCATCAAAAACCATTTGTGACATATTTTTATCAACAAGGCAAAGATGGCAGAACTTGTTAGCAGAAAAGCTTTCCAAATAGCCACACAATGAATGACATGCTAGGTTGTCACCTGTAAACAGGCACACCGTTCCATACAACAAATGCAATTCTCCTTTCATCTCAATCTCGATCCCATGACATTCCAACAATCTTATATCATCCAACAGTGGTTCAAATATCTTCCCAAAACCATATGTTTCTCTGTCAATGGAATTGAAAAGAAGGCAGAGATGGATATTAGCCAGGCCTGAATTGAATTTGGGTGGTAAGTTTCTTAAAGAGAAATAAACGGCACCCATTTTATGAATTTTGGTTTTTGAACCCAGAGGATTTGTGGTTTCCAGATCGTCAAAATATAGCTGAATCTGAAGGGCACTTGGATGCTTTTTGTAGAAGTCATGTCCGGCAAAATGAGCACCATCACAGTAGTCACGCATCTTTCCATCTGTACTCTTATGAGAGTCCAAATATAAGGTCTGCATTTTCTCATTACAGAAGATAAATTTCAGTGTCTCAAATATGGAAATATACTGAAAAGTATTAGCCGTTAGTGATTGTTTGACTAACCCACCTCTTCTAGTGGTGTCAGCTCTATGGCCTAGGAAGAGCTCTGTTGGCTTCACAAGTGATAATTCACTTTCAAAATATTTAGTCATTTTATAGGGGTTATCCAAATCATCAAAAACATTTCGAGCACTTTCAAAGTCTTTCATTAATGAGACAACATGCTCATTGTCTTGTGGTACTGACAAAGTTCTCAGCAATGAAGTTGTAGATTGTTGAAGGCTATCTATTGTTCTGTCCAATAGTTCTTTAGTGCAAGTAACACTCCTGTGAACATCACTTAAAGTTGCATTTGAAGCAGAGTACATTTGCGCCACAAAGGTAGCTGCATAGCTACTTAGTGGAGGACCGTTGTACTCAGATGAAGACATGTCTGACTCTTCATCAGTAGCCCCATCAGATACTGCAGTGTCTGGTATTAGAACAGTTTCTTCAGTGTTGGTGGCTGTATTGTGATCTGAAGTGTGGTCAGACAAACTGCTCGTGTCCCCAGATGAATGCTCTCTTGAAAGATGCTTTGAGAATGAATTAAGATTATGATAAGTACGCTGGCAGCCATTTTGACTGCAGACAAGGGTACAGTTCTGACCGTCAGAAAAAGAATGCACTACACGGAGATGCCAGCGAAGTTTCCTGGTCTCACCATGAACTGGCTTTTTGCATACAGGGCAAAGATACACACTGACGTTTTTAAGCCAAAGTCTGGAGTTTTCCCAGGAGCTCCAACACTTTGGGCCGTCTCACAGTCTTTGACACTTGTAAGTCATAAATGTGTTCGAAAAAGAGAAAAACTGATGCAAGCTGAGCAGGATAGGCAACGTTGCATACCCAGTAAAACTTGAAGAGCTTGTCCAACGCACAGGTTAAGCTGTCATCATGCAGTGGAACTGTGACTCTGTCGTTTCTGGCAACGATGACATACTGTCGTGCTGTGTTCGTCAGATGGCTGATGCAGACAAGCTCTGGCTGTGTCCTTGAAGATCCCTCATCAAAACTGCAAAGGGAGGAGATGCTGGTCCCATGCTGTAAAAAAGGAAAATGTACAAATTTATTATAGACATCATCCTGAGCTGGAGCCTATTTGTTATGTGCTTTCATGTTGCACACATATACAACATACCGGCACGAAGTTGATGAGGAAGGAAATGGCCGACTTCACACTGCAACGGGTTGAGGCTGATCCCCTTCCTGACGCAGTTGGTGGAAGCAGGTGGGTCAGAATCTGTAATGTACTGTAGCATACTTGATCTATTTGAAGGACATAAGCAAATGGTTTTGTCAAATTATGCTTACACAAAAACTAGGAGCAAAGCATTCATAAAATGTAAATTGTTTACCATCATTCTGGTCTCCAGCCTGATCAAGTAAGGAGGACACGACTCCCTTCTCCAGAGCAGCAATCTTCCTCAGTTTGGGGATGAATGATGACTCCCACCTCCTTATGAACAGCTCTGCCTTCCCCTCAAACATTTTAACAAACTCTGCATCCAGCTGATAGAGGAAACAAGAGAAGGCATGTTTAATTGTATAGTGCATTTTTCAAACAGTTTGTCTCAGAGGTCTTCGACAGTATCATTACATCCTCTGTCCTTACACTCACATCAACTGTGGAAAATCTCCCAAGGAAACCATTAACAGGGAAAAACCAGGAAAAACCTCAGAGTGGGCAACAGAGGAGAGATCCCTCACCCAGAAAAGGCAGATTTGACATAGATGTTGTTTACACACAACACAGTTTACAACATGGAATAATATTGATGCACCAATCGCAAGAACTGTGTTAGTTACACCTTAAAATTCTGCTTTCAAGCTTGATTTACAAGAAAAGGAAAGAACTTTAGAAAAAACAAAAAAACAAGCACATATCAGTGAATACCCGGGATAAGGGGAAAAAAAAATAAAAATGTCTCACCAGACTCGGGATGTCTATGAAACGAGGGTACTCTTGGATAATGTCTGCAACAGTTGGAGACTGGGTGCTGATCCAATTTCTGCGATGGCTGAAAGTTTTTTCCATCGCAGTCTTTATTGGCCCCATGTTCTCTGGTGATGGCTTCATCCTTTTGATGACGAACAACCATTCACTTAGGTCTTTATCGTCTAATGGCTGCGCTGTGGATGGCTGCGCCAACGCTGCACTACAAGCCCATTTTCTCCTGTGGTAGCGTCGCTGGCCCTCTTCTAGGCTCCGTCTGATATTTCGTAGCCTCATTTCTATGAATCCCGTATGTGACAAAGGGTCATAGAAATGTTCCTATAAAAAAGTGTATGTTTCAATATGAATGAGTACTCAGGGCCATCTATGGTGAGATTTCATTATTCCCTCATACAAACAAGAAATCCAAAGTGTTTGTCATGTAGTGAAGTTACAAAGCAGAAAATTAATACTGACTGACCTAAGCCACCATAAAGGAAACAAATGAGAGATTATACTTTGTCACTTTTAAATCAATACTTACAAATCCTTCACCTTCTCCAAAGACCATCACTTTCAGCGAAGGGAAGAGTGTCGTCAACAATTTTGCCAAAAGCAGTTTCTCTGGTCCAGAGGGATAACTGTAGAGCAAAACAAATGATTAAACGACAAGCCCATCACCACTGGACATTTACTTACATATTTCATGTACAGATGATCCAATGGAGTTTTTACGTCCACCTGAATCAGAAGAACAAAACAGGAAACTAATCTACATCAAAAGAATGAATATCTATAACTTACAATCCATGCTTCTCGACAAGGTCACTGACACTTATGTTTACGAGCTTTCTTCTGGTGCTGGTGGACAGCATCCCTGTCTGCTCATATTCTTTGAGGATGTCTTGAGCCTTCTTTTCGATAAGAGATTTGAGCTGTTCAGCCAGGTCCTTCTATAAAACACAAGAAGAAATATGCCCCTTAGCAAGTTGGTGGGGTGTGGTTGGGGGGGGATGGGGAGTTATGCTGTCATTAAAAGGCCACCAGTCAAACCTCAAACTGTAGGAAACAATGTGTAAAAAGTGATGAAAACATGACATTTCTGTTAGTTTCACTCAACTGCTTTTAAAAAGATGAATGTAAACAATTTTGACAATCAAGCAAAATAATCACAATCAGGCAATTACTTAATTGTGACAGGCCTAATTGGTGACAAACATGGGCAACAATATACTATACAATATACTGTTTGGACAATAAAACACCAGTGTTAATGATGCTGATTAAGATTCTGTTCCATTCATGCCAAACACTGCTGCTATTGTGCATGATAGCTTACTGGCATCACTATATTCACTGGTTGAACCTGTGTTAACCCCATGTTATATAAATATATCCATCAAAAAAAAGTCTATCTATTCATCTGGAATGTTGTGTCAACAGGAATGTTCTAAAATTTGCCATCATATGAGATCCCTCAAAATACTCACATTTTCACTGTCAGCATGTGGTGCTGCACACTCCACCAACTCCAAATGGATCACTGTGGATACCCATACTTGGAATCTGTCATAATCCTTAATATCTATGCTACTGTCACAGTCAATGTAGTCTTTGAAGTCACTGTTGTAGTGTAGAAATCTTTGTAATTCCACCGGGTGAGAAAACTCTGAGTGACAGGCCTGTAAAAGCTGTGACGCACTGTAAACAGAAAAAACTTTTTTGTATTTTTCAGTGCCATCTTTGTATACTGAAACGAGCACTTTCTTGACTGTTGGTCCAGGGTCCGGCGGCTGGCTAGGTTCTTTTTCTAGCAGCTCCATTTTGACTGGAGAGAAGAAAGAAAGAGAAAGACAGAGGGGGGTTAGTGCAAATGTAAGGACAAACTTAATAGTAACATTAAGAAATCCAGCACAAGCTTAATTACATTGCAAATAAAAGTATTAAACACTACAGAAAAAATACAACATTTGGTAGTTTTGATAAAAAAAAAATTAAAAAAAACTGTGCCTAAATGGGTGCCTTTTTGGCCCATAGTGTATTGTTGACTTGAGAAATTTCAAAACCAAATTAAAGTTTACATAAAATTAAACTTCCTGGCCAAAAATCATGCAATTTGAGCTCATACAGTGAAAGTTTTGGCCAAAAAATTAGTAAAAATGTTCCTCTTTGTACTAATAAAATAATTGTCAAAAGCGCCTGGCCTTTTTTCAAATTAAAATTTTACAACATGAATAATTTCTGTGACTCACTTACTAAATTTAACACAGAAGTTATCATATCGAGTAATGTGGAAAATCATTCTTGTAACATTAGGGGGGGGAAACTTCTGGCGGAAAAAAAAAGTTAATTTTTCAAAACCGGCTCAAACCGGCCCAGCACAGCGTAAAAAGAAAAATGAGGGAAAAAAAGACGTTGCCGTCCTATTTAGCTTAAACCAAAGACAAATCGACAATAAAATGCTTTAATTCATTACAGTGACTTTGTAATAGACTTTACTGGTTTTACTAGCATTTTAAACATTAGCTAGCTCTTCAGGGAGCAGCAAACATAACCAGTGCATTAACGTTGAGTAGCATTATGTCTGGCCATGACTTGGCTAAAATTAGCTTGATAGCTTCGCTAGCTATGTAAAGGCCTTAAACTGGCTGGTGCCAACATTAATTAAGTTAACGTGTACATTAACGTTAGCCAAAAAAGAGAGCCTCACTCCCACATGCCCGTCTATAGAGTCTATATTAAAGTCAATTATTAGGCGTGCTCACACAGCTAACGCTAATACATTAGCATTTAGCCACTTTAGCTTTGTGGCTTTCTGGCGCCTGACGTGACTTCGACGTTAATTAGACCGCTTGAACCCTAACGTTACACTCCCTGCTTAGCTCGAATTTGAATGAAAACATCTCGTCAGCCAACCATTTTACCTAACTAACGTTACAGCAGTTAAGTCACGTCGTCATTATGATGGTTGGTCAACGGTTCGAAGCGACCGTGAATGTGAACTAGACGTGTTATCGCCATCCAAGCATTCGGTTGGAGAAATTAACGGCTGAGGTAGCTTAACGTCACCCGTGACAAAGCGGTGCAAACCTCGGTGCAAACCGCAAACTAACGTTAAAAGTCGGGGAAAGTCTTTATTGTGCAAATTCTAGCCTCATACACCTATAATTGAAACATAGAAAACACAGAAAATCATTCAATTTACCTGTCCTTCGGCTGCGCCTGTCAGTCCTGCCGTTGGCCCGTTGCTGCCTGCCGCACGTGAAATGTCGTTGATGGTGGTGGAAGAGCGGGGGGGGGTAACTGGGCCGATGACGTAGCCGTGTTGTGATTGGCCAATGATGTTAACACATGTCTTTGTGTTGTTGAGGTTACAGCATACAACACATTATTTGCAGAAATTGACGCAACATGTGTTATTTGGCTTTCTACACATTAATTGTGTAAGAAAACAACACATTCTTTTTAAGAGTGCAGCTTTCTGAACAATCAGCATGTCAGCATCTCCTGAGGCATGGTAGGTTTCACAGTTTGCCTTCTGTAGCTCTGCACTTAGCATGAAAATGAAATTCTGCTTGTTCTCTCTGTTGGTCAAGAGCTCGTCCTTCTTCATGGTAAGTGTCATATCAGCTGTAAACGTCACTGTGGCTCTGATCCTTCCTTTAGAACGTCTCTGGTGTGTCATATCTTTTGTGTTGTTAGATTTATATCCATCAAACACCACTACAGCCTTTCCATACTTCTTTACTACATACTGTGTGTATTGGTGGAATATGTATGTGTAAGTGGATCCAATGGACCATTGGATACGTTGAAGGAGTGCTCCCCAATCCAGGACGTACTGGCTGCCATCAACCACATTGTCTGCTGGAACATCTGGCCCGTTGGTTTCCTTATGGCATCAGCAAGGGCAGGCTTTTTTGCTTCTCGAAGGAGCAGAGAGGAATCAAAAAGAGCTGGCGGATAGCTACAGAGCTCATACTTCAGGGCTGACTCCAGTTCATCACACTTCTGTGCCACTATCACCAGTCCCTGGAAGAGGAGCTGCGGATCAACTTGGATTTGATCTCCATCTATCCTTACAGATGACTTCATGGCGAGAGTGACAGCTTGATCTTTTCTCTTGAAAGTGTACTCTGAAGGTGTGTGACCATCCATAGAGCTCAGGATTGATGTGCCGACAGCCTGTGCAGTATCTACATTGACATTGGAAAGGGCATGCTCCCCGGTGGCTATATTGCGCAGACTTGGGTCCTTGTCAAAGGGATTTTGCTACTGTAGATATGTGAGAACGGTCAGTGTATCCTTCCAGTCACAGGCTTGCCTTGCTTCGGTCATGTCTCTGTTCTGCTCTCCAGTATTAAAGTTGACCCCAGTGAATGCTTCCATTGCCTGGTTGACTTCTACACAGGCAGGCATGGAGAGCAGCCACAGCAGACGTTGTTGCTCAGTCATCCCTCGCCCCCGGGTAAGCCCACCACTGGTCTTCATGCTTCTCATCAGAACCTGCTCGATGACAAGGTCAGGTGAGAGACCTGCCCACAGGCGATCACTCCGCCGGATAACATGGAACCCTTCTTCAAAGTGTTGTTGAACATCTGGATGTTCAGTCCTGAGGTTGAGCATCTGCTGAAGATAAATTCTGGCATATTTGGTGTACAAGTTATGTCCTGATGCTGCCAGATAAGGGAGCATGTCCTGGATAGCCTGCAAATGTAAAGACCAGTTTCCGGTGCGTTCTGCACAGATGTATTTTCGCAGGATGTCTTGTATTGACACCAGAGGGCTGAAGTTCTGGAGGTCATCTTTGTGGACGTGATGTGCTTCTTAAGGCAGTCTCTGATCCTGACTAGAACATCAGACTGAGAGGCCTCTTCGGAAGATATAGTCCCATCCATTACTTGCTCATAGAGCTCCATAGCTTTGTCTAGGTCAGCAACTCTGCTCACATCAGTCACCTGAGGATTTGTATCCATCGCTGTGGCTGCTTCAGGTGACTCAGAGTCTCCCTCCACTCTGTTGCCTGGAGCTCCAGTTTTCGTTGGTAGATGGACATTGAACATATCGGCCAGCATCAGTCCATTTAAGGCTGCATCAACGATTGAGTTTCCACGAACCGCTCGTGCAACAGCCTTGCCAGACATGTGGATCACAGCGTTTGGAGCGTAGATCAACTCCAGCACTTCTTGGAGGCCAGATGAGGCCATCAGGTGTCTGATGCAACCGAGGAAGCTCATCTCTGCATGGAAGCCCCCCAAACTTAAGACTATTTGTCTCAGTTCACTGTCCTTGGGCTGGGAGTTGACAATCCCAAGGGCCTTCCACCAGAGGGGCTGATCAAAGGTGATTATCGGAGTGACGTTGTGATGTCTCGCATGGTCACAAATATAGGTCAGAGTCGAGAAGATGCATGTGCTATCACCAGGATTCAGATCAATCATGGGCAGGAACATAATGCTCGACTTGCCGGGATGATCACCATTATAGACGAATTGCATCATTCCTGACCATGCTGGTCTGGGAGCCCCAAAGAGGATAGATGACTTCCACAGGACATCAAGATTGTCATTTCTGTTCTGGACCTGAAGGTTTTCTAGCCTCTGGTAGCTCAATGTTGTCAAGTTGTGCCTTTCATCTCTGAAGTACCTTACATCAACCCTCCCAACAGCTGCTACATCCAAGGAAGAAGCCTTCATTCTGGGGATTGTCCTCTTTGAGGAAATTCCAGGGGTTACGATGGCAATCATTCCCATGCCATGGAGTGTCCCGAGCCCATCAAGTCTGCGTATATTATGGTCTACATTGTCGGCTACATACTGGACAAACTCTGTGGACAGGTCAGGGATATTGGTTCCATGTGACACAGATGCATTTCGTTCAAATTGATGGACCTCCTGATAGGAGCAGCAAAACCCAAGTTCATGAAGCGTGTCAATGAGAAACCGTGAGGCAAAGTGGTAGGTATAGTTGTACACCCAGGCTAAACTGAAGAGGTGCCAACATGGCTGTTGGTCTGGCTGCCTGCATCATTGCTTGTCCAATTGCTGCTACTTTTACTTGAGTTTTTGTCCCGACAAACAGTTCTTCCAGGAGAAGACGAAGGGTATCTGGAAGAAATCTGATGGAAGCCTCAGGCGACTCTATGTCATCAACACTTGGGTAAGATTCTTTAGATTGTCCCAGGTCTTTGATGTCTTGTTTGATAATCTGAGCTGCTGCCTTCACAAGATTGATCTTCTCTTCATGTGTGTTTGTCTCTTTCTGCTGTGTGGCATAGTAGTCTCGCAGTATCACCTTTGCTGTTGTCCTCATGGTAACCACATTTTGTTTTCCATTCATCTCAGTGAATAAGATCTTCTCCCCAAAGTGTTCTTGCAGCTTCTTCTTCATATACTTGTAACTGTATGCTTCAGATTCACAGTTTGCAAACTTCTGCTGCATGATGTCAACTAGATCACTGATTGTGATCTGCTCATCATCGTTATCTTGTATGTATTTTGCTACCTCCAAGAATGTGACTGTCCTGTTGTCATCTTCAGGGCGGCCAACCTTTATCCTCTTGGAGTCTTGTGTGGTGTCTCTCTGATATACTGCTTCATCTTGTGATAGACTGCATCTGCTGCATGTAGATCATGCACATGTAGAATCCATGCTTTCACAGTCTCTGACCAGTCATCATTTCGTTGAGCGCATGTTGCCAAAAGGCTTGCTGTGTCAACAGTCCTGAATGGATAAGCGGTAGCATCACGTGCACCTGGCCACTTTCTCTTTTTTCCAACATCAGCTGGTGTGCCACAAAAGAAGCAATCTGTTTTGTATGAGAACCTCCCTGTACTTGAGCTTCGTGTACGTCTCTCTCTGCCTGTACTTGGTTCTGTGTCTTTTGGGCTGGTATCTGTAGTTCTCTCTGGTCGTCTAGTGTAAGTACGGCGACATTCTTTGTGAACTTTATCACCAGGTACTGAGGTTATGCTGTCTCCCCTCGTTACACTGGCCTCGTTTATAGACACACTTCCCTTCTCTCCAAGTGTTGATACTAATGACCCTGCTCCATCAACACCTTGCCTACAAATGACACATTGTTCATTTGCCTCCATTTCCTGGAAATGGATAAAATAAATGTACAAAATTAATAATGTATGTAATACCTGTTAACTTGAATGCCAATATTAGGTCAGAGCTACAAACACCAGGTGACTGAAAGTAACTTTCAGTAAAACTGATTTTTGAACATATTTACACAGAAAAAAAAAATTTATATTGTCATCTCATCCTCAAAATAAAGGAACGGGAGTTTGATTGGAGTAAATTTACTAATCTAATTTGTATATCACCAGGTAAAATTCAGTAAAACGGAATTCTGAACATATTTACACAGTAGATTTTTTTGTCTCATTGGAAACCTGAGGTTGTCTAGAATCAAATGGTATCTTTACTTTTGAGCTACCTCAACATTTGAACGTGCCACAATCTCTGAAAGACAGTGTCGTCAGTGATCCTGCCAGCAATCAAGTAGGTGTCAAAGGGGTAACAAAACATTGAAAAAAACACATTTCCCGTGATGGGATTCCTTGGGACTTTTTTTCTCTCACTGAAGACATATTAAGGATACAAAATCAGTTGCGTTTGCTACTATTGCAATTTGTCCTAGGTTTAGCCTAATTCTGGCCTAAAATTACTGGACTAATTGGCTCATGAGAGATCTCTCTATTCTTGGCAGAATCTTATTAACAAAAGCAGAAGATTTATCAAAATTAGTATATCCTTGTCAATCTCTTTATGTTCCCCCCCAAATGATTAAAAAGGTAAATTCAATCATTTTTAATTTCATATGGAAAAATAAGACACACTACCTTAAAAAATCTGTGATGGTTAAAGACTATAAACATGGTGGGTTCAAAGCTGCTGATTTTGAATCCATGATAGGTGTATTAAAGTTAAACTGGATAAAAGCTTATTTGACACAACCGAATTCCATATGGTTCCACATACCAAAATATCTTTTCCAAAATGTTGGAGGATTAGAATTTTTGTTAAGGTGTGACTTTGAAATAACTAAACTACCAATCAAACTGTCTGACTTCCATAAACAAATACTGCTCTACTGGAAAATGATCATTCACTCACAACTTTACTATAATAATAATAGAACCATATTACAGTTTTTTTGGATTGCATAAACACTAAAATCAAAAGTCGTACACAATTATAAAAACCTTACACTCAAGGAGCAAAACTCCGGACCAGATTAGCACAACTATAAGCACAATGTCAGCTTCACACTTTTTGCAAATGACTGCACACAGTAAATTGCAAAACACTAAACACACTTGTATACATTAGACACAGATGCATATCATGATGTCACTTCCTTGCAAATTCCAAAGCACTGACTTTCAAATGACCACACTCATTATCTAATTGGTTAAACATAACACTCAGGTGCACCAACACATGATTGCTTAATTGTAGACACACCAATCAGGTTCAAGCACTACAAAAAGGCAGCAGGTGAGTTCACCTGTCTTCTACCACAATGGAACGAGTAAGACGAGGAAGAGTAAGAATGAGAGGAGGAATTCAAAGAGAAGGAGAAGGAGGTGAAGTCAGAGGCCATGCCAGAGGTCAAGGCCGAGGTGGAGGTGGAGGTAGAGGAAGAGGACGAGGACGAGGCAGAGGCAGAGGAAGACCGGAAGCAGGAATACATGCCCTAAGAAGGAGAGGACCAAATTTATCAAATGAAATTCGGGCAACATTAGTTGACCATGTGGTGAACCACGGACTGACAGGGGCGAGAGCAACAAGGAGGGAGGGGGCCTATTTTCACACAAGAACAAGAAAGAGCAATCATAAACATGGTTCTGGCCAATAATGCAATAACTCTCAGAGAAATTCAAGTCAACATCATTGGCGACGATGGCATTTTCAATAATGTTCATCAGGTCTCTCTCTCAACACTGGCACGCATCCTGAAAAAAAATCAACTTCAAATGAAACAACTGTATCGAGTGCCTTTTGAGCGGAATTCGGAGAGGGTCAAACAACTGCGGCATGCATATGTGGAGGTATGTATTGTTCACTTTAGCACTGTGATGTTACACACTGCAAGCTAAATTTACTGTGTATTAGATCCATGCTAAACTACACAATCTTGTCTTTCACTGTATTACAGAGAGTTTTACAGATGGATGCTGAAGAAATCCCACACGAGTTTATCTACATCGATGAGGCAGGGTTTAACCTCACAAAATCTAGAAGGAGAGGCAGAAACATCATTGGCCCCAGGGCTATAATCAACGTCCCAGGACAGCGTGGGGGTACAATCACCCTCTGCGCTGCCATTACACAGAATGGGGTCCTCCTCCGTCATGCCAATATGGGCCCTTATAACACAGCTCACATTCTGACATTTCTGGACCAACTGCACAACATCCTCACAGTGAACCAAATACAACAGATGCAATACATTGTCATCTGGGACAATATATCATTCCACCGCTCTGCACAGGTCCACAACTGGTTTCAGCACAATCCTCAATTTTCTGTGCTATACCTTCCACCATACTCTCCATTTCTCAATCCAATCGAGGAGTTCTTCTCAACGTGGCGGTGGAAGGTGTATGATCTGCAGCCCCAGGCTCAAGTGCCCCCCACTGAGGCCATGAAGGAGGCCTGTGACCAAATTGTCGCCATAGCCATTCAAGGATGGATTCGACATGCACGGCGGTTCTTCCCTCGTTGTCTTGCGAATGAAGATATCGCCTGTGATGACGACGAAATTCTCTGGCCTGATCCAGCTCGGCGAAGAGATAATCCCTAATATTTTCCCTGCTGGATTTTCTTTTCTTTTTCAGTCACTCTTCAGCATTGGAATTGTGTTGTATTTGGTGAATTTTTAGTATTGTATATTTGCACTTTCTCTGTGTACTTCACTTACATTACTCAAATAACTGAGGAGTAGAATTGCTAAAAGTGTTTTAGGTTAAGCGCAGCAGTGTGTAACTGGTTCAGACAGAATTAAGTCATATGAGACGTGTGTGTTTTCATATGGTAACAAAATATCATTTTTATAAAGTAGTGTATAGTTTTTACATTTTGCAAAGGATGTGAGGTGTTCTGCTAATTGTGTGTAGTGTTTTGAAAAACCGGGCCCTCTATTCGAAATCGTGCTTAAGCAATTGAAAAAAACTAATTAACAGGAAGACTTTATTTAAACAAGAATGGTATGATAAAAAGGTTCTATATGTTACTGACTTGATGGATGAAAATGGCAATTTGTTGCAATTTAATTCATTTGTACAAAAGTTTAATTTAAAATGCTCTTATAGAGAATTTAATCAAATCAGTAGAGCTATTCCACTTCCCTTAAAATACATGATTAAAAATATCCTCACAAATTCAAACGTGTCTGCTAAATTACCTGATTTAAAAATCGGTGAATTGAAATTTGGTGAAAGAAAATGTAACAACAAAGTACTTGGAAGTGTGTTTAAAGAAAAGCTATTCCATGATATCAAAAAGTCAACAAAAATAAAGATAACAGATAATGTAGTTACATTAACAAAGAATTATTGTAGTAATCTTAAATGGCCAATTTCACCCAAGGTAAAAGAAATTCAGTTTAAATTAATAAATAATATTTATCCTGCTGCTGAAACTCTAAGGAAAAGGTTCAATTTTGAAGTTAATCCGTGTGTTTTTTGTATGACAAAACATGAAACAATTGAACACCTTTTTTTCTCTTGTTCAGTCACAATGATGTTTTGGAAAGATGTTTTTCGATGGTTAAATATTGAGATTAATGATTCTTTGTTTAACAAATTTCAAGTGATGATCTATATGGATGGTCTGTCAAAAAAGGTATCCAAAATGGTGAACATTATTTTCATTATGGGAAAGTATCATATACACAAGAATAAATGGAATAACAGCAAGCCCAACATAAACTGTTTTAAGAATGAAATTAAAAACTATATAACATCCCTAAAGGTATTATCGGAGGAAAACCAGTCCATAAATGAGTTGTATGAAACAATGTCAGAGTCTCTTGCTCTTTGAGTTTACAGTCCTGTGTTCTTAACCCTCTGGCCATGTTCAAAAAACCTACCCTCTCAGCTTGTTCGTGGCCAAAAATGGCCACCAACAGGTTGAGTCTGTAATTTTTTAGATTTTGTATGTTTTTTGCTGCTTTTACTGCATAAAGTTTTTAATCAATATCAGTTCTTGTCACCAGTACAAAATATCCATTACTTTTTAATTTCTTAACCCCTCAAATGCCAACAAGTGCACAATGCACTTGTTGGAAAACTACCACAAAAATGACCACTGCCTATCTTCTCAGTGCTACCAGTTTTTCTTGTATTATCAATAACACAGTCTGAGATATGTAACTGATTAACAACAACACTGATTATTATGCATTGTTATTTTTGTGCAGGGAAGGCAAAGTAGATAAAACTCCCTCTTAGCTTGTTCGTGGCCAAAAATGTCCACCTCTTGTTTACATTTCCAAAATGCTATAAAATTAATATATATATAAAGAAAATTCCACTTTTAATGACTTGATTTTTTAAATTTGCATCAGTCCTAATCATGAAAACCAAAATCTCATTCAAATTCTGAATTTTAACCCTTTAAATGCCTGTTAGATCACATAATGCTAATGATTTATAAAAGGAGAAAAGCATAAAATCACACTGTTTTTACCAAATAATACGTGCTACCTGATTTATTCTTTAACCATCATTGCAGCTTAATGTGTGTCAACAATAAGCAGTATCAATGATTTTTATGCTTCATTAGTTTTTTGTGCAGTGACAGAAAAACAAAAAAACTCCCTCTCAGCTTGTTCGTGGCCAAAAATGGCCACCTCCTGTTTGCTTCTACAAAACACTATATACTGAAAATATTTGCTTCTTTCACTGGTTATTTTTTTTAATTTGGCATCAGTCCTGATCATGAAATCCAAAATTTTAATCAATTCCAGAATTTTAACCCTTTAAATACCTGTTAGACTATATATTTATATATTACCACTAACTTTCCAGGGGTAAAGTTGTCATTTTCACCATATGATTGATGCAACCCAATATTTTTCTATCATTGCAGGTCAGTAACAGTGACAAAGATTATTATTTTTTTTGCATTATTACTTTTTAGCAGTGACAAAAAAGACAAAACTCTAATGTTGCATGTGAGTGGCCAAAAATAACACAATGCATTTATCGTTTTTTTTTTTAGAGAACAACAGCATGTGCATGTTTGTGTGTCAGAGAGAGAGAACGTTAAACTGTGTGTGTGTGTGTGTGTGTGTGTTCAAGGGCAGCAGGATGTGCAAACCACAGCAGAGTGGTCCTTGCAGACACACTTTCCACAGTTGGAGCAAGTGGTTGCCGTTCTTCTTCTTTGGGTGCACAGTTCACACCTTCTCCTACTTTTGTTGGTGGGCTCTGGGTCACACTCTGATTCACCCTCTTATATCCCGGTAACAATGGCAGCAGCAGCTACTGAGTGTGGGGGACATGGCCGTCTTGCAACTGCTGGAGTCACTAGCACGTGCCCCAGCTCCTCCAAGAACACCCTTCGCTGAGGTTTTGGAAGACTCCCACTCAGGATGGACCGATTTCCACAGGATGAAGGCATTGTATGCCGAGATGTCCAGGAGGTTGTAGAAGAGAGCCAATGGCCATCCGTGGTGTTGCTGTCATCTTCTGAGGAAGGTGTCCCCTCATCTTCAGGAGAGGACGTGTCCTCATCTTGGGCAGATGTCTCCTCCTCAAGCGCAGAGCATTTCTCCCCATCTTCACTCACCGAGCCCATCATATACTGAAGTGCTTCAGTCAGTGAATATGACCTTCTCACCATCTTGCCAGAGAAAGAATGATCTGGGAGCTGTTAGGCTCACTTATAGCATTAGTACTGACTGCACCTGCATCAACTCCAGGACAGATTTATAAACAGTGTCAGACTTTGTTTTTGTTTCGCCCGAGGGCAGAGGTCAAGATGACCTGTGATCCTTTTTTTTTTTTTGGAGAGCAGCTATTTGAATATTTGAGTGACTATTTGGGCAGCTGTAGCTCAGTGGGTAGAGCAGGCGACCAGAAGGTCGCTGGTTCAAACCCCGGCTCCCCTGGGCGGGACTGAGCTACATGCCGAAGCATCCTTGAGCAAGTTGCTGAACCCTGAAATTGCTCCTGATGTTCAGTTGGCACTTTGCGAGGCAGCCATCAGAGGGCCCTGGAATGAGCTGGCGTCTCATCCAGGGGTGTACGCTGGCCTTCGCCCATTGCAAACTGGATTTGGCCCCAGTAGCCCCGGAACCCCTCCGAAGAAGGGGGGATAAAAAAGCGGCAACACCCCGCGACCCAAATAGGAATAAGCGGACAAGAAAACGGAACGAAATGGAGCTATTTGACTATGTAAGGGCTATTGTGTAGTTGTGTGTGGCATTCTTTTATGAAAATATCAAAGCTACAGGTCTTTTCAACCTGTGTGTCAAAGCCAAGTTTGCCTTGGAAACTCAAAGCCCAATAGCCTGTCCCAAGAGAAATTCACTGAAACTTGGAGGTATGACACACTGTAATTTGTCACCCTTACAAATACATATTTAGAGGCAAAATTTTTCTCATGCACAAACACACATCATTACCTGACATCCTTAAGATCACACCTATGTCAAAATTGCGTCATTCATTCGCTCCATTGGAGTGCAGTAAGCCATCATACGCCCCTAGTAGAACCTAAGAATATTACCTAAAATTGCTCCCTTGGCCAAAAATGGACAAATGAAATAATTTGGTAGAAAACATTAAAAACTAAAATTTTCAAGTGTTGTGTTTAGAATGAAAACCATTTTACCTAAATTATATGATTTAATACTGTAAATCACAAGTATGTAAGTAAAAATGTAGTTTCAATGGGTTTCAATTGGCCAAAAGTGTCCACGATAAAGCCATAAGGTACAATTGGAGATATACAGTATAATATTGACATTTTTAAAGAGCAGGTTTTGAAAATGGAAAAATCTGAAAAAAATCCAGACCCTTGGGAAATATCATTCCATAAGCATTAACACAGCTAAAATGGTCAACAAAAAGGAAGTGAGGTGGACACAAATGGCCAGGATAGAGTCCAGAGGGACACGCTTGAAGCACTATGTTGAAATGTCAACCCCTGTAATTATTATTTTTATTTTATTTTATTTTACCTGTTTGATATGTTGTAAGCTTGTACTGTTTTAAATGCAAGCAAATGTTCTTTATTCCTCAAATAAGTTCTTTGGAAATTGATGTGAATTTCATTTCAAATTGAAATGTATGACAAATTGTGAATTGAAATAAAGCTTTGAAAAAAAAAAAAAAAAAAAAGACGCGTCCAGAACGCGATTTGCTCGTTCTCACTAGGCTCGTTCGAGATGAGCCAGGCCTGCGCAGAATCGATCACCGACGACCACCGTACAATGCATGCCGGTTAAATTTGTGTCCGACTTGATCCTGACTTGCTCTGACGTCATTGACGCGCCTGCAACGATAACCTCGCGAGATCAAGGCGGCCGCAGTCTTTAGAGCCAGGCGCCGCAGTTGCTCTCCACCGACTGCAAGACCTCAGGGCATGATGGGAAACGCCTGGCTGTCGCCTGATCAAAGAGCTGATTGGCTCTTAGTTAGGACTACAAACACTACGTTTTGTCGACAATCCTTATTTTCTGTGTAATGGTTATATTTAATGCTAGATTATATGAATCTCATGTGCAATGAAGGTTCAATCTGTTAACAAACATATTTTGTGTGGTTGATATACTGTAGGCTATATAATTACAAATATAAATAGCCTACATCAATAAATAAAGATCATAAGAAACCTTTGCTGCTTGTCCTCCCCATGTGTAGCCTATATATGTAGCTGTGAGAACGTTTGGACTGTTAATTCAGTAGCCTAATTCAATTTCTGGGGATTTAGGGATTGTATGATTCATAAATGACAGTGCCTTTACATAAATCTACTTTGTAGGCAATTCTTATTCAATAAATGACTTCCCAGGGCTGAAATCTGCCCAGTCGTTCTGATTCTCACCTCAATCATAACAGTGGCATCGTTAAACAAATAAAAAGTTATGATTGACAAATTTAGACCACAGTGAAAAGTAGTTATCATTTTAGAAAAATCCACTTTGTATGACCTCAAAGTTTGTATTTCTATTTGTTACATTTGTGAGATTAAATAGTAAAAATCACACCACATCCCATCTGCCCATTAAGAGGATTAACACAGTGTAATTTATGTGCAGAGTGGAAAAGTAGGGGGATCTCTTCTGCTTCAGTTTCATCAGCGATCAAGAACGCATGTGCAGTTTCTTCAGCCATAGCTGTCCGAACGTGTTGTGCAAACTACAGATAGCCTACAGATGGCTCTAACAGGATGTAAATATTTCTGTGACTTCCTGTATATTCTTTGACGGCGGCTGGAAACTGTCCGACTTGACTGCAGCTTTTGCCACCGCCCCCTGCTGCTGCCGCCTGGTCTCGTCAACCTTCCAGGCGAGGCGCAGTTCATCTCGAACGAGCCTATTGCCCCAGGGCACGATGGGAGGCCCCAGAGCATCATGGGGGGGTGACTCAACTGCGCATGCTGTATTGGGCCCATGCATGGATCTATAATATATCCATGCGTATGCGCCAGGCGAGCAACTCCGTTGAAATCAACGGCGGCCATTTTCCGGTCCTGTATCCACTAATAATACATCCATGGGCCCATGACGCGGAAGTAAACCCGGAAGTCAGAAACTTTTTTTTTAAATTTTCACTTTTTATTAACAAATTCCGGCATTACAGAGTCAGAAAAAGATTCAACCATTTCAGTCAACATGTAGCCAATATGACCCAGCAAACTATGTAAATACATGTAAACAACATCAATACAAACCAGAAAAAGAAATATACAAAGTCAGAGAATTAATCAGGAATCAACGTAGTTACGCTTTTTTGAATACATACGGCTTGTTTAGTTTTTATATGTTTTAAGGATTTTTTGAAAATAAACAGCTCATTCAAAAAAATTAAAAACAGTGGTGTGCTATTTGAAAACCTACATCTATGGATAAAATATTTCGACAAAATAATTAAAGTGTTATATAGTATATCTCTTTTTTTATCCTGCATTAAAACCCCGATTTTAATAGTGTTGAAATTTAAGATCGGTGCTTGAGAGTCCTTTTCAGAAGTCCAGGTTTGAAAAAATCATCCAAAAGTTCTGATACAATGACATTAAAAAAAAATCATGTTCAAGAGTTTCAATATCAAGGTCACAAAATTTACAATTGTTTCTTTCCACATTAAATCTTTGTCTAAGAAATTCATTACAAGGGTAAATGTCATTTAAGATCTTAAAATGAGTTTCTTTAGATTTTGGTGGGACCGGGAGAGAAAAGTACTTGGTTCTAATCCGGACTATGACTTCATCAGGGTAATCTTTTAACAAATATTTCCTTTTTAACGCTAAAGGGAAGATTTCAGAAGTGAGAGCATATCTTATCATTTTATTTGTACATTTTTTCTCCTTAAAATCAATGTCATCAATAAAAAGTGAAGGCAGCTGTGGTGCTAACACCATATAAGGTAACATGCCTCTCACTGTGTTCACCATTGCTTGCGGTATTGCTTTAATCCCCACAGAGTGTTGCTTTTTAGTACAATGTATGTTAAATTTCTCCTTAAATTCATTATATTGGAGAAACTTGCCATTTGAATCCATCAGGTATAAAATAGACCAAATACCTCTTTCTACCCAATCATAATAACACAACGATTTTCTTTTGAATAATACATATCTATTATTCCAGATCGGGGAATTATGGGGAGTGAAATTGTGTTTATAGATCATTTTCCAATATAACATGACCTGTTCATGAAATTTAGATAACTTAATGGGAAGTTTGGACAGACAGAAATCACATCTCAACAAAAAATCAATACCCCCACACACTTCAAATATTTTAAAAGGAATGTGAAACCATAAACATTTGTATTTCGTATAAATTGCTTTAACCATTTTAGTTTTATCATACCATTCATTGCCTCATAATCAATTATATTTAAACCTCCTTCATTTAATGGTTTTACCGAGTCTCCTTTCCTGAGATAATGATGTTTATTCCTCCAGATGAAGTTGAAGTTTGTTTGGTTAATTGACTTAATAAAAGTATCAGCACTGTAAACCCGAACAAGTTCAGAATACTCAAAAAAAAATTCGTAACCGATTACATAAGAACTTTAAAGTTATGCTAATACATTTTTCGAGTTACATTATACTTAAAATATGTGTTCAGTTGACTTAATCTATATTCTAAGTTCAATATAAATGTTTTTATTTTTCTTAACTTAATATTTTAATTTTCTTCATACTGAAGTGATTTGATTGAATGATGCTTATCAAAATTAAATTACATACTCAAAAAGATTAATTGTACACAACATATAACATCAATAGTATCTACTCAAAATATTACACTTTAATGAACTCAAATACTCAGAAAATCAGTCCAAATATTTACCACTTGCCAACTTAAAATGTACAAGACTCCCTCCCAGACTCCTAGTCTGTAATCATGTATGAATGATTGTGCAAGAGAAACATCATTCATGCAATAAAAGCTTCTTGACTTTGTTCCAATCAGTATTCAAGTTTGTTTTATTAAAGTATGAAACAACAATACCTTTTAAAAAGGCATTAACAATTGTTAATTTTTTTTCTTCTTTTAAGAACAATATATCGATCAATTTTGAATTTCTTGGGGATGAACACACTTTCCCTTCTTTGCACTGTATTTAAAAAAAAACAAATGCCCATGCATATCTTATAAAAGTTGCAACAAAAATATCTAAAATATACCAAATAAAACAGAATGAAATAAAATAAATACATAAAGAAAATACAATGAAAAATAAATAAATACAAATTAAATTGCAATTGCAATTAGCAAACAGGGCATACTGATGAGTGAGGTAGATGAGGCAGTACAACAAAATAAAGTGAACAAAAAATGTACCTCTCATTTTAAGCTTATAAGAAGCCAACTGGGCATATGCGTGGACAGAAGTGCTTTTAACATTTGAACAGACATTGGCCGCGTTTCCCAGATTCGATCGTTCTTAAGGACTTAAGAAGGCTCTTAAGAAGGGTTCGGCTAAGAAGGAGCGCTAAGATGCGGGTGTTTCCCAGATGCGTTCTTAACTGCCTTCTTAGGAGAACCTTAAGATCCAGCCAAAGAAGCTTCTGAAGAAGCTCTTAGTGGGAGCTGTCCACCGCGGTGCTGCTGTGCTGAATCAATCGATGCCAGGCAAATCGATCACCCACCTCTTTATCAGCGCATAAGTGCGTGTGTGTGTGCGCGCGCTGTCAGACCGGGCTGTCCAGGCAAAGAGATCCAACGGCCGTTGGATCTCCGCACGGGGCAGCCGGTACTTTGCCTGGACAGCCCGGTCTGACAGCACGTCCAGAGGGGAGAAGTGCTGACGCACGTATGCATTTATGTAAACCGTCTGGCTTCGCGCACGGCGACGCTGTTGGTTCGCAGGGAGAATGTGCTGTATTGCAGCCGTGGTTTATCACACGCACGGACTTTGGCAACGCAGAGTAGCAGGTGAAGCCTCTCTGGATGAGGTTCAGCTGAGTTTAATACACCCGTTCCCTTGATATCTGTGAAATGCCACAGGGTTGTTGTTTTTTTTATGTGTAGTACTATAAACTCATATATGCAGATGTTGCGGAAAAGTTAAACGTGTAATTCAATAAAAAGGTTTTTTTTCATCTACCATTTTCTTATTTTTTTTTTCTTGCGCCAGTGGTCCGCAGCTATGAGCGCATTTCAACACTGAGCATTGTTTTATTATTTCGCAAAGTGGAGGATATAAATTTCCCTGACGCGCTTGATCACTGAGCATTCGGTCACTAAGAAGGCTGTTAAGAGTGGGTCAGCTCGATCTTACATTTCCTTCTTAGTGAAAGATCTTCTTAAGCTAAGAGCGACTCTGGGAAACGCATCCTTCTTTCACAGCGTTCTTAAGAGCGCTCCTAAGAAGATCTTAGCACTTAAGAGCTTCTTAACGAATCTGGGAAACGCGGCCATTATCTGTGTCTTAAGAGCGTCCTAGAATACACCATGGTTGTTAAAGTACCTGTGCTTGTTAAGGAAACAATACTGGATATGGATCACATTGATGGGTGCCTGCACTCAAATTTCTCAGCTTGTTTACTCTTTCAACAAGTCATTTTTCAGGGTCAGTAGGCACGGTTTCAGTGGTTTGTTATCATCGAGACACATCAGCAGTTTCTGAATAAATGTGAATGTGTGAGTGAGTTTCTTTGGGTAATCTAAATGCAATGCATAGATTAAACCAAACAACAGTACAAATGCATCAGCCAACCTGGGAAGCTCACTCACAACAACTTCATCCTCAATCACAATAGAAATGCTCTCAGGGCTGAAGTGGATGGCACCAGTAGTGTCAGGGACCACAGACAAGAGCGCCAAAGGAGTGTCAGCAGTGTCCAGCTCATCTTCACCCTGCAAAACACACAAAAAATCAATTATAAAGGACAAATCCTGAAGGATGTGACACAATCCTTGTTTGTAAAGCCAAAATATATTATATATATATATGGATATATATATATAACTGATGTGGATATTATGACTGCCCCGTCTGTCATAGACCAAACTATCACACACAGACACAAACACACACATACACACTGATTTGATGCAGTCATATGGACAGTGTGGTCTGCAGAGTAAAGTAGTAGAGCTGTGAGTGTCGGCTCTGATCAGTCCAGTTCTGTCTGTCTGCTTACATTTATTTTAAGTAAAGGAAACCTGTCAGTAAGTATTGTTTAGTTGGTTGGCTCAAAGTTTCTGCTATCGATTAGTCAGACTGGCTACGGTGGCTGGGCTAACAGTAGCCATGTTAGCTAAGGCTATCTCTTTCATTAGCTTTAAGTAGTTTATAGGCCCAAATTTAGACATATTACTTTGCTATCATATCGCAAGAATCCCACGTGTAATTACTGTCTATATGCCTACATCCCACCAACATAATATCCAAAAGAAACACATAGCCTACGTTCCTTTATTTACGGCAATGTGTTAAGTTAGCATTGTCAAAAAAAGACTACAACAATGTATACATTTACGGCAGCACTTGTCGTAAAACCAGCCCAGTGGCATTATATTTGCATATCCATCAGGGGGCGGTACCCATCCAACAGTCTCTCAGAAGCATAACAGTCTCTAGCGGCACACACCGTCATGTGTCGGTGGAATATCAGCGGCATAACAGCGGCACACCACTCCGAGGAACGGCATAAGGCTCTAGGCATCGGTATAAGCCGCTGAGCAGCAATCGACATAACTTTAGCCACCACTCCGAGGAACGGCATAAGGCTCTAGGCATCGGTATAAGCCGCTGAGCAGCAATCGACATACCTTTGGCCACCACTCCGAGGAACGGCATAAGGCTCTAGGCATCGGCATAAGCCGCTGAGCAGCAATCGACATACCTTTGGCCACTTTTCGATCTCGGCGTCACTCCCTTTCCATGGCGCATGGCCTGAAGTAACGTTAACGACAGTAACGAAGTAGCAAAATATTAATGTAGCGACACTAAAGATAACTGCTAAGTTAGCTTTAGTTTAAACCAGCTATAAATGTGTGTAATATCAGAATCAGAATCAGAATCAGAATTCCTTAATTGTCCCACAAATGGGGAAATTTCTTAGTCACAGCAGCCAAAGGACAGTGTCACACTTAAACAATAATAGAAAGTAAAAAATAAACAATATATGAGAGATAAGAAATAGAATTTAACTTGTGTATACATAGTATCTACAATATGAACTTGGTATTTACAATATGACATAGTATTTATAATATGGACAGTGTAAGTATAAACAGTTTGGTATTTTTATTTACAAACAATAAATAATAAATATGGGTATTAAGAATTGTCCAATTAGTGCAAACCAGAAAGTGTGTGGATACATGTAGAGTTTTGTATTGCACAGTGCACAGTGAGGTCTACTGGGAGCAGTGCTGGTTGTAGAGTCTGACAGCAGCAGGAAGGAAGGACCTGCGATACCTCTCCTTCACACACTTTGGGTGTATCAGTCTGTCGCTGAAGGAGCTGCCCAGTGCGGTGATGGTGTCCTGCAGGGGGTGGGACTCCTTCACCAGCAGCAATGACAGCTTGTCCATCATCCTGTTGTCTCCCACCACCTGCACTGGATCAAGAGGGCATCCCAGGATGGAGCTGGCCTTCTTGATAAGTTTATCAAGTCTCTCCTTCTTGATAATATCGTAACATGTAACTTCGTCATACATATTCACTGCGTCTGACAAAAGATAACTGACATTTTTTGAACTTTTGCCGAACTTTTGTACTTACCGGTTTGCGCGGCAAACTTTCAAATCCTGAAGTCCGGGTCCCAGAATGCAAAATATAGATGATAACACAATTTCTGCAACAGCATGGCGAAAAATTGTGCGTTGTTAACAGGTTTTTCGATGAATTTCAATGTTTTTCCTCCTTAGTTCATTCCGTCGCATCGCTCGCTATGGTCCAGCCATCTTGAATTTTCTTGATACATGCCCTGAACAGTGAGGCGAAGTGACGTCAGACGTGACGTCCCCTCACGTACGTCTGTTAACTTAGACGTTGCAAGTTAAGTGATGGTGTTCACTCAGACATACTGACCTCTGTGAGATCAAAACGACATATTTCGTTAAAAATATAGAAGAATACTTAATGTTTCAGTGTTGGGTGAACTTTTTAACCGACTTTGATTTAATTGCCCGCAATATGAGTTTGTAGTACTGTTCGGTTTAGCAATTGAGAAAGCAGGATACATTATTCTAGATAAAGATTCGATTTTAGTAATCAAGATACGTCCAAATAATGATAGGTCTCTGTAACCAGGAGTTAAGAATCGATTCACTCTTCTTTTTACTGGACACAATATTTAGTTCCTCTCTAGCTTTATAATCTTTTGATATGATCACCCCTAAATATTTCACTTCTTTTTTAACTGGGATCTCAAATGTATCAATTAGAGGATGATCATGTATAACCATAAGTTCACATTTTTAAAAATTTAGGTGAAGTCCAGATGCTTTAGTAAAAACCTCTATTTTTTTGATAACCAGAGGGATCTGGTCTGAATTCTTGAGGAAGATAGTGGAATCATCTGCAAGTTGAATTATGCTCAGATTCATCCCTAACACATTTAAAGACTCGATGTCTGGGCTATTTTTTTATGAAAATAGCCAATAATTCTGCTACTAAAATAAATAGCATTGGTGAGCAAGGACAGCCTTGTCTTACGCCACGTTTAACCTCAAATCTTCTAGAAGTTCCCTGTGGGAGAGAGACAGAACTATTTATGTCATTATACAACATGTCAATTACCTTAATGAATTTAGAGCCATAACCAAAATATTCTAAAACTTTCAGTATAAATGGATGCTCAACTGAATCAAAGGCTTTATAAAAGTCTAGAAAAAGAATGAAGCCTTTATCTTTGATCAAATAATTATAATCTAATAAATCAATAACCAGTCTAATGTTATTGTGTATAGACCTTTCTTTAATAAATCCGGATTGAGTTTCACTAATTACCTTTCCTATATCCACTTTCAATCGATTTGCAATAATATGCGTAAGTAATTTATAATCGACATTTAACAAGGTTATCGGTCTCAAGTTTTCTGTTACATTCTGTCAGTGTCTGTGGCAGATACTGGGGCTGTTGTTGTTTTCTTGTTGCATGTTTTTCTTTTGTGTTGCAGAGGTGCATGGAGAAGCTGGGTGGAGCCGGCCACCGGAGCAGCTGAGACCCACACACCTGCAGCAGGTTGGAGAATCAGCGCCTGCTCATAAGCCCTGCTCTCGGCGTTACCCGCTGCCAGATGATTTCGTCTCCCGACGTGGTATATGGCTCAGGCTAGATCAAAACTACTTGCGATCGTTCTAGTATACTATCTTGTTCTCCAGTGGATATTCAAACTAATTTGTATTTCTTTCATGTCCAGCTGCTACCGGCACCCCGACCACCTGTATTCCTGCCACCGCCGCCCAGCTCCCTGCACCTCTCCAGCCCGCTCGCCTGCTCCGTGTTTCATGGAGGATTCAGCCCTCGCTCCCGTGCACTCAGCTCCGCGACGAGGAGTCGGCCCCGGACTCCATCACCTGCTTCTATCCTTGCTTCATCAATAAAGCACCTTATACCTCACTCCCTGCCTCCGCCTCCGCTTCTGGGTTCACCCACCTAAGGCTCAGCCTAACATTTTCAATATACCTTTTATCCTTGCCAGGCTTGGGTAACAAGTAATTATACCTTGTTTCATTGTTGACATTAAATTATTATTTTCAATACATTCGATTATGGCATTCAATAATAATTCCTTTATGTCCTCCCAGAAGAATTTATAAAAATCTGAGATAAATAAATACTTGATCTAATTTAGTTTGTAAACTTGATAAATGAATGTTGTCTTCCTCTGATAACTCAGTGTTTTTCCTACAGTATTGATTAATTTCTTGAACCAGTTGAAATTAATTTTCCTTCTGCTGTTTGCATCTAGCTTTACTAAATTTAATGGAAAGACTTCTGACCTTATACTTAAAATATTCCCATTTCCTACAGTAAGTATCAATATTGTTATCATTTTTAATTTCCTTTATCAGGCTTTGAACTTCCTCAACAAAGTTATCTGAGTTTAACAAAGCAGCATTAAATTTCCAATAATTTTTTCGGTATTTAGAATATTTTTCCGCTTTCAATGTAAGTTCAATTACACAATGGTCTGTTAGAGGTGCAGCGGACATTGAAACATTAGCAACACAGTTTATTACATCTGGAGATACCAGCCAAAGATCTATTCTAGATCTTGAACTTCCATTGGGTTTCATGATGGTTATCATTATACATAGATGGACATCTATCGAGCCATTCATCAGGAGCCATATTAAAATCTCCACCTACTAAAGTAAATCTTATAGAATAATTCTGTTTATAATCCTCAATAATTTCTGTAAGGGTTCCTAATATTTTGTTTTGACCAATGTTATTATAACCATATATGTTAATTAAAATTGCAAAAGACCCTTCAAAATTAATAACTATGGCAATCCAATGACCACTCGTATCAATTTTGGAGGTTACAACCTCCCCCGAAAATGTAAAAAAACATATGGCCACAATGATTGGAATGATTGCTGCCATGAGAAAAAATAATTTTGTCTCCCCACTGGTTTTTCCAAAATTTAGTGTCCTCTTCACATGAATGAGTCTCTTGCAAAAATATGCAATGTGCATTTAGTCCTTTACAAAATAAGAAGGTAGCCTTGCACTTTACATTGTCCTTAATACCTCTTGCATTTAACCATAAAAAAGAAAGCTCTGACTTTAGAAAAGACATAAAAATGAAATGAATTTGTGTTGTTTAGCTATAAACACTCACGCACGCCCCCATTCTCCAACATCCCGACCCGGACCGACAGTTTGTGGTGGAGGTGGGTGCTTCTGACTCCGGAGTGGGGGCTGTACTCTCCCAGCGCAATTCCTCTACTGACAAGCTCCACCCCTGCGCCTTTTTCTCCTGTCGCCTCTCTCCAGCAAAGAGGAACTATGACGTGGGAAATCGAGAGTTGCTGGCCGTGGTGCTGGCTCTCCAGGAATGGCGACATTGGCTGGAGGGGACCCGGGAGCCATTCCTCATCTGGACAGACCACAAAAACCTCGCTTACCTGCGCTCTGCCCGAAGACTCAACCCCCGCCAAGCCCGCTGGTCTCTGTTTCTAAGCCGATTTAACTACACCTTGTCCTATCGCCCCGGCTCCAGAAATGGCAAACCAGATGCCCTCTCTCGCCTCTTTTCCTCAGATGCACCCCCCACTGATCCCGAGCCCATTGTGCCAGTTCCCCGGATAGTTGGAGCCGCTACCTGGGAGATCGAGTCCCTAGTCCGAGAGGCTCAACTCAGACACCCCAACCCCAGCACGGGGCCACCAACTCGTCTATGCGCTTAACTCGAGAAGTTCCTCTGAACAACTAACAGTTACAGTCCCCACCTTCACCAGTTCACAGTCTTTTCCTCAGGGTTACATGAAGATTTTCACACACCCTACTAGATCCTTTGCCCATCGATGAATCCGTGAGGCCCTCGAAAGTATGCCTTCTTCACAGCTTTCCTCGCTTCTTGTATTCGGGGCCATAACACTTCTCTCGCCTGTTTATCTGCCATGGTTAAGTCTGCCGTGAAGCGAATTCGCATTTCCTGGCAGGTTTCCGACTCCTTCGTTAATCTCCATATCTCGTCTTGGTGTTGACGTTTCACAAACTGGATGATGACCTGGCACGTTTTCTTCTCCTCCTTTCTCCCTATCCGGTGAACAGTGTCCACTGTTTCATCCATCTTTTGAGCCCACTGTGATGCGATTCTCTGGAGTAGCTTAATGATCTAATTTCTTGTGTTTTCATTCACAAATTCTTTCATGCCTTTCACTCTCAAATTCCACCTTCTGCTGTACCTCTCATGTTCCCTGGATCTGTCTTTAAGGCTGGTGTTTTCTTTTTCCATGGCTGCCATTTCCGGACATGAGAGCCTTTTGTTGGTGTGTTCAGTGGAGAATCATCACCCTCATCTAGATGTAGCTTCTCGTTCCCGGCATTTGTAGCTTCCATTGCATAGTCATGAAGCAGGAGCGCATCAACCTCCTTGTTGTTAGCTTTCATGTGGCTAGCTTGCATCTTGCTAGCTTGCATGTTGTCTGCTTCGGTATACAGTACAGACCAAAAGTTTGGACACACCTTCTCATTCAATGAGTTTCCTTTCTTTTCATGACTATTGACATTGTAGATTCACACTGAAGGCATCAAAACTATGAATTAACACATGTGGAAATATGTACTTAACAAAAAAGTGTAAAACAACTGAAAATACGCCTTATATTCTAGTTTCTTCAAAGTAGCCACCTTTTGCTCTGATTACTGCTTTGCACACACTCTGCATTCTCTTGATGAGCTTCAAGAGGTAGTCACCTGAAATGGATTTCACTTCACAGGTGTGCCCTGTCAGGTTTAATAAGTGGGATTTCTTGCCTTATAAATGGGGTTGGGACCATCAGTTGTGTTGTGCAGAAGTCAGGTGGATACACAGCTGATAGTCCTACTGAATAGACTGTTAGAATTTGTATTATGGCAAGAAAAAAGCAGCTAAGTAAAGAAAAACGAGTGGCCATCATTACTTTGAGAAATGAAGGTCAGTCAGTCCGAAAAATTGGGAAAACTTTGAAAGTGTCCCCAAGTGCAGTCGCAAAAACCATCAAGCGCTACAAAGAAACTGGCTCACATGAGGACCGCCCCAGGAAAGGAAGACCAAGAGTCACCTCTGCTGCGGAGGATAAGTTCATCCGAGTCACCAGCCTCAGAAATCGCAGGTTAACAGCAGCTCAGATTAGAGACCAGGTCAATGCCACACAGAGTTCTAGCAGCAGACACATCTCTAGAACAACTGTTAAGAGGAGACTGTGTGAATCAGGCCTTCATGGTAGAATAGCTGCTAGGAAACCACTGCTAAGGACAGGCAACAAGCAGAAGAGACTTGTTTGGGCTAAAGAATACAAGGAATGGACATTAGACCAGTGGAAATCTGTGCTTTGGTCTGATGAGTCCAAATTTGAGATCTTTGGTTCCAACCACCGTGTCTTTGTGCGACGCAGAAAAGGTGAACGGATGGACTCTACATGCCTGGTTCCCACCGTGAAGCATGGAGGAGGAGGTGTGATGGTGTGGGGGTGCTTTGCTGGTGACACTGTTGGGGATTTATTCAAAATTGAAGGCATACTGAACCAGCATGGCTACCACAGCATCTTGCAGCGGCATGCTATTCCATCCGGTTTGCGTTTAGTTGGACCATCATTTATTTTTCAACAGGACAATGACCCCAAACACACCTCCAGGCTGTGTAAGGGCTATTTGACCAAGAAGGAGAGTGATGGGGTGCTGCGCCAGATGACCTGGCCTCCACAGTCACCGGACCTGAACCCAATCGAGATGGTTTGGGGTGAGCTGGACCGCAGAGTGAAGGCAAAAGGGCCAACAAGTGCTAAGCATCTCTGGGAACTCCTTCAAGACTGTTGGAAGACCATTTCAGGTGACTACCTCTTGAAGCTCATCAAGAGAATGCCAAGAGTGTGCGAAGCAGTAATCAAAGCAAAAGGTGGCTACTTTGAAGAACCTAGAATATAAGACATATTTTCAGTTGTTTCACACTTTTTTGTTAAGTATATAATTCCACATGTGTTAATTCATAGTTTTGATTCCTTCAGTGTGAATCTACAATTTTCATAGTCATGAAAATAAAGAAAACTCTTTGAATGAGAAGGTGTGTCCAAACTTTTGGTCTGTACTGTACGTCAACAAAACATCACTCTTATCCATATTGACTTGGTTGTTCTTTTTGCTCGGTATTTCAGCTAGTAACCCAAAAACTTTTTCGCGGGGTAATAGTCCTTATTTAACTTGTTGAGGAAGTTTTTGTATGCGCTCTCGATAGTGTGTCCGCTCAGTCCGCCATCTTGCTGGTCTCCCGAACGAGCCTGTAGCTACTGTGGCGCCTGGCTCTAAAAACTGCGGCCGCCTTGATCTTGTGAGGTTTTCGTTGCCGGCGCGTGCATGACGTCAGAGCAAGTCGGGATGAAGTCGGACACAAATCTAATCGGCATGCATTGTGCGGTGGTCGCCGGTGATCGATTCTGCGCAGGCCTGGCTCATCTCGAACGAGCCTACTGTCGCTTTAAGAGCAGCGCAGCGGTAGATTGCGCTGCTCTTAAAAAAAAATGTATTTATTTGTTTTTCTGTTTTTTATTTTATTTATTCAGAAAGAGCCACTACTGTTGTCTAGTCAAGTCTAGAGTATCTAGTCAAGTCTAGAGTCACTTTTAACTAGAGCAAATGTCTAGGACACAGAGATAAGTGTTTGAAGTTCATAAGCTAACTGAAGTTTACCGTCAGTGTGACGTACAGTGAGGAAAAATATTTTGTTTGTTTGATACTGATTACCTCAAATCCTTAAAATTGCAGTGTTAATGCTGTTTCTTTTATAAATTGCAGTTGGGGAATAAAAGACCCACAATAATTATTCTTCTGTGTCCGGTCTCCTCATTTATGACCTGGTCACACTTGTTTACAACAAATGCAATCTCTGCTGTTGTATTTTGTTATTTTTCAATTCAAGTTCAGTAAACCACACTTAGTGCTTCACTTTGAATATGAAAGTTTAAAATACATTTGTGATTTCAGTACCCTCTAAGGTTAAAAGGTGACTGATTTGGTGTAAATAACAACTATATTAATACAGGGGTCTACCAAGCCCAGGGGGCCAGAGGTCTAGAAGGGCCAGGAGCCCCAAAACATTTGTGGCATGTGAGCAAGGATGGATTACTGAATGAGCCTACCGGGCCCAAGAGGTCAAGGGGCCCTGAAGCCCAAGTCGTTGCGTGAAGTAACTACCTCAATAAGTCAAAAAGCAAAAGGCTATGAATCTGAACAAATTTAGGTATTGCCCTTCTCCAGCTGGCCATCCCAAAAATGCACCAGAATACAGGAAATCACTTCTACCAAATTCAGAATTTTCTGGGGGAGAACCCCCAAGCCCCCCTTCCCCCATTTGCACCCACTTTCGTACACATAAGGTAGGGGGGGTCCTTGTGCATCTGTGCCCAGGGGGACAGTAGTTCATAATCCGTCACTGTATTACAATACAATTTATAATGTAACATTATAGTGTGACATCTGTGTCAATAATTATCAAGCACAGGTGACTCCGCAGTGGTAGGAGGGGGGCCCCAAATGAAATTCTGCTTAGGGCCCCCAAAAGGCTTGGGCCAGCACTGTCGGGATGTGATGCTCCTGCTGATATCCTGATTATTCATGTTCGTGCAAACGGAGCTTCTGTTTCATTTATCTTTTTCTCGAATTTTTTTTTTTTTTTTTTGGTGAACCGACAACCTTAAACTGCGCCTGTTCTTTTCTGTCTGTTACCTGTTTAACAAACAGCTGTGCATGAAGAACAAGCTGCAGTCTGTATTTATGCTGTGTACTGTGTATTTACACTGTGTACTGTCTGCTCAGAGGCACAGGAACTATTTCAACACGCAGAATGCGTTTATATATTTATTCATTATTTGCCTCTGTATTCAGTGATATTCTGACTGTGACATCATCATTTAATAACCCTGAATTTGATTATGGTATCTTCTGGACACTGGAAGTTATCTTTAGGCTAAATGTTTCAATGAAAACTGAAATGATGTAGGTAACATATGAAACCCGACGCTCAGGAATAATCAGCCTCACATGTTTAAAACAGATCATGAAAAGAAAAATGTTTGTAATAAATGAAGAAAGTTGTTTTTGGTCATTTTGTTCTCCAACAGTCAGGCTGACACATTTGATGATTCTTGCCCAATCTTTGAGGAGCGATGAGCGACGCGAGATATCGCTCTCGTGTGCTCGAGAGTGAGACTGGTGAATCAGAAAACAAACAAAATATTGCCTAAAACTTGATGGTGATACACTTAAGTTTAATCTGTTATCTCACCCCGGTATGACACGCCTGTGATGTTTTATATCATCCCATCCGCTGCAGCGTCCAATCAATCCAGTAAAAAGACTTGCTCTCGTGTGTCCGATCTCTCGAGCACATGGCAGCGATATCGCTCATCATTCAACGCTCCTCTAAGCACAAGGATGTATTAAGATTGGGACGGCCTGCAAGGTGGCGGACAGGAAGGACTTCCGGTTCAAGCAAGGATCAGGGAAACGACAAATAAGACAAATGAGACCCACCTACAATCCGACTTGATCCCCGCTTTTTGGCTCTGCCCCTGCTGCTGCCGCCTGATCTCGTCTACTGTCCAGCCGAGGCACAGTTCATTTCGAACGAGCCTATTATGAATGTTACTTGAATCGTGTAGGCTAGAAATTATATTCAACCACATCACACAGAAATAGAGCAGTAGTATAGACTGTAGGGGTTATCAAAATCAGCGGCGGTTCTACACGGGGGCCTACAGGGGCCAGTGCCCCTGTAAAAATGTCCCTGGCCCCCCCTGTGGCCCCCCTTGAGCTGACTGAATAATAAAATGAAAATTATTATTATTTTTTTTTTTATTTATTTATTTTTTTTACTTGTGTAGCCAGGTGAACAAGAGACCAAGACTGTTTTCAGACTGTTAAGACAGCGTTTTACTATTCTGTAGGGAATTATTACTGTGTTAGCAGTTTCTTTTTGTTTAGGTGACACTGTCACTTTAAGAGCAGCGCAGCGGTAGGTTGCGCGAGATTGCGGGAGATCACGGGAGGGCATTCCCATGCAGAGTTAGTTACAAGCATAGATATATATATAAAGGCTAGGGCTGTGTCCGAAATCACCCCCTAATCAGTATATAGTGCACTATATAGTGACTACGCCATTTTGTAGTGGTGTCCGAATGTATAGTGATCAGGATATAGTGCACTCATTGTGTCCCACAATGCACCGCGAAATGTAGTGAACATCCGATGGTCACTAACCGAAGCAAGATATCCCATCATGCATTGCCAGAAAATTTCTTCTGGCATTTCGCTGAAAATGGCGGACAGACGGGAGGAAAATGTAATGTATAAATGTAAGTATTTTTCCGTTTAACATTTGATTCCGAAGTTCAAAGCAGTTTCTTAATATGCAACACTGTCAAATATTTTAAAATTTACTGGCGGGTGCGCATTAAGCCATTACGGCACCATGGCTCATGGCTAGCGACCCAGCATAGCACTACAGGTAATGCTATTTTTCATATTAAGCTAGAGTAAAAATTGACTACAACCTATTATAATTAATAAGTAAAGTTAGCAAAATTACATTCAAGTGTCAAATAAGCACTGGAGAAGCTCGTCAATTTATTTTAATCTCGCAGGGACCGACGACGATGTGGCAACCTTGATCCGGCTGAGGAAGGACAACGATCGCCTGGCAAACGTTTCGCCTCCGCAGCCGGTTGGGAGTGAGTTATGTCATATTCTTGTGAAGCAGTAACGTTATCTTATTAAGATGAAAACTGAGAACAACCGTAAAATGACACGGACTTTTGACTAAATTACTGTTTATCATCAGCATTTGATACTGACCGCATTAATGATAGGTTAATTGTTGTTGTTTTTTATCATCCTGTACTTGTTATTGCATTTTGTAGAGCTGTGCTGAAAGAAATGGGGCTGACTGGGGTGGTGACTCCTGCCAGGGCAGCTAAAAAGTGGGAGAATCTTAAAAAGACATACAAGGTTAGGATGCATCATAATTAACTACAGCTCTAGTGGCTTTTCACTTTTAGTATATTTTCTTTGCTGTGTTTAGCATTATAAACGAACACTACATTAATTGCACACATCAAATGTGTGTATATTGCAATGTGTGCAGGAGCTGAGGAAGCCACCAACTGGGAGTGGCACTGAATCGGGGGAGTCCACTGCCAGGACTTGGAAGTGGTTCTCCCTCATGGATGATGCAATAGGTGGGAGGCCTTCTATTCCGCCTCCTTGCCTCATTGCCTCAGCCTGGGGGGAGAACCCTCCAGTCTCAGCATCAGCCTCCTCTGATTCAGTGCCACCAGAGCCAGAGGGTCAGGGTGCAGAGCAGAATTCAGAGTCTGAGGAGCCAGCTCCACCTAAGAGACAGCTGCGTGACCCTGTCTCAGAGCTGTTGGAGAGGCAGGAGAAGAGGGCAGAGGAGAGGGAGAAAAGGGAAGAGGACAGGGAGGAGAGGCTATTGAACCTCCTCGAAAAAATAATTGAGAAAATGTAAATTGATTGAATGAATAAATAACAAATTAGTAAATGCATGTCTCACAAATTTGTTGACTTGCAACCTGAACCAAGAGAAGAGGGCAGAGGAGAGTGACAGGAGAGCTGAGGCCAGGGAGGAGAGGCTGTTAAATGTTTTAGAAAAAATTGTTGAAAAAATGTAAAATAGATATCGAAAAGACAGATGTGTTAACAAAATGTTCTTTTATAAAACTGATTTACAATGACTGAACTCATCTGTAACAATACCTAACAATGATTATCAAAAACAAAAACTGATTTACAATGACTGAACTCATCTATATATATATATATATATATATATATATATATATATATATATATAACAATACCTAACACAATGATTATCAAAAACAAAAACTGATTAACTAATATTTACAAGGCAAATTCTAGCATTAACATTTCTTTAACTATCAAATATCAAAGATTATATTATTAAACTTTTAACACACTATAATATCATTTGAAACTAAAACTTAACTACTAAGATGTATAACCTAACCAAAAAACTTAACTTTGTACTTCTTTTTTTTATATACAGTTTATTTACAGTAGTCGTGCTCTTGAAGAGCTTGGGGAGTGTTCTCCGGTGCAGACGGCGCAGCAGCGATGCGCCCACGCAGCTGTTCCCCACAATGCAGGTCCTGCCGATGCTGCTCACCTCCATCATCCGGAAACTCATCCACTGGCTCTAGTATGTCCCCATCCCTGATGCAGAGGTTGTGCAGGATGGCACAACAGGCAATCACCTTCACTGCAAATGCAGGGTGCACCTCCAGAGCCTTGAAGAAGACCGCTCTCCATCTGGTCTTCATGATGCCAAAGGCCCGTTCTATGACTGAACGGGCCTTTGCATGGTGCCGGTTGAACCTCCCAGCGACCACACCTCTCACAGGCTCTCTGTAAGGTGTTACAAGGGCATGCAGGGGTATCCACCATCTCCAAGAATGCAGTACCCCTCAGGTGGATACAGGCTGCGGACAGGGCCGGTTTTTGCTATGGGCAATGTGGGCGACCGCCCAGGGCGCAATCTATGTGAAAAAAAAATAAAAATAAAACTCGCCAGTTTTCTAGTCTACCGCTCATTTCCATGTCAGGTCAGTGGAGTGGCGCTGGGCGGCCTCATTGTCACGTCAACTCGCTGCTGAGAGTCACACAGGTTGTGTGTGTGTCAAAATAGGCAAGGGGGAGGGGGGCGGGGGATAGACTGATGATCCCAGGCCACACAACACAAACTGCCTCCAACGGGCATCTACGTGAATTTGTTTACATCACGTGACATCGGTAATGATGTCGAGTCTTCATCTTCATCATGGATCAAAGTAAAAGACCAAAGAAGCCATCAGGTGCCCAGTTCAGAAAGAGAAGAAAAGAGGAGAGGAGAAACGGGCAAAAGATAAAGGTATGCAGATTTCTATGAGTAACGTGAGTGACAGTAGCCTATAGGCTATTTATTAGCCTCTTGCTAATATGTTGCTACTTAGCCACAGAAGACGACTGTATTTGGTTTGTAGTTTTGCTGAACTAGCAACTATTAGAATTGAGGCATCATGTCATGCAACTAATACTACTAATAATAATGCTATACGCTATATGCTAACTTAAATAACTTCTAATATACATTGACATGGCATTTTGTAAGCTACATGTGATATAGCTTTTTGAATAATTTGTAGTGAGTTATGCTTAGTTAATAGGATGTTAACAAATGTTAATCAAATGTGCATTATGGTCATTTTAATTGGGTAACTGATACATGTGTGATGTAAGTGTGACCTAACTTACATATTGTATCTTAATTGTAAATTCAGAGGCAATATTTTGGAGCTGGAGCACCCACTGGCCAAAATGAGGAGTCAGATACTTCCACAGCAGCCACAGACATGGTCCTGGAGTCTGATGAGGAGCCATCTACCTCTGCAGCCACATGTTCCTTGCAGGACTCCTCAGGTGTGTGTGTGTGTGTGTGTGTGTGTCTGTATGTGCAAAACTGGTGTGTTATCATAACTGGAACCGTTCAGATGGTATTAATAGGATGATGCAAAACAAAACTTGTACTGTATGTAAAATACGAAAAAGTTTACTGCAGGAATCTTTTTTTTATGCTCCATAGAATAGCCTTTTTTTTTTTTTTTTAGCTTTCTTCAGGGATTTTTCAAGCATGGTTATTAGATCCTGTGATGAAGGATTTGTGCAATTTACATTTGTGTTTATATACTGTATTTCATTTATTTATCTTGTTTTTTTCTCTGTTCTTGTTACCTTTTTGTATTTAAGATTATATATAATAAAATAATACAAATAATGTAATATATTGTCGTGTTTGGGGGGGGTCAAGGGATGGTTCGCCCAGGGCGTAAATCTAGCCAGGACCGCCCCTGGCTGTGGACATACAGGGGGCTATTTTTTAGGACTCTCGAGTCATGCACTGAGCCAGGATATCCAACAAATATGTCCAAAAATTGGCACTGGTGGTCACACACGGCTTGCAACTGCATAGAGTGGAACAATTTCCAGTTAAAATAACACCGCGCCTCTGCACCGGGTGGCTTTATGCGGACATGGCAGCCATCAATGCTGCCCACAACCCTGGCGAATGCTGGTGATCCAGCCAAGCGTGCAAAGCCATCTCCAATTTGTTGCAGGTCATCAGGGAATGGAAAGTGGATGACTCTGTTCTTTATTGTTAATATTTTGTCAGCAACCCTGTGGATGACATCGTGGACTGTGGACCGTGGGATGCCAAAAGCTCTCGACACAACACGGTAGGACGTCGCACTCGCCAGCCAAAACAAGAACACAAGAACCTCGAGGTCATGACTCCAGCCGTGGTCAAATGGACAGCGGAGGACGTGGACAAGATGAGCCACTATGGGTCTTGAGAGGGGGAAGTCCGGGCGGAGGTCACTTTGGCCATCAAAATATAAGGCCAAAACAGGGATCTGGTGGTTCACTCTACAATAGTGAGATGGTTGGTCACGCTGTAAAAAAAAAAAAAAATAAAACATAGATAACAGTGTCATAAAATGAAATGTGCAATAATAATTATTTTAACTTATTTATTCATGTGTGTTTTTTATTAGCTACTGTACAGCTGAATTTCCTCTAAGGGATGAATAAAGTATATCTATTTATCAATCCATCTAATTAGATGTATGAACAAAGTTGTGCCATGTCTGTTTCCACAGGAGGGGGTGTAGTTTGACAATACGAGTGAATTACTGACACTGACAATACATTAATGATTTAGATGTCTTGTGTAAATGTAAAATCCTTCATCTTTATACTTACAATGGGAAGACGTCTCGCTAGATTAGCAAGAGCCGCGAATCTCACTCTTCTTCTCCTCGTTTGTTGGATGCGTATTCTCCTCCTTATCAAAATCATCTGGATGATGGTGAGTAAGTACACCAGTAAATTAATGTTCGGTGGCATTTTGGAAAGCTCTGAGACTCGTATGAAAATGAAATGAAGTAAACAATGAATGAAAGAAGTAAATGGGGTCTAACTATAGCTCTGATCGCACGGTACAAGACAAAAGAGAGCAAAAGGTGGCGCGAAAATGGTGTATATATATACACATACATGTATATAGTATATATGTTTTATATATATATATATATAATCGGGATGTACATAAACTGCTTGTGTTTTGACTCAAAATTAACAGTATACTTTTTAAATACTCATTTTAATATTTAATTTTATTACGGACACAACCGGCGTTGATGTATGATGTTTCAACTGTGCGACAGCAGTGACGTAATTAACGGCGCCTGAGTAGTGTCCGAAAGTGCTTTTTTCTTTCTGCGGATGAGCTCACTATATAGTCCACTATGTTGGACTCCCTATGTAGGGAGTAGGGAATGAGTGAGTGATTTCGGACACAGCCTTGATGTCTTACGGCGGAGTCTAGAACGTCATCACAGGTCGGCCATCTTGGTACAGGTTAGCTTTCTGGCTGGATCTGTGGAACCTGAGGTAAGGTCAGTGATCTGCACAAACGCTAATACTCTTATCTCGCTGAAACCTTGACAGATTTACAAACAGTTTGGTTTCTTCCAAACGTCATTAACGTGGTTATAATTCTGGATGCTTGAACATGTTGAAATCGCATCTTTTCTCTTTGAAGAAATCATCACAGTTTTAGTTTGAAGGATTTTTAGCTCCTCTTCTGGGTTTATAATGGGTGTGTATTGCGTGAGCTAGAGTGCGTGACATCATCGCTAGAGTGGAGAGCAGCTGCAAAAACTTTAGAAAAAACTCTCTTCAGCTTGATTTGGGTCCCACATCTTTTACTTCACATAGACAATATATACATAGAAATGTAGGAAATCGTGTTGGCTTTCAGATGATGGTCTTATTTCAGATGTAGGACTTAAACTTTTGGCTGTAGAAGCCCTCGAGCGACAAGCACTCCAGCAACTCCCCCATAAGCCGCAGTGTTAACTTTGAGCCTAAATTTCTTGAGGAGACCAGACGGTACCGGTTTTGTCTCTCGCTCTGGCTCCCCCATTTTTCACTCAACAGAAATAAAAAAACACACCACAGGTTCAGCAATGTCTCCTGTTACTCACTGTATACATATTTTGGCCATAACCATTACACTTTTGTCTAGACCTGCAGGTGTTTAGGAGGTGTTTTCTCATTCATCCTTATGGGGGATTTTTCAAATTTCATTTTACTACTGCTTCAGCATACGTTCAGCTATAGAAACCGTTCAACTATCAACATGTTCAGCTTTTTAAGCTCCTTCAACCTTGTACTGTTCAGCTTTTTAGCTTTTCAAGTTTTTCAAATATTAAACTTTTTGAAAAATAATAGTAATATGGAAGCAAATGTGAAAATCCTTAAATCCTCTTCAAAACTCATCCACTTTCAACCTCTTCTTGTGTTAAAATATTTTCATTCAAAATTGGAAATATGGTTATTCGTCTCAAGGCCTCAATTATTCATAAGTATGCAGTGTCATAAATACATCTCTGTACAGGGTGGGGATTTCAACATGCAGCATTTCTTGATGTATAGCCTATTTGTAAAGGGAAATATTGTAGTCTACCTATTTTAGAACGTTATTATATTTTTTAGAACATAACATAATTATAAGTATGCATTGTCATAACTACATCTTTAACGTTTATAACAAACCAAACCGTTCGGTTGAAAATTGAGCAAGTTATGGTTATTTAAAAAGTACATGTTTCATTACCAACAAAATGTTATGGGTGAGCAAGCTACCTGTACCAAGGTGGCCGACTTGTGCGGACGTTCGACTCCGTTGGCCAGCAACGCGGACGAGACATCTAGCCTTTATATATATATATATATATATCTATGGTTACAAGGAAGTAGCAGTAGCAGAAGTGAAAGATGGACTGCTGAGGTGTGTATGTTGATGTCACGTGTGAGAAATATCCCTAATTACATCAATAAAGCACAAGAATGGTTATGAGTATCAGCAAATAAGATGATGATTAAGCTAAACTGTGTCCATTTTGATGTGTTTGATGAATTTAGAGGGGAGATAGAGCGCACTGAGGTCAAGGTGTGACTTGGCGCGTGAGCTGCACACAGGAGTGAGAGTGAGTTTAAGACTATTCACAATATGTGTTTTAGGCTCATGCAAGAATGTTTACTTGAAAATGTATTTTGTTCATTAGTGTAATTTACAGTATGTTTTCTGTGAACTAAAGAATATGCTGTTATGTGACTATGAGTTATGTGGCTGGGAAAATGTATTTATTTGTTTTTCTGTTTTTTATTTTATTTATTCAGAAAGAGCCACTACTGTTTTCTAGTCAAGTCTACAGTCCCTTTTAACTAGAGCAAATGTCTAGGACACAGAGATAAGTGTTTGAAGTTAAGCTAACTGAGGTTTACCGTCAGTGTGACGTACAGTGAGGAAAAATATTTTGTTTGTTTGATACTGATTACCTCAAATCCTCAAGATTGCAGTGATAATGCTGTTTCTTTATAAATTGCAGTCGGGGAATAAAAGACCCACAATAATTATTATACTATGTCGGTCTCCTCATTTATGACCTGGCCACACTTGTTTACAACAAATGCATTCTGCTGTTGTATTTTGTTATTTTTCAATGCAAGTTCAGTAAACCACACTTAGTGCTTCACTTTGAATATGAAATTTTAAAATAAATTTGTGATTTTAGTACCCTCTAAGGTTAAAACGTGACTGATTTAGTGTAAATAACAACTATATTAATACAACGGTCTACCAAGCCCAGGGGGCCAGAGGTCTAGAGGGGCCAAGAGCCCCAAAACATTTGTGGCATGTGAGCAAGGATGGATTACTGAATGAGCCTACCGGGCCCAAGAGATCAAGGGGCCCTGAAGCCCAAGTCGTTGTGTGAAGTAACTACCTCAATAAGTCAAAAAGCCATCCCAAAAATGCACCAGAATACAGGAAATCACATCTACCAAATTCAGAATTTTCTGGGGGAGAACCCCCAAACCCCCTCAGCGTTCGACACGGATTAATTAGATTGATGTATGATGTTAATGTAAAGCAAAATAAAAGTATTTAATGTTTAAATATTATTTGTTTCCATTTTTTAATGTGCCCCTCTGATTAAACACTGGCCCCTCCGGGAAAATTTGTCTAGAACCTGCACTACAATAATAACATGTATTTTGATTCAACACGCACTTGTTGACTTGACGTGATGAGAGTGAACACGTAGTACCACTGAAGCCCGCGACTGAGCCGTCTGAAAGTCCAGAGGGTGGAAATTTGGATTCAGCATAAATATGTCTATGGTCTTTACACTGGTGGAGTTGACTGCAATTAGGTGTGTTTTGACAATGAGTGAATACTGCTCTCCAGTGTTCACAATGAGGCGTTACTACAACTCGTCAGTATTCCAGTAGGAATAATTCAAATATTAATGGGCAGTAATAATATTGGCAAATATATTTGTGTCAGTGTGTGTGTTTTTTTTTTTTTGGGGGGGGGTTTGTGCTGAAAAACATTTTTTTTTTAAACTCTTGTTTATATACAGATATTATTATTATTATTATTATTATTATTATTATTATTATTATTACCATTATTATTATTTCTGCATATTCTGAACTTTGAATGGGAGCAGCTGTTACATAAACAATTTCGCCTCGGGGATAATAAAGTATTTCTGATTCTGATTCTGATATTATTTTGCACCCTTTATACTGCATTTAACTGACCAGTACATACAAGCAGGTTTTGAAACACAATTCAATCTACTACGTTATCTCATTGGAAATACATATACCTGAAGTCAAAAGCAGTCAATATGTTTCAATGCATTATGCAAATGAAATTACATCTTTGGGGGCTCTTTCAAAATAGTTATAAGAAAATGGGACATAGCATTATTATCATATGGAGAGACTTCTTTTATTTTTGGTCAGATTCCTTTTAAAGTTTTCAGGCTGTATAAAAAACACTGAATTGTAGCTGTGAAACCACCACACTTTACTAAAAGAGACAGATTGCACTCCACCTGGCTTCACCTGGAGGTTGTTGCATAAAGCAGGACTCTAGAGCAGGCATAAAAGCTGTGAAAATGATCAGGCTCTGTACTAATCTGACTGATTTAAAATCAAACATATAAAACTTACATATCAGGTCCAGGGGTCCGTTTCACAAAGCAGGTTCAACAAACTCTGAGTCTAACCTTGAACTCTGAGTTGATCTACTCTGAGATAGGAAACTCTGAGTTTTCGGTTCCAGAACAGCTGATTTGAGTTAGTTTGATCAACTCGGAGTAGTTTCACCTGGAGTTAAGCGCGTGCGCCACAAGTATAAAAAGACAGCGTCAATGGAGCCCCGATTCGACGAGTCACCATGGCAACGGGGAAGAGGAGGGCTACGTTTTTTTTAATTAATGCGCCCATACGGTGAGTTTGAGCACGTTTATTAGAAGGAAGTGTAAACAGCTTAAGATGAAACATAAAAACATTGTTCAAACAGGTAAGACCTCGGCATTATCTCATGGGGGTACCTCATTTTGATCATGTTTTACATTGTAAAGTAAATATTAAGTGGCTGTTTGACTGTACAGTTGTTTTATCTCCAACATAATGCTGTTTTCACACACATAAATGTCTTCTCATCTATATCATGTTCTGTTAAATAATCAAGCCTGTTTAAACTAACACAGACTTACTCAGCCAACAGAAAGAAAGCAGATGCCCGTAAAACGGGTGGTGGCCCAGCACCGCACCTCTAACAGAGGCAGAGGAGCTGGGCCTGAGCCAGAGTTTAGGAAGGCCAGTGGCTGAGCTCATCCTCTGAGCTCACCCCCCAAGACACAAGTGCTTTTATAAAATATAATATGCCTAGACCTATATATGTATTTTAAGCCTATTCATAAAAATATGTATTTCCCTTTCATGACTTTTTTTACTTTTGTAAAGTGCTCTGCATCTCCGACGTTGTATAAAAAACTCCCATTTGCAAAAAACCGCAGCACAACACACAATATCTGCTGGGATGTGAGAGCATGACTTCGGTTGGTAATGTTGGAAATGTAAGGGCGGATTAGGTTGTGTATGTAAATGATGGACTGTGACGTGAAACGGTACCGCTCAAAAAGATAATTGTCTGGAAATGCAAGAACATCTATGCGCGGTCTGATAATCATCTCCCGACGAATATTTAATTCTCTGCGCAGTAATGCTGCACCTTCATCCACGGGATCATTATCAAAAGGACATGCCATGGTAGTGAAAATAGTCGCCACCTAATATAACTCCTAATGTCGCCTACTGACTGATTTTTGCAATGATTTTCTCAAAAAACAGACGGCAGAACTATATTACGCCAAAACTCGCCTGCTGACTGAATGAATGAATGAATGAGGAAATCAAATACCGTGTGTGGCTGAAAGAGGCGGAGACAGAGAGAAACTCGAGGTTTGTTGAGAAAAACCTGGTCCCGACCAGGTTAGGTTCATAGAGTATGTTACCATGGTAACTGACCGAGAGCTTAAGTTACCTCTCTCTGTGAAACAGGCTAGAGTTACCCCTCTCTCTCTGGTTTGAGTTACCTCCCTTTGTGAAACGGAAAACTCAGAGTTTCCCTCATTTCAGGGTTAACAGACTCAGAGTTTTCACTAAACCTGCTTTGTGAAACGGACCCCAGGAATACATTGCAGCTTAAAAAAGTGTTATTTTTTTGTGACTGAAATAGCTCAAGGAGGCTCAATGTTTTTTTTTATTTCAAAGTGAACCTAACACCTCTGGCTCAACAGAAAGGCAAAAAGTCATGGGGATGTGTCATATTGTGTGGCACTGCTTGCTGGGCTACTGACATAGACAGAACTGCGTGTGAAAACTGAACACACTGCAGAAGAGTACATTTAAGCACTTTTGACTCACTGGGACAGAGATTTATTTGATTCTTTATCATAAAGCACAAATTATGGTTTGAGTTGGAGCCTCTCTTCTCATTTTTTACCCTAAAGTATGCAAAAAAAAAATTGCATAGTAGTGAAAGGTTTACTTCAATGTAAATTCCTTGCTTTTTCACTGCTGTATTGGCGCATGTAATTCAACGTTTCAGCTTTCATCCATATGAAAAAAAATCAGTTCTCTTCATATGAAAACACAAAACAGAAATAGTGACTCTGCTTAAAAACAAGTGGAGAAAGATATTGATGAAATTTGCAGTAATGAAACATTAGTCATAGGTATTCATTTCCTCAGGCTTGGCTTGGCTGTGATGTGAATACAACACCCAGGTGAACACGTTAGTTAACTCTCCTTTTCAGGCGCAATGCTATGGTGTGTGTTTAAGTTAAGGCTGGTGACTTGTTAATAACTTTTCATTTGTCTCTGTCGGTGCTGAGTTTGAAAGAGAGACTGAAGTTAAAGATGTTAAAAAAGTAACCACCATTTTTTGGCCTCTGTGTGGTCTGAGCCTAGTCAGGTGCTTGATTGGTACTACACATGTGCAACTCATCAGAGATCAGAAAAAAGAGAGATGTCTCACTCCTTAGCAACTGCAGTTATCAGCTCTGGAAAAAACAATGTGTCCAATTCAGAATGTTATTCATTAAGTCTTTTAAAAACAAGTTTGACATGTTCTGTATATCTTTTCTTCTTCCATTTTTCCATTGGGTTCACGATGATGAATGGCACACAAGGGGGGACAAAAAAGAAAGGCAAACTCATCCACTGGCAATGTGAACGATATCAATTGCCAATATAAGGGGGGTTTACCCATGTTTAGTCAGATAGTTGTTTGAAATGAGTCACACCAAGCATGATTCACATCTTCAATTGAAGAGTTAAAGCATGAGTCATTAGCCTGTAGCCATAACCCTGTAGCAATACAGGGTTACCAGTGATAATATCCTTTATACAATCACATTTCATCAAATCACAACTGGTGAACCTTGCCCGACTTGCATGTGAATGACTGAGCCTTTCAAAGATGTCCCTTTCATACCCAGTCAGGATACTATCATCTTTTACAATGAACCTGTTTACCTCTGGAATGTGCCAAACAGGTGTTTTTGGAGCATTCCACAACTTTCCCAGTCTTTTGTTGCATGTCCCAAAATGTTTCTGTTGTGTAAAACTCTATTATAATACAGTGTGTTCAAATATAACAAGTGATTACAGTAAACAGATGGAACAGCTAATGGAGTCAGGCATTGGGTGTGCTAGAAAGGTCAACCAATGAGAAGGGCCATATACAAATCAGTCGATGTCATCCACCATTAGAATTGGCCCTCAGGGGCAGGTTTTTCAAGAAATAGTTGGAGACCCTTCAGCATAAAAGCAGGAGCGCAGAAAGAACTTGTTCAGTTCACTCCCGGGATTGAACTCACTGTTTATTGGTGTTGCTGTCTTGTAGAACCTAATAAACTCCTTTGTACCAGACACAGCCTACACTGAACAGGTTTCTATTTGGTGAAATGTTGGAGCTAGTCCCAGGACTCATTTGGCCCATTCTTGGTCCCTTGGGACTCAGCATTTCCCAACTTGTTTGCCATTAAATTCAGAAGAAGCATATATTTACAAAAATCAGTTATGTCTTAGTATTGTTTTCAATTGAATATATGTCAAAAAGGATCGGCAAATTATCACATTCTGTTATATTTATTTTACACAGCTTCCCCAACATTTTTGGAATTGGGATGTAACATATGCGGAAACCACGCATTATAGACCATATTCACACGATGGCCATTTTCCTCTAACATCACACTCAGGGTGGTTAGCTCAAATGTTGTACTGCTTTGCACCAGGTTGCAAGACATATGAACGTAGGGAATCTGAAAAATTGCATTGAGCAGAACTGCCAGTATTTTTTTATAATTTATAATTACATGAAATGATTAAAAAATAACCACAGATGAACACCACATGCATAGACTGCACATTTATCACATGGTTCGGATGACATTTTTCCTTGAAGTATATCCACTGCCAGACACTGAGCAATGTCGTGCAGCTTGCTGTAATTCAAAATATTTACATTTCCCATAACTGGCTTTGTTTCTTTGGATGAAAGCACTGAACTTCAGGGAAGGAATCCCTGCAATTGAAATGCTTAAATTCTTGCTGTCCATGTTTTTCTGCATATACTCATGACATAGCTTGGGTTTCATCTCTGCTAACTGAGTGGTGGTGGTGTGTACTCTTCTCATTCAGTCATCTGTGAATCTTCATCAGTTTCTGTTCAAATGGTGATTTTTTTTTTGTCTTTTATCAAGCTCCCTTGTAGTGATGGGATACTCGATTCCTGGTACCGACTTGAGTTTGTATGAGTCACTCACTAAAGTGAATCGGGTTTTTGAGTCACTTGAGTCAGTCACCCAGAGTGTGCGCCACGGAATGTACAAACAAGTTCCAGCACACTGCTCAGGTGAGGGACTGCCTCTCTGAGAGCACAGGAGCAGGGAGGGAGAGAGAGCGAGTGAGCTGTGAGGTGCCTGTGAACTGCGAGTCTGAGATGCTGAGTCCTGAACGGTGCGGAGCAGCGAGTTTCTCGGGTAAGGGAGGGGCTCTACGAGCTGGGAGGGAGAGTGAGTGAGCTGTGAGCTACAAGTTGCAGCTACTGAATCCTGAACGGTGCGGAGCAGCGAGTTTCTCGGGTAAGGGAGGGGCTCTACGAGCTAGGAGAGCAAGTGAGCTGTGAGCTGGAGCTACTGGGTCAGTCAATTGTTCTTTTTCTCTATCAGCCTGTGTTACAGCTCAGCTCGGGGCAGAAAGGAGAGGAGACAGGGGAGTTGAGTTGAAAAAAATGACCAGAGCCGTTGCTTCAGCCACGGAGCTAATACAGCAATTAGCTTGATACATTTACGCAATTGCAGTAAGAATAACAGTTGTGTGGCATGTCTCCTCTTTGCAGTTAGCTGGTGGTAGCAGCGGTGAGTCAGTGAACGAGTTAATGGAGACAATGACTCGTAACTCCCGAGTCAGTAAAAAGAATCTGGAGTTTTGAACGATTCGTTCATGAATCGCACATCACTACTCCCTTGCTCTCTCTGTATTTATGATCCTTAGTGAGAGCCTCCATCTGCTATTGGGATGCAAGTAGAAGGGATCACAACACTGTTTCTGAAAAAAAGTTATATTTCACCAAAAAGTATTTCAGGTAATGCAAACAAATTGTGGCATCATCTGTCCAGTCGAAACTTCCACATCTTAACTTCAATAGTTATCCAGATCCAGATTTAAGCCAGTGCTGTCATAGATAACAGGGACCGGACCCAAATGCAAGACACAGTACTCAGAAAAGCAGTTTAAGTTCAATATTTATTTGTGACACAGTGAATCAATGTGCAGGGGGGGAGGGGTTTGGAGAATCCAGAAATCCCACGTGGTTAGGTGAAGGTGGCAGGTGAATCTCAGTCTCTTTGTTAGGCGTCCCCACATGTAATGGTGGACCCGTGTCACCATGCGGTCTGCGTCCAACGGGGAGATAAGCTCAGAGGGAGAGGAACTCACGGCTGGGATTGACGGCAGTCAATCAGGCAAGACAAGGCAAAGCAAGGCAGGCAGGCAGAAGTGAACGCTCTTGCTGATGGTACGATCTGGCGATGAGTGGCTGGAAATCCAGAGGCTTTATAGAGTGGACAGATTGCGGAAATGAGTTTCACCTGGTGCTACCTGCAAGAGAGGGTTGGCCACACCCACACACAGAGAACACAGACAGAGGGGAGAAACAGGAGGATCAGACAGACACAGGAAAACAGACAACAGAGGAGAAGGAGGGGCTGCCATGACGTGAGTCATGACAGTACCCCCCCCTCAATGACCGCCTCCAGGAGGTCTCCCAGGCTTGTCTGGGTGCTTCTCATAAAACTCCCGGAGGAGTGAGGGGTCCAGAATGAGGCCCCGAGCGATCCAGCTCCGCTCTTCAGGGCCATACCCCTCCCAATCCGCCAGATATTGGTAGCCCCTACCCCTGCGACGGACGTCCATAATCCGCCGGACAGAGAAGGCAGGGTGACCATCAATGAGCCGGGGGGGTGGAGGGGCGACGGTAGGAGGGCATAGGTCGCTGGTAGAGACCGGCTTCAGCTGGGAGACGTGGAATGTAGGATGTATCCTGAGAGACTGAGGAAGTTTCAGGCGAATGGCAGCAGGATTAATGACACTTTCCACTTCGAATGGCCCAATAAAACGGGGAGACAGTTTTTTGGATTCCACATTGAGTGGGATGTCCTTAGTGTTAAGCCAAACCTTTTGACCAGACCTGTACACTGGAACCTCTGATTCTGCTCACGAGTGCGCAGGAGAGCCGCCCTGGAGTCCTTCCAGATCCTGCGGATCCTGCGCAGGTGGTGCTTGACTGATGGCACAGCGATTTCGATCTCCTGAGAGGGGAAGAGAGGTGGTAAGTAGCCAAGCGAAGCTTCGAAAAGTGTCATACCTGTGGCAGATGAAGTCAGGGAGTTGTGTGAGTATTCAACCCAGGTGAGATGGGAACTCCACGAAGCTGGGTTGTGAGCGCAGATGCATCTCAGGACAGTTTCCAGGTCTTGATTTGCCCTTTTGGTCTGGCCGTTGGACTGGGGATGATGACCGGAGGAAAGGCTGACGGTGGCTCCCAGCGCCCGGCAAAACTCTTTCCATACTCGAGAGGTGAATTGAGGGCCTCTATCAGATACAATGTCCAAGGGTATCCCATGAATCCGGAACACATGGTTGACCAGCAGCTCAGCAGTCTCTGCAGCTGAGGGTAGTTTGGCAAGGGCAACGAAATGTGCAGCCTTGGAAAAACGGTCCACAATAGTCAATATGGTGTCATTACCTTCAGATAGGGGTAATCCAGTCACAAAATCATTAGCTATGTGGGACCATGGGCGGCTGGGCACTGGGAGCGGATGCAGGAGACCAAACAAATGGGACAGACAGAGAGGTTAGTTTTGTGAGTGGGGCTACTACCTGGCTGTAGTTCCTCACGAACCGTCTGTAGAAATTAGCAAAGCCCAAGAATCTCTGGAGCTGCTTCCGTGAGTTAGGCTGTGGCCACTCCATGACTGCCTGGATCTTGGCTGGGTCTGCCCGCACTTGTCCACACTCCAGAATGTAACCTAGAAAGGTCACTGAGGAAGCATGAAACTCACACTTTTCATGCTTGACAAACAACTTATTCTCTAACAACCTCTGGAGGACCTGCCGCACATGCACAATGTGCTCCTCGAGGTTGCGGGAGAAAATCAGGATATCATCTATGTAGACGAAAACAGAGTGGTTCAAAAAATCTCTCAGCAAGTCATTAACAAGAGCTTGAAAAACTGCTGGGGCGTTAGTTAGGCCAAACGGCATAACAAGGTACTCAAAGTGACCTAATGGGGTGTTAAAAGCCGTTTTCCACTCGTCCCCTTCTCTGACGCGGACCAAGTGGTAGGCATTACGCAAGTCCAGCTTAGTAAAAATGGTAGCACCATGGAGAGGCACAAAGGCAGAGTTGATCAGAGGCAAAGGATACTTGTTTTTAACTGTAATATTGTTCAAGCCACGAAAGTCAATACAAGGTCTCAGAGTCTTGTCTTTTTTCTCCACAAAGAAAAATCCAGCTCCTAGTGGAGAGGAAGAGGGTCGGATGATACCTGAGTCCAGAGAATCCGTGATGTACCTTTCCATGGCTTCGCGTTCCGGGGCTGAGAGGTTGTAGAGCCGGCTGGTAGGAAGGGGGGCTCCAGGCAGTAGGTCGATGGCGCAGTCGTATGGCCTGTGAGGAGGTAAAGACAGGGCCCTGTGCTTGCAGAAGACCTCAGCCAGGTCATGATAAACAGGAGGCACAGAGGAGATGTCAGGGGGCTCTGGTGGAGCAACACCTTTCTTTAAGGAACATGAGGGCTGAGCTGATTTGAGACAGGAGGAATGGCAGAATGAGCTCCAACTAACAATCTTGCCAGCGGCCCAGTCGATCACAGGGTTATGAATCTGCAGCCATGGAAGGCCGAGCACTAGGGGAGCATGAGAGGAAGGCATTACGTGAAAAGATATATTCTCTCTGTGGTTGCCAGCCAACAGGAGAGGTAACTGCAGGGTTTGCTCGGAAATGTGAGCTAACAAATCTCCATTGAGGGGAGGGTCAATTAGTTCAGTGGCTATCTGATTGTGTCTAACAAAGTTAGAGTCAAGTAGGTTGGAGTCAGAACCTGAATCGACTAGAGCCTCAAGTCTATAGGTATTACCATTAAGGAAAATACTAGCATCAATGTTTATGCGTCTTCGGGGGAAACAGGGTAATACTGTGCTACTCACCAGAACCCCGTCTGTGACTGGTGAGGCTGCGGGTCTTAACCGTAGAGGACATGCTGCTAGTCGATGTCCAGGTTCTCCACAATAGATACACAGGCCTTCTTTAAATCTTCTGTTCCGCTCGGTGGGTGTGAGTCGATTTCGGCCCAGCTGCATGGGTTCTTCGGCTCGTGGAGGTGGAATGGAGGAGCTGGTGTTGGAGGTCTTGGTCTCAGGAAACCGGTAGGACCATCCAGTAGCAGCAGCAGTACCAGGGGAACCAGTTTGGGAGCCCTGCAATCTCTCCCTACGTCTCCCTCTCAACCTGTTGTCGACCTTGATGGCTAATGCTACTAGCTCCTGCAAATCTTTAGTCTCAGCTCTCCCCACTATGCTGTCTTTAACGGCCTCATTTAGCCCCTTCATGAAAATACTCTGCAGAGCCCTATCATCCCACCCCAGTTCAGCCGCCAACGTACGAAATTCAATGGAGTAGTTGGCAGCGCTAAGGGAACCCTGCCGAAGGCTAAGCAGCCGATTGCTAGCGTCACTACTAGCTACAGGGTGGTCAAACACAGAGGACATATCTGCTGAGAATTCGTCAAAGGTAGCGTTAACTGTATGTGGGCTGTGCCAGAAAGCAGTACCCCAAGACCTAGCCCTCCCAGTTAACAAACCCAACACATAGGCTATTTTGGCTCTGTCATTACAGTAGGTCAAGGGTTGCAATTCAAATACCAGAGAGCATTGAAATAAGAATGACCTACAGTCACCTGAATTACCCTCGTAGCGCTCGGGTGCAGGAACAAAAGGTTCACGGGGATGAAAAGCGCCCACTGGTACTGCTGGAGGTGGGTTGAGAACCGGGGCAGGTGGGGGTGGTGTCTGCAGCTGTCTCTCCATCCGAGTGAGTCCGGAAGCCAGGTCCGACAAGGATTCCATGATTTTCCGAAGAGACTGGTCATGCTGACCAAGCAGAGCCCCCTGAGTGGCCACAGCGTGGCGAAGGCTCGTGAGCTGCTGAGCTGGGTCTGTGTCTGCTGGGTCCATGCTTTAGGCCAGATCGTTCTGTCATAGATAACAGGGACCGGACCCAAATGCAAGACACAGTACTCAGAAAAGCAGTTTAAGTTCAATATTTATTTGTGACACAGTGAATCAATGTGCAGGGGGGGAGGGGTTTGGAGAATCCAGAAATCCCACGTGGTTAGGTGAAGGTGGCAGGTGAATCTCAGTCTCTTTGTTAGGCGTCCCCACATGTAATGGTGGACCCGTGTCACCATGCGGTCTGCGTCCAACGGGGAGATAAGCTCAGAGGGAGAGGAACTCACGGCTGGGATTGATGGCAGTCAATCAGGCAGGCAGGCAAGACAAGGCAAAGCAAGGCAATGCAAGGCAGGCAGGCAGGCAGGCAGGCAGGCAGGCAGAAGTGAACGCTCTTGCTGATGGTACGATCTGGCGATGAGTGGCTGGAAATCCAGAGGCTTTATAGAGTGGACAGATTGCGGAAATGAGTTTCACCTGGTGCTACCTACAAGAGAGGGTTGGCCACACCCACACACAGAGAACACAGACAGAGGGGAGAAACAGGAGGATCAGACAGACACAGGAAAACAGACAACAGAGGAGAAGGAGGGGCTGCCATGACGTGAGTCAGGACAAGTGCCTTGGTAGACACAGTACAAATATGTACCTAGGAAATAAAAACACTGAATGAAATATTACAACCAGTAAAAAATAGCTATTTTTAATAAAAAATATGGAGTAATACTTTTTTTTCATATCTGCAAAGAATATTAACACTGAATGCAAGCTGGCAACAGCAATGCTGTTTTTCAGTTACGCTTTTCAGTCATGAAGAAATAGCAACTACTTTATCTATGAGTTGGTTCAAGGTTCAAATCCCAGCAGAGGGACATTTTTACTGTTTCATCCAACAGCACATGTATTGTTTCTTTACCGACACCATCTTCATATATACAGCCATCATACTGTTCAGTTAAATTTGATATACAATCTGCATTTGTTCCGTCCTTTTTTTTTGTTCTGCAAATTTGTGAAACAACTGTCAGGATATTTTGTAATGATTTGACCAGGATACAAATTTGGAGGTGCATCATTGTGAAAAACCCAAGTCTATTATGTAACATGTCTTTAAAGTCCTTGTCGGCTATCTGCCAGGTTTCAGCAGGGAAGGAACAAAGGCTTTACACGTACACACACACACACACACACACACACACAAGCACAGTTTGTTGTGATGGCCAACATATCAGCCCACACTGCTTCTTTCTCTGAGCTAGAGCTCCCAGGTTTAAAATAGCTCCTCTCCCTCTCAGGTCTTTACCATGATATCTGTGATGGTCTTACATAATCGGCACCTCCTGATCTTCTCTTGTGCTTCATCCTGGTGTTTGTATGCCATGCTGCCTGCCTATATCAGTTTCTCTCTTGCTCTGTCTTCAGTAGCTTTGACAGAGGAAACAGGGGACAAAATGGCACAGAAATGTTCATGGCAAAGCCTGCCTGTTCCAGCCTAGACAGACTGGGTAACATTAAAATTGATGTATTTTCAGCTTGTTTGGGTGCTTTTGCCTTGTGGTAACTGAGTAAAATGTACCGATGTCAGTAAGCTAACAGTGAGGATTTCACTCTTCCTACATGTAACAAAGAGTCTGTTTGTTTTGTGACAACTTCACCTCTTGCTATCCTCCCCCAGCTGCTAACCAGTTTCCTGCATGCTACAGAGCTCTCTTATAACAGTTCGAAAGTATTTTATTACTAATACATAGTCTATCAAATACTGAAAGAGAGTGTATCCATCACCAACTACTCAGCTGTGAAAATACACCCATCTTACCAGCTGGTCTAGTAACATCAGGCATCAAAAAAGCAGGGTATTCTATGGACGGATGTGATTATGTTGCAATGAATGTTGGATTTACATTCATTAGGTGGCCAGAATGTCTGCAAATAAATGTGAAAGTTAGTGTGTGCCTCCTGCATGTGCAAATATACAACTGTAATCAACAAATAAAAACAACCCCGCTGATGGAGGAGGCTAAAAAGGGGAAGAGCTAGAGTGATACAAACAAAAAGAGTGAACAGATGGGCATTCACTTGATGGAGTGCACTCCGGTGTTTTCAAATCTGTTCCCCTGCTGACATCTACAGAGCCTGTCTGGTGACATTTGAGAAAAAAAAAAGTGTGTCCAAAATTTAATAAGTGGTGGCCACAAATGAATAACACACGGCCACGAGATATATTTAAGGGTGCACTTTGTAGTTTTGGGAAGGAAATTTTAATCAGAAGAGAAAGATCTTTGACTAATTTTTTTCTTATGTCTAAACAAACTAAATAAACAAACTCTTTGTTTTTATGACTGAATAAACAAACTGATCTTAAAGGTCCTTTAAACTGAGGTGTGGGTGGAAGTTCCCACCTGAGACAAACATTCCACCTGGGTGCTGCTTACATTTACTGTGTTACTCCACAAGACATATGAAAAATAGAATGACGCCATTGTCATCTCGATTTTTTTTTGTTGTTGTTTGGATAATATGAAATCCTCAAAATCGAAGGAAATTACTTTCCTGCTGTTTCAATTAAATGAACACAAGTTTGGTCACACAAGTTTGGGTTTACCACACACCACAAAAGTCACTCCCGACACTTGCAATCAACAACAAAACTTTAAAGTTCCCCTTTAACCTCGCCAGGTCTTAATAATATACCAAACATCAAACAAATATACCTGTCGGATAACTAAAATCTGACGTTATGTTGCTAAAGAAAACTATGTTTAAGTGTACGGTGTCAGTAGGCTATTCAATAATAGTGGATGGGATAGGTGACTGGCAAGTTTGTGGGAGGGATGATGGGTGTGGATTGGAATGGACAGAAGTAAGACTGTAGATAGTGGTGAGTGTAAACTATGGGCTTTGTCCCTAGCGCATTGACAATGAGGCGTGGCTGGTAGATTGGCTGACCAAGGGAGGTGTAGGTTAACATCTGGCCTGGGTGTCTGTCTCTGGTAGACCTCCTCAGTGTAGACTCAGTGTCTGGTTGAGTCTGCAGGACCTCTCTGTCAGGGCTATTGACCTGAGACAAATCCTGTTCCTTGCGAGGCTGAGGTTCATCTGTTCATCACTCTCTTTCGATTTGTCCTTGTTCTTCTTCAATGACACTTACTCTTTCAGATGCAAACTCAACAGGAAGGGTTTCCCCAAAGTGAGAACCTATCTACTTAGGATGGTTGTGGATGGACCTCCTCTTTTGCCGTCATTGCGGACAAGGACTCTCTCTCTTGGCTGCAGAGTCACACCTCTGTTCTTTCATGTTCTGTCATAATAATATTTGCCTTAACACTGGCCTCTTGACTGTTGGTGTTTGCTATCCTGTATGCTTTGATCATTTTCTCTGCCCACTGTTACCCTCTCTCCCTCACAGCGTACCCTCTTGCTGTGTTTGTTTCTTCCTCTGCCACCAACCCGAAGAGTAGGTCAACCAGAAGAAGGGGATGTTGGCCACTGAACTGGTAGTATGGAAAGTAGCCTGTTGAATCATGCTTGGTACAGTTGTACACATGAATGACATGAGACAGTTGATCCTTCCAGTTCTCTCTCTCTGTCTTTGTCACCTAGAGCATTTGTAGCAGGGTTTGATTGAACCTCTCTGCAGGATTGCAGTGTGGATGATATGGGGAAGTCCTGGAACGGTTAACACCAGCGAGTTGTCTTAGAACTCTGAACAGCTCATTTTGGAACTCCCAGCCTTGATCATGATGGAGTTTTCCTGGGTATCCCAACTGTGGGACAAAGGCATTGAAAATCCTGTCAGCAGCAGTTTTGCTGGCCTTGTTTCTGGTGGGGTATGCTTGTGTATGCCAGTTCAAGGGGTGAACTTGATGTGAGACTTCCCATGGGTGCTCTGTCATGTAAGGCTGGCTTTTTCTGTTTTATGCACCAAGACTTTCTGCCAGCAGTCTTCTAACATCGCCTACTGTCTGTGGGGTCTTCTCTTTTAGTGCCTGAACTGCCTCAACATCCTTTGGATCCACCCTCACCCCGTCTGCAGATACCAGCCATCCAACATACCTGACCTCTTTTCCGAAATAACTCACCCTTTTCTGGCCTCAACTTAACTCTGCGTGCTGCAGGGCTTGTAGTACAAGGTGCAGCACCTCGACATGCTCTTCAAAGGACGTGAAGAAGCAGAGGACATCATCCAGATTGGGGATACAACACTCATCCCTCAGTGTGTTAAGCATTTCCTCCATACTTCTTTGGAAGGCTGCTGGTGCATTTGACAATCCGAAGGGTATCCTGACCTAGTCATATAAACCCCAAGGGGTCATAAAAGCAGTCAGGTGCCTGGAACCATTGGCAATAAAACCTTGGTGGTAGGCTTTACCCTGTTCTAAGAGGGAAAACCAGTGATAGCCTCCAACTGAGTCAATCAAGTCCTGTATTCGTGGGAGGGGATGTTTGTCAGGCACAGTCTTTCAGTAGTCAGTAGTCGATACAAATGTGCAATGACCCATCTTTTTTTCTCACACAAACCATAGGTGCGGTATATGGGGACTGAGACTTCACAACCCATCCTTTCACCAACAACTCTTGAATATACTCTTTTACTTCCCTGTAAAATGGCTTTGGAATGGACGCATAAGCCTTCTGAACAGGGATTTCATCCTTCAGTCTGATTGACATTTGGAGAGAGGGAATACATCCAATGTCGCTGCTGATGCGGGCAAATGCTGCTGACTCCTCACAAAGCATTTCCTCCACTAGCCAGTGTTGTTCTAGCGTTAGATGACTGAGATCAACAGGTGGGCGCCAAGGTTCAGTCAGGAGGTCTGTAAGTGTGGTGAGATTGTTGACTTAGCCCTAACTGTTGAAGCCTGTGCTGTTGAAGCCTGTCCTGCCTCACCTCGTTGTGTCTCTGTCTTTCTAATCTCTATGACTTTGGCTATGTGCTGGATGGAGACCAGCTGAATCTTCTTTTGGAGAAAAATTTCATGCGAAGTGTTGTTGGAAATGGGCACATTGACAAGTGGCCCCCTGCTCTTACTGATCTCTAAGAGGCCTTCTCCCACACTCAGCTCCTCTAAGGCTGTACTCTCTTCTGAGGGTTCATATAAGATGACAGGGTCAGTTGTGTCGAAGGTAGGTGGTAGTCTTCATTGTACATGCATGGCGACTATATCAGCAGAGGACTCTTGTCCATTGATCATCTCTTCCAGAATATTAGATCTTAATAGAGGCTGAGGAAAGGGAATGTGGCCGATCAGGAAGTGGACTTACATTGCAAGGTTTGGATTGTCATTTCCTGGAAAGTTGACTGTCAGCTCCAGCCATCTGTCGTATGGAATTGATTATCCATTTGCAGCATTAAGGTCAAAGCTTTTCCCTGGGTCAAGAAGCTCTTCTAGTGGTCATATTGGGTGATTTTGGATAAATGTCTCTCTCCAGGCTCTGTCAATGATGCTTACTTGTGAGCCTGAGTCAAATAGCACTGTTGCTGCATAACCACTGATGAAACATTTGAGCAGACTCTTCCTACCAATCAGTGGTGCTGTGCGACTGGTATTTTCAGGGGTTAGTGTCTCTTGAGAAGTGGGCCCACAAGCTCTCTTGCTGCATTATTTTCTGTTTTAAGTGTTGCTGGGACTAGAGCTGTGTAACGGCCTCTGGTTGTCCCTCAGCAGAGACCGACTCCTGTTTCCCTGCTGTCTGGCTCTTTTTAGACAGCCAACAGCCAAGTGTCCCAAATCGCCACACACAAAACAGTGGTTACAGTTCTCTGAACCCTGGAGTGAACAGTTAGTACAGCTGGGCATCTTACCTTTCCATGCGAAAGAGAGCTGACCTGCTGTAGGAGGAGGGGCTTTACTGGGGAATGACATAAGAGGGGGGCGTGCCTAGGGCTGGCTTAGTGCACACCTGCACACTGTGTGTGTATGTGTTGCTTTCTGTCTGGAGACATAACCTAACCTACGCTAGTTGTATATATCATGTACTTTTGCGCATGCTTGTGAAAAATGTGTGCGCATGTGCAGCCTTGTGTGTGCGTGGACATACTTTCTTTCCATGCTCGGCCCATCAAAATTCTAGATCTCAAGCCCCACCCTTGCCTCTATTTAGACATCTAATTCATTGTGTCTTGTGAGTGTTTGGTACCTATGCAAAGGCTGTTTATATACTTTTGGTAATTTCTTAGTGTTTCTTTGTTTTATTCAACATAGGACATGTAATGTCCACAGCAGATCTAGGAGAGCTGTGGTATATGACAGTGTTGTGTTCATGTAGCGCCCCCTGATGGAGAATATGTGACCCGTCACGAGAAAACCAGGAACAAGTCGGCCCAGCACAAGTCTGGAAAACAAAGAAAAATCGATTTTTTAAAAAAAATTGTGATTTTCGTTTTTTTGCAGAATATGTAAGTTGAAATCATGAAGCCACTCCATGTTTCAAATAATAGTATCGGTGGTTTTAAAACCTTAAACTTTATATTTGAATTTGGGTAGTTTTAGAGTAAATCCTCGCCACAGCTGGGACCTACTTGGGAGGAGGGGTGATCCCACAGTAAATTAGCATACTGGCTTTTCTTTGGCTGAAAAAAGAACAAAAGCACGTGAATAGCCAATCAGTTGCACGTTAAAGGGGTCTCACATGGCTACTTATGCAGCCGCTCAGCTTCATGTGTTCTCATCATTGAATGAAGATGGACGAAGAAAAAACGCATTGCAGAAGAGCTGAATCGTGGCTGTTACAGTGCAAATCTTTTTCAGTACTTCTTCAACAAGATAGATTCTTCTGGTTATGCCGATGCCGATTTCACTTCTGATTCTGAACCCGAACTAGAAGATGAAACTGAAGAAATCGACGAGAGCGACTGCATTACTTTGGAGAACATCCCTAATCTACAGTTGACTTTAGCCGAAGATGAAGAAGACGAAGAATACCTGGGCTTGCAGCGAAGGAGCTGGAGCGTAAGATATCAGAAGTAGAGTTCTCAACGGGTCGGGCCAGCCCGACAAACCCGACGGGACCCGAAGTTTCGGGCCGGGTTCGGGCCGAAAAAATACGCAAATGAGCCGGGTCGGGTCGGGCCTCGGGCTTCCTTTTTTATAAAAAACATTTCATTAAAAAAAACAAAAAATAAAAAAAATTGTAGGTTGTAAATTATATATTGTTTGCTGTGAATCATCGCTGTTCACGTTTGGTCAATCTGGGCTGGCTGCCTGCTTCATGGGGCAGACGCACACCTGACGACGCTGCGTGACGCACTCACGCCTATAGGCCTGGCTGGAGAAGATGGAGCTGGTCAAAAGTAAACTTGCCACAGGCGAATTCACCCTTGCCACTCGAGGAGTGGGGAAATCAGAGGTCTGGAAAACATTTGCAATGGTGGTGGATTCGGATGGAAACCAAACAGGTTATGTACAATGCACAAAATGTAAAGTGCTGATGAAGTACGACAGCAAAAAAACAGGATCGTCCAGCCTTAGCCGCCATGCATTGAACTGCTTGCCTTCTACGCCAACGCAGCCACAACAGTCATCGATGACAAAGTTCGTGGCCAGAAATGTTCCTCTCACAGCCAAACAGGCAGTGACCGAGAAATGCGTGCACATGTGCGCCAAGGACATCAGGCCGTTTTACTTTGTGCAGGGAGAAGGCTTTTTAGAACTGGCGCAGGAACTTATCAATGTCGGTGCAACCCACGGCAGAGTTCCAGCTAATTCTGTCCTCCCATCCCCTAACACAGTGGCAAAACGCTGTAAGGATCTGGCTGAGGAAAAAAGAGACGCATTTGCCAAGCAGGTAAAAGACATCCTGAAGAATGGAGGAAAATTGGGAATGTCAACAGACATGTGGACGGATGATTTCAGAAAGATTCACTATCTTTCAATAACATGCCACTACGTTACGGAAGATTTCGCCTTAATTGGGAAGAATCTGACCACAGCAAAGTTTCCCGTGGAGGAGAAGAAGACGGGCGAAAACATCAGGAGAGAACTCGCCAAGCTCTTGGTGACAAAGTTCGGGTTTGATCCACTATCCTTAAAGGACATTGTTTGGGTGACAGACCAGGGATCAAACATCGTGAATGCTCTCAGGTCATACAGTAGACTTGACTGCATGGACCATGTCCTAAACACAGTCCTCCGTCATGGCCTTGACAACGACACACTGATGCGGGTGGCCCCTGACTTCGGTGAAACAGTGACTTCAGCAAAGGAGCTTGTAAGGTAAACTACACATGTTGGCTACACTAGTTGTATACTGTTATAACGATATCATTATCCTGATAATCCATCACATGTTCCCATTAATAAATTACTATAGTGAGTCTTTAGTTTGTGATGGTTTGTTACACACACAGTGACAGTTACTACTCATTTGTGTAAGAGCACGCTCTTCCCCCCTCAGTTTGAATTAATTATATTCTCTCTATATAGATATGTGAAGCAGTCGGGAATGGCAGCGCAGCTTTCCAAGACACTCCTGCAGATGGTGGATACGCGTTTCAGCACCGTGTATTTGACCCTTAAATCTATTAAGGACATTTACGCGGAGCTGCAGGAGAAACTGGACGCGCGTGGAGAGAGTGAGCGAATAGAAAAAATAACCCCCGACACTCTGGGCATGTTAGTGTCATTTTTGGAGCCCTTTTATGAGGCTCAGCGTGAACTGGAGGGGGACAAATATCCCACTCTGCATCTTGTGCTGCTATGGGCAGAACGACTCAGACGTCACTGCCAGCAACATGCAGACGACACGGCACAGCTAGCAGCCGTGCGTCAACGGCATGCGCACCGGTTGGAGGAAAAACTGGCAAAGTCCATCACCGATCTCCACAAAGCCGCAACGTTCCTTTGGCCGAAATTCAACCAGTTGCGGATGCTGCCCGCAGGCCAAAGGGCAGATGTAGAGCTGTACGTAAAGTCCCGCCTGTTAGCTGCGCAGCAGCCGGTTCCGGAGGGCCCAGGTGACGCGAGCCAGGAGACAGATGCTGCTGCGTCAACATCAGCAGCAGCACCTGCTCCCGCTGCAAAGAAGACACCGCGCTTCGATCAGTGGGAGAATCTGTTGGGTGAGACGGGAACAGAGGAGGATGAGGTGGACAGCTACGTCCGTCAAAGGCCAACAATGACTGACGACCAGGACCTGCTGGGCTTGTGGAAGACCAACAGCAGTGTATATCCCAAACTGGCTCAGTTGGCGCGGCAGGTGCTCTGTGTGCCAGCCAGCAGCAGCAGCAGCGAGAGACTGTTCAGTGTGGCTGGCCGTACGATTGAGGAGAGGAGGACGCGCCTCAGTCCATCCACTGTGGACGCACTGCTGTTCCTCCACGATGCCTTGTAAACGTCCTCCACTTAGATGCCTGCCTGTGTCCATTAGTGTTTACGATGTGTGTGGTGTGTGAGTTGCCTGATTGAAGTGTTTGAGTTCTTTTTATATTGTGTGAATATTTAATTTAATATTTATTTACGGCATATTTATTTATATAGGCTATTTAAAGTTTCTGTTGTTTGTGTTAAATCTTTTAATTTTAAATAAAGTTTCATTTGAATTCACGTCTGCTGTCTGTCTGATCGTGATAACAAGTGTATGAGGAAAACAATGCAGGCGCGCGGGGGGTCGGGTTCGGGTCGGGTTCGGGCCGACAATTCATGCTGGTGTGTCGGGCTGCGTCGGGTTCGGGTTTAAAAACCCGCGGGCTGGGTCGGGTCGGGCTGTAATTTTCAGGCCCGTTGAGAACTCTACTGTCCTGACCACCCACTTTATAAGGAATTTGACCTCCTCCCATCTGGATGCCGTTTTAGGATGCCTAAGACCAGAACGCGGCGTGCCAGGGTCTCTTTTATTCCTGTTGCCATAGACAGGCTTAATCTCCCGGGCTAGGCTTGCCTATACTCTCAGGCCTCTGCACATAAATGCACTTTGGTATTAAAGTATTAAAGTGTTTTCTTTAATTCTTGCAGCACTATGCACTTTAACACATTGTGTGGACTACTTACATTTTTACTATGCACTGAGAGCATTATGCATTATTATTATTAGCAGTAATTTATTATTAGTAGTATGTTTTATTATTTGTACTACCTGTTTTTATGTACTACTGCACTATGTTGTGGCCAGTGATATGTTGATGTCTATCTCTTCTGTCGTGTTTGTGATGCCTGCTGCAAATTCAATTTCCCTCGGGATATAAATAAAGCTGAACTGAACTGAACTGAACAACAAAAGTAAGTATACCCCTGTGCATTATCACTAAAATGTTAAATGATTCAAAATTGTATCATCTTACAATAATTATAGCATTTTAGGGTGAAGGGTATGGTATTTTATCTTATTTGTAATTAAAAACCAATAGGTTAAATAGACTAAAATGAAAATACAGACCTCAAAGTACAACCTCAATGCAACAAAAGTGAGTACACCTTTGACCACCGAATCTAGCTGTACTAGATATTTGATATATTAAGCAGATATATCTTTTTAGAACCCTATTTACAACGCTACTTTACAAACCGGAAGAACTACCGATCCAAAAACCCCATTTCTAGAATATTAGCTAAAATATCTTAAATAAACCAACATATTTACTTTTTGTTAACATGTATCATCTAGATGCAGTGTAATTACTAGTTAGGCTGTACTAGATATTTCATATATTCAGTGGATTTATCATTATACGACCCTATCTACTACCCTAATTCAGAAACCGAAGTACTACAACTGTGGTGCTGATTTGTATCAAGCTAAATGGCGTGTATGCTGCCCTCCGTATATGTGTTGTGATACACTTTGGCAGTTAGACAAACTCCTTCCTGACATCACGACTCTGAAGACAGTTGTCCGTTGTCCACAGGTTTATTGACGTAAGAAAGAGTAAAACTAAAACACACAAAGAGCATAATGAATACATATAAAGTTGCTTCTTTTTTATACTTACACACACAACACCATGTAAATATACTGATTCTTAAATGAACTAAAGTGCTTGTTTTTAACTGCTATTTTTAATGTATTTATTACTTATTTATCTGTAAACCATTGTATTTTAACGCATAATCAACTATTTATTGACATCTATTTGCATTTATTCCCTTACATGAATTTTAACAACAGTCATGGCGGAGTAATCATGATGACTCGATCGACTTCCTGCATAAACTTATCAAACTAAACATTATCACAAAAATAACCATCTGCGATCATTAATAACATTAAACAAAATCAATACATACCAACGATGCCATCAAAAAGCATTAAACGCAGGAAGCAGGAGGGAAAATTAGCCAAAGCAGTGTCTCTGAAGCATGCTTGTGTTCATTTCCTGGTTATAAGCAAGGAAGTGAGTCACCTGACCTGTTCACATGTACTTCCTATTTTCAAAATAAAACCAACAAAATAAAAGCGTATTGATTGTAGCAAAACAGCGTGGCTCTAGGGAATTGTAGTTTTGTAGTGTAATTGTAATTGTAGTGTATTAGTGTTTTTCCTAGAATTGGAAGTTGTAAAGCCTGAATTGAGACTACACTGAGCAGTTTAAGGGGATGGTAAACACATATGTGTAATCAGATTTTAAATATCTAATTGTTAAATGGGTGAAAATTAATTTTATCCATATTTTATCCAGCGCCCCCAGTTGGTGACTATACTCACATGATAGCTGAGATCAAGAGTTCTCTATAACAGTTTCTCCTATGTCTGTAGTGCCTTTTTTGCTGAATTATAAGCCTTCAAACTTGCACCGAGGTCAAGGTTCAGAGGTCAGCATTTCAAAGCAGGAGCAATGTAGAATCTTCATACTGACATATGTTACTCTCCAGGTCGAGACCTTTCCAGTGATGTATTTGGTTTAGCTCCACAGCAAAGTTTTAATTTATTCGTTTCATGGACACACACAATCCCAGGCCTAGTTTCAGAGAGCACTGTACACCAGTATATTAAATTAAGCTGTTTGTTTGTTTGTTTTTTCTTTTTTAGTGGAAATAGTGACCAAAATGAGTCACTTTAAGAGCTTACAATACTGCTGACAATCTAGGGCATTACTACAGGCTTGGAGGAATTAAGGTTAGGGTTAGGGTTATGACTGAAAAGACCAACCTGTTTTTATTCCCAGGTCATCAAATAGCGATGCATGAATAGGCTACTATTTACACAACCCTGGAGATTTAATGTATCTTTATGATCCTTGGTTTTGGAAATTCATGTCAGTGTGACATAGCAATTTAATCAGAATCCATTTTATTAGCCAATGCAAGCATACAGAATGTGTCTAGATGTTTGCTCCCAAAAAACACTATTTACAGAATGGAATACTAAGAGTTTTTAATGGGATATAAAACTTCACATGGCCATATAAACTGGATGAAGACGAGGTTATCAAACTGGACTTTACATATCACATCCCTCATTTAATCCCTGCACTTGTCACTTTCATATATTTCATCAAACTGGACTTTAGATTGTGCAATGCATTCAACCTCTACTGATACATAATTACTCCATGGACCAGGTGCACACAAAATCTTAATCAGTTTGAAAAACATTCTGTAATTATTTTAGTAAATGATGCTCAAAGCATCTTATATTGCCACAGGTGGTTTTAAAACACAACATACACAGTAGCTGTGGGTTATCACAAAATACTGCCTACAATTCCAATTACTGTACTATCTGGACTATATATCACTCTGTATTTGTACGGAAGCGTATTGCTGCCACGTCAGAAAAAGAAAAATGGAGGAACAGAGCACATCCTGGGTCGGGGGGCATGCTGGAGACAGTCATAGTGGGGACAGGAGAGCCAGGGCCTGCAGAGCATGTTGGAGGCTCCACATCCAGGGGTTTGTGGAACCTATACGCTTTGCTTATAGTTGCCATATGGAAACAAATTCATTTTACCATTTTACAAAAAACTTATCACATCTAAACTGGTTTTATTGATGAAAATTAATCTGAGTCCGGGCTCGTCTGTTATCAACATCCGGGGTCAAACTAGCAGTAGCAGCTACAGGTAAACAAGCCGGCTGTCGCGGGTGCGCGCAGCTCAGAGATGACATCTTCCAGGTCAGAGGTAGTAGGTCAACCTACAGACCGGACTCAGAGGGGAATAGCACTAGCGTATTGTAACAAAATATTGGTGAAATGAAGTAGTTTCGTGGCAGATAAAGCTCATAGAGGCTGCGCTTCGGTGCCCGGATCACTCGCATTATATGGATATACGGGGCGCTCCACTGGATCAAACGACACCAAATTACACCAAAGTTATCTGGGTGAGTAAATGATAATATATTTTGCTAGAAATAAGGTCCAGGTTGTAAAAAACGGTAGTTATCCTTTAAAGAAAAAGCAGACGAAAATTTACCTTGGATGTTAGTATGAATGGTGTGAATGACCTGCAGGAACCTTGTAAGCTGAACCTAAAACACAACAACAGGGCAGACACACACAAGTATACAATCTCTACAATTCATCCTCAGACAGTTCTGGACTGCTGTAGTCCTGTTCACTTTTGTCTTCATAGTCCTCGAGGTCTTCCTCCAACGTGAAAATAGAGGGGTCTGTGTCAAGTGTGTAGGTGTAGGTGCTAGTGACAGTGCTCAGTTTCTGCTGGAGAATGTGCTGCTTTTGCAGAACACAGCAGTGCAGTCCCCTGTATCCCTCTTCTGTCAGCTCTCTGGGAGAAGCTAAAATAAAAAGTGAAAAATTAGATTGAAAATTAGGCAGCTTTTAATGACTATTGAAGTTGGTAACATGTAATGCAGTTTGAATGCCAGACTCTGTGGCTTTACATTTTATAACATTATGATATTTTATTTACATATCACAAAATATTTCTTAGATACTGACAATGCTGGGTCACCCCCTCACAATGATCAATTTCTCCTCTTCCAGACGCCTGACGAGCATGACCTGGTCAAAAAGTTGCCTCTTCAAGCACAGTCTCACCACTGTTTTGGAAAAGAGAACAGATTGAAAAAATCAAAACACAAACATTTTCCACCATAGGTCTAGCACAGTGTTCTTCATTGCATTACATATTGTATGTCATGAGATGACAAATTAGTAGGCAGATTTACTAAAGGACCAGTGTGTAGGATTTAGCGGCATCTAGCAGTGACATTGGCTGTGTCTCAATTCAGGGGCTGCAGCCCTCGAAGGGCGCATTTGAAGGCCAATTACGTCACAACGCCGCACGAAGGCTGTCCCAATTCGAAGGCTCCTTTAAATGCAGCCCACAAATGCAGCCAGCCCTTCCCTCTTTTCGGAGGACGCACTGCTACTATCCTTTGCGGCCTCCCATATCCCAAGATCCTTTGCGCACCGCTGCTCAGTCCCACAACAGAAGAGGACACAATAGAAAATGGCGACATCAAGTGGCGCAGACATGACATTCAAATTTAAGTAATGGGTTTACACTCGGTTTTTAGTCTTTTGAACATCCAAAGGCAGATATGTTAAACTTCAAGGGACTATAAAACCTCCAAATTTTAACTTTCAGTTAAAATACGTGACGCTGGTAATGTTATGGTCAATATAGTTGTTATTCACCATTGGGTTAATGTTTATTTTGTAATGTTGATGATTCAATTTAGATTTTGTCGTTAATTTTTGTACACATACAAATAAATGTACACGTTTGATAGATTTGAACCAAAATAGACTGTAATGCATCTCTTCATTCATAATCGTGACGTGAGGGGAAGGGCAGAAACATCTGGTGGCCAACCAGGAAATACTCTGACGGCTAGACCGTCCCATTTAACAACGGTGGACGAGGCCTTCAAGGTCTCTCCGAAGGACCGGGCCTTCGTGGGCCGCAAAGTCCGCGTCCTTGAAGGCTGCAGCCCCTGAATTGAGACACAGCCACAGTAATCGCAACCAACTCTCCTCAAATCTCCTTTCCCAAGTGGTACTCGAACTACGGTGGCCGATGCAAAACACGGGCCCCCCAAACCAAACACTAGCCAGTGTTTGGTTTGTCCGTTCTGGGCTACTGTAGCGTAACATGGCGGCCTCCGTGGAGGGGGACCTGCTCCCTATGTAGATAAAAATGGCTCATTCTAAGGTAATTAAAACACAACTATTCTTATTTTCAAGTGATTATACACTGATGAAAACATAGTTATATAAGTATATAGATAGATAGATATTATATTCCATTTCTGCCAATAGATCCCCCTACATGTTACACACTGGACCTTTAATGGTTAGGGTTGATTTTGGTGTTTTGCGATAGACGTGGCTCTCCTATTGACCATGTCCTGCCAGTGCAGCTCCCATGAAAAGACTAGTGAAGACCACTGGTCTAGCATGTGTCTGTTATATCAGTAACAAACTATCAGATTATCACTTCATATGGCAACATTATACAGATGACAATATGATGATCGTTTATTTTCCAACATATGATTTGTTGTCATCACAGCACAGCATCTACCATGTACTTTGCACTGTTACATATATCCTTGCAGCTCCGTGTTAAAATAATGATTCGATGTTACCACTTATACTAACAGTCAATTGAATTTTTGTGAATTTCTAAAGCACACAAATACAACACTGTGCTTACCATCTCCTTGCGCTTCCCAAGGCAGAATTACATCCTCAAAGAGACTGCATGCTGCTTGTGCGTCAACTTTCTCCTCACAGGCAGTGATGGTGTTGTAGTGTAGTACCTTCTCTCTGAGTCTCTTCTTGAGTTGACTCAGTCTCCTCCGTTTGCTTCCCCTTGTTTGGTTGCTGTCTGTAAGGTAAAAAAAATATTATTAGAAAAAAAAAAATGCAATATCTATATAATATATAAAGATGCAATATCAAATAGCATTTTGTCGACAGAGATCATGCTTCTTTCGTCGGAAGGAATAAATAATCTCATCAATTTCTCTCTGGAGCTCTTCCTGGCTACTATGAGTTCGAAGTTTCTCTTGAAAAACAGAAACAGGCAAAGTTGACCATTTAAAAAACAAAAACAAAGTATCACTGTAAAACATATAACCAAATTTATACACCAGCGACCATATTACATACCAGTGGTAGCCCATTGCTTGACATCCAACACCCACTGCTCTGTGTCCTCCAGAGGACATCTGCTCTGCCTGTAAAAACAAAACAGAAAGATGCAAATTCAAACCAATTTTACAATCTGGTACTGTGTCAAAGCATATAATTTTTTATACCAACCTGACTTGGTCATGTATTTTGTAGTCAGAGCTGCCCTTGAGAGGAAGCTATTGACCTGTTCCACCTCCTCGCCAACAGTATTTCCTGAACCATCCTGGCTTCTGCCACCCCACCTCACCTACTCCAAAACACAACAATAAGATCAAGACATTTAGCATTAGAATCATATTTTTTAGACTGTGCATTCTCAATTAAATTCGGTGTCATGAGCAAATTCAGAAAGTCTAAAATGTTCTGGGGTAGAATTAGGCTCTTTACCACGATGCCTGCAAAGCTATCACAACTGCTGTTGGTTGAAGCTTTAACCTCTGTTCAATGAGTATTTCTATATCATAGATATTTAAATTATAGATCCATCATGGGTTTTGGAAGTCTATCCTGCAGGCGGCCCTGCTGTATAGTTTGCTCACCAATTGTAACAGTTACAAGAACTTTACAAGTACATAACAGGGTTGCATATAACGTACTAAATGATTTCACTAATGTGGACTACCGTTTCTGAAACACCTGTACCTGAAGAGATAAAAAAGCAAGCTCAATGTTTCCTGCGCAAGAGACTGTAGGGATATGTTCCTCAAGAACATTCTGTGACACATACACATTTAACTTGCACACTGTACCTCACATTTGCCAGTGTGAGCCTTGGCATGCATTACAGAGAGAAATGGCTTCATCACTGTAAGTGGTTGGAGCTCAGGCAACTTCTCTGCCATCTTCGTCAAATACGGCCAATACCTGTAATGGGAAAACCACTTCATATTTGGGGTGCATGATAGCATAATGGTAAGGAGACAAACAAGGACCTAGGAAGTCACCAGTACAATCCCAATAACCAATCAAAGAACAACATGTAGCCAAATGAATGCTAATGTTGCCTTATATCTGCTGGGTGTGCAAGTAGGAAAAAGAGATAACACTTTAGCCATATCAACTTTCCAAGGCCATAATAGCTGAAATGCGTGATTTTTAGCTAGTTGGGTTGTTGTGCCTCTACATGGCCTAAAAATACTGATTAAGACAACTTAGAACATCTGTGAAATTTCAGCTATGATTTGGCCATGGTTATGACTACCTGCGAGTAATGTCCATACAAAAGAATGTTGTATTAGCAGCTTGAGCCAGCTCCTTCTGCAGGAACATGGGGTAGGCATATATTTCACACGGTAGTGATTTAAGCCTTGCAGCAAGATTCCATGTCTGCACACAGCTATTTCCAGGCCCTCCTCATCCACCTTGGCCCTGGACTTCTGTGATGTTTCTCTGCCTGCTGTAAATGTTGCCAATCCACAGACATCATGACCAGTACTCTGAAAGTAGATACAATCTGTTACATGTAGCCCTGGGACAAGTAAAAATAATAATGGTTAGAGGGTTGAATAAATCCTTACACTCATCATCTGACTTCTGACTTGATCAATGAAGGCAGAAACTTTGCCATCTTGTGCGATAAACAGTCCATCAAAAAGAGATGGTTTATCTGTCCTGTTAAATTAGAAGAATTTGTTTTACAGCATAATCACACATCCATAAAGGTTTTATTGTTTAGTTAATAAGTCACCAATGTATTTTTAATGATTCCACTGACCCTTTGGACTTCTTGAAGCGGTAATGCTTTCTATTACCATCTGCAGATATAGCCAGCATGTCTGGTGTGCATGCTGAGCATTTAACGGGCTCCACCAGGCACAGATCTTCTTTCTTAAAATTGCAGAAGGCAAACTCTCGAAAGACTCTGTGGAAGGTATTGCCACATACTAGCTGTCTGCAAACAAGGATGGTATTAAAGCTATGGTCTACGATTTGAAAGATTGGTCATTATTATTAACATTATTTAGATGGTGGTTTTGGCCCAATAGTACGACCTACACAATGTGAAGAGTAAAAGGAACCAAATAAATCCATTCTCTCTAGCGCCTGCAAAACTGAAAAGAAATTGACCAATAGGAGCCATGCAGGCCGCAACTTCTGGGAAAATTGATCCAATAGGAGCCATGCGGCCTGCATGGCTCCTATTGGATCAATTTTCCCATCCAATCCCCTCGCTCACTCTGCTGCTCCTGCTCACGTCCGGTCCCGACCCACTTCGGCATTTGAAACTACAAGCGGACAAGAGGTTTGTTTTGCCCTGAGCAGTTCAGCTGCCTCTGCTTGCCCCACCGACAAAGAGTCAAAGAAAGCGAAAGTCTGTCACTGAAAAGACACAAAGCGGAGATGTGAAATAAAGAGGGCTCAAACCCGAGTAAACACCGGGTCATCATTTGAACGGTGGCGAAAACTCAGTGAAAAACGATGCTGATACAGCAGAGTTTCTGTTGAACAGGTAATCTTTCGTCTTTATAGGCCCTTTTCACATGACGTCACACAACTTCCGTTTTGGAGCGAAGCAGGGTATCCTGACTTCCGTCTTTGCTTCCGCTATCTCAGTGAGCGGTGTTTCCAAAATGGATTTCACACAGTCACTCCTCAAGCTCCCAAAATTTCGTTTGGGAGACGTACACAGACTGGCAGAAAAACTGTCAAAGACTCCAGCCTCTAAACTCGACAAGGGTTACAAGTTCTTTATAGAACCTGTTTGATTATGAAGGTAAGTGTTTTGTCTTCTTAGCTCTGACGTTAGCAGAGATGCTAGGATAATGATAACTTAACGTAGGCTACAGGTGTTTTGATAATCTATTAGTTGTCTGTTTCTCGATTAAGTTGCTATGGTAGCTTTATAGATATTAAACTGTTGATTTATCCACTATTCTATTTCACAGCTGTTACCGAGTCGTGCCTCGAATATAGTTTAGTATTGTTTAGCCTTCATGTGTAATGCCGAGCCCTCTCTCACCTAACATTGTTTCCGAACAGTGTCAAACGCTGTTGACCACTCGGTCACAGTGAGAGCACGCTGTCACAGGTCAATGAAGAAAAACGAGGAGCCTCATTATCTCCAGGTTTTTAAAATAGGATTTAACTGTGGGATTAAATGCAATGTCAGGAATATAGGGTAGTTACCCTTAATGTAAATGGCTTACACAACCCAATTAAGAGGGCCAAGGTTATTGCAAAGATGAAGAGTGAGAAACTGCATGTAATATTCTGGCAGGAGACCCATCTCGACCGAATTGAACATGAAAAGTTAAAAAAATATGGTTTTAGAAATACATTTTACCCATGTTATAAGAAAGGGACAAAAAAAGGGGGAAGCAATACTGATTCCTAATAGAGTGAATTTCCAAGTGGTTTCTGAACTCTTTGATAAAGAAGGTCGGTATGTATTTGTTAAGGGGTTTCTTGAACAGAAAGAAGTTACACTAGTTAATGTGTATATACCACCTGGTCAGGATAATTCCTGTAGCAGAGAAATGTTTGATTTGATTGCTTCTGAAGCCTCTGGGGTTTTAATATGTGGAGGTGACTGGAATATCCAGCTACAATGTAAGCTAGACTCCTCTAACACATTAAAGAGACCTGCTCCCAATGCTAAAGTAATTAAGAATATGTTGACAGCGCTCGGGATGTTTGATGTATGGAGGGAACTCCACCCAACAGATAGACAGTACACATTTTATTCAGCAAGTCACAGAGTGCACTCAAGAATTGATTATTTTTTCACATATACAGTACAGACCAAAAGTTTGGACACACCTTCTCATTCAATGAGTTTCCTTTCTTTTCATGACTATTGACATTGTAGATTCACACTGAAGGCATCAAAACTATGAATTAACACATGTGGAAATATGTACTTAACAAAAAAGTGTAAAACAACTGAAAATACGCCTTATATTCTAGTTTCTTCAAAGTAGCCACCTTTTGCTCTGATTACTGCTTTGCACACACTCTACCTCTTGAAGCCCATCAAGAGAATGCAGTCACCTGAAATGGTTTTCACTTCACAGGTGTGCCCTGTCAGGTTTAATAAGTGGGATTTCTTGCCTTATAAATGGGGTTGGGACCATCAGTTGTGTTGTGCAGAAGTCAGGTGGATACACAGCTGATAGTCCTACTGAATAGACTGTTGGAATTTGTATTATGGCAAGAAAAAAGCAGCTAAGTAAAGAAAAACGAGTGGCCATCATTACTTTAAGAAATGAAGGTCAGTCAGTCCGAAAAATTGGGAAAACTTTGAAAGTGTCCCCAAGTGCAGTTGCAAAAACCATCAAGCGCTACAAAGAAACTGGCTCACATGAGGACCGCCCCAGGAAAGGAAGACCAAGAGTCACCTCTGCTGCAGAGGATAAGTTCATCCGAGTCACCAGCCTCAGAAATCGCAGGTTAACAGCAGCTCAGATTAGAGACCAGGGGTCCGTTTCACAAAGCAGGTTTAGTGAAAACTCTGAGTCTGTTAACCCTGAAATGAGGGAAACTCTGAGTTTTCCGTTTCACAAAGGGAGGTAACTCAAACCAGAGAAAGAGGGGTAACTCTAGCCTGTTTCACAGAGAGAGGTAACTTAAGCTCTCGGTCAGTTACCATGGTAACATGCTCTATGAACCTAACCTGGTCGGGACCAGGTTTTTCTCACAAACCTCAAGTTTCTCTCCGTCTCCGCCCTCTTTCAGCCACACACGGTATTTGATTTCCTCATTCATTCAGTCAGCAGGCGAGTTTCGGCGTAATATAGTTCTGCCGTCTGTTTTTTGATAAAATCATTGCAAAAATCAGTCAGTAGGCCTACATGAGAAGTTATAGGTGGTGACTATTTTCACTACCATGGTGTGTCCTTTTGATAATGATCCCGTGGATGAAGGTGCAGCATTACTGCGCAGAGAATTAAATATTCATCGGGAGATGATTATCAGACCGCGCATAGATGTTCTTGCATTTCCAGACAATTATCTTTTTGAGCGGTCCGTTTCACGTCACAGTCCATCATTTACATAGGCTACACAACCTAATCCGTCCTTACATTTCCAACATTACCAACCGAAGTCATGCTCTCACATCCCAGCAGATATTGTGTGTTGCGCTGCGCTTTTTTGCAAATGGGAGTTTTTTATACAACGTCGGAGATGCAGAGCACTTTACAAAAGTAAAAAAAAGTCATGAAAGGGAAATAAATATTTTTATGAATAGGCTTAAAATATATAGATAGTTCTAGGCATATTACATTTTATTAAAGCACTTGTGTCTTGGGGGGTGAGCTCAGAGGATGAGCTCAGCCACTGGCCTTCCTAAATTCTGGCTTAGGGCCAGCTCCTCTGCCTCTGTTAGAGGTGGCGGTGCTGGGCCACCACCCGTTTTACGGGCATCTGCTTTCTTTCTGTTGGCTGAGTAGAAGTCTGTGTTAGTTTAAATAGGCTTAATTCTTTAACAGAACATGATATAGATGAGAAGACAATTATGTGTGTGAAAACAGCATTATGTTGGGGATAAAACAACTGTACAGTCAAACAGCCACTTAATATTTACTTTACAATGTAAAACATGATCAAAATGAGGTACCCCCGTGAGATTATGCTGAGGTCTTACCTGTTTGAACAATGTTTTTATGTTTCATCTTAAGCTGCTTACACTTCCTTCTAAAAACGTGCTCAAACTCACCGTATGAGCGCATTGATAAAAAAAAACGTAGCCCTCCTCTTCTCCGTTGCCATGGTGACTCGTCGAATCGGGACTCCATTGACGCTGTCTTTTTAGACTTGTGGCGCACGAGCTTAACTCCAGGTGAAACTACTCCGAGTTGATCAAACTAACTCAAATCAGCTGTTCTGGAACCGAAAACTCAGAGTTTCCTATCTCAGAGTAGATCAACTCAGAGTTCAAGGTTAGACTCAGAGTTTGTTGAACCTGCTTTGTGAAACTGACCCCTGGTCAATGCCACACAGACACATCTCTAGAACAACTGTTAAGAGGAGACTGTGTGAATCAGGCCTTCATGGTAGAATAGCTGCTAGGAAACCACTGCTAAGGACAGGCAACAAGCAGAAGAGACTTGTTTGGGCTAAAGAACACAAGGAATGGACATTAGACCAGTGGAAATCTGTGCTTTGGTCTGATGAGTCCAAATTTGAGATCCTTGGTTCCAACCACCGTGTCTTTGTTTGACGCAGAAAAGGTGAACGGATGGACTCTACATGCCTGGTTCCCACCGTGAAGCATGGAGGAGGAGGTGTGATGGTGTGGGGGTGCTTTGCTGGTGATTTATTCAAAATTGAAGGCATACTGAACCAGCATGGCTACCACAGCATCTTGCAGCGGCATGCTATTCCATCCGGTTTGCGTTTAGTTGGACCATCATTTATTTTTCAACAGGACAATGACCCCAAACACACCTCCAGGCTGTGTAAGGGCTATTTGACCAAGAAGGACCCAATCGAGATGGTTTGGGGTGAGCTGGACAGCAAAGTGAAGGCAAAAGGGCCAACAAGTGCTAAGCATCTCTGGGAACTCCTTCAAGACTGTTGGAAGGCCATTTCAGGTGACTACCTCTTGAAGCTCATCAAGAGAATGCCAAGAGTGTGCGAAGCAGTAATCAAAGCAAAAGGTGGCTACTTTGAAGAACCTAGAATATAAGACATATTTTCAGTTGTTTCACACTTTTTTGTTAAGTATATAATTCCACATGTGTTAATTCATAGTTTTGATGCCTTCAGTGTGAATCTACAATTTTCATAGTCATGAAAATAAAGAAAACTCTTTGAATGAGAAGGTGTGTCCAAACTTTTGGTCTGTACTGTAACTCAGACAGGCACAGACTTAGGGAATGCAGTATAGCGACTCGAGATGTTTTCTGACCATTCGCCTGTTTATCTTACCCTGCACCTAGACAATAAAAAGAAAAACACGTTTTGGCGACTTAATACAAGTATCTTAAATGATAACATATGTAAGAACTATGTACAAAAGGAATTTAAAGACTACATGGAAATCAACAATAATGGGGAAGTATCGCCAAGTGTTTTGTGGGACGCTGCTAAATCAGTGATCAGAGGAAAGCTTATTGCCTACACATCACATAAGAAAAAGGAAAGAGATAAAAAGCTGTCTGATCTACAAGAAAACCTTAAAGTGTTAGAGAGGGAACATGTTGAAGGGAAGGACCCCCACATCCTAAATAAAATCAACACCATCAAAAAGGAATTAAATGGACTCTGAGGAGGAATTAGAGAAAAAAGCCAAGTTTGTTAAGCAGAGAGAGGACATACAACACATTTTTTAAAACTACTACAGAGAACTATATAGGGAACCAAATACAACTACCCCTCAGGAAATAAATACATTTCTGGAATCACTAGATTTACCCTCCATAGGTGAAGAACAGAATAAAGCCCTAATGGCAGATATCACAAAGGAGGAAATAGAAAAGGCAATTTCTAAGTTGAAGACCAATAAAGCACCGGGAACAGACGGCTTTCCGGCCGAATGGTATAAGGTCTTTAAAGAGCAAATAGTACCTATACTTTTGGACTGTTTTAACCACACACTTAAAGAAGATGTTCCACCAAGAACATGGAGGGAAGCAGTAATTTCAGTTATTCATGAGGAGGGGAAGGATAAAAAAGAGTGTAGTGCATATAGACCAATTTCTGTACTGAATATTGATTATAAGTTGTATGCGTCAATACTGGCCAAAAGACTAGAACATATAATACCAGAACTAGTGGATCCAGATCAATCAGGCTTTTTGCATGATAGACAGACCCAAGACAATATTATGCTGCTTGTACTTGATCATGTGACTAAGGGGAATAACAGAGCTGTAGTACTTAGTCTAGATGCCGAAAAGGCGTTTGACTCGGTTCGCAGGGAGTACTTATATCTGACGCTGAAAAGATTTGGATTTAAAGATGATTCTATTGGATGTTTTAAAACCTTATACCTTGCTCCAGATGCCAGAATAAAAATCAACGGACATCACTCACAGCCCATTGAGCTGGAGCGAGGCTGCCGTCAAGGTTGCCCTCTCAGTCCAGCTCTTTTCTCCCTATTTATCGAACCATTAGCACAGTCAATTAGGGATGACCCGTTAATATAACTACAGTCCTCAAAAAGACGTGCGAAATAAATTTGATTTTAAATGGAACTCAAAGGAAATTAAGAACCTTGGGGTTCGAATACCTAAAGATCTATCCAAAATATATGAAAGCAACTATGGCCCCTTAGGTAAAAACATCAAGTCGGATATTGACAGATGGTCTCAACTGCCCTTAGACATGCACAATAGGATAGAAACAATAAAAATGAACCTACTTCCCTGACTCATATCTTTTCCAATCCCTGCCAGTAATGGTTACACCAATGCAATTTAACGAATGGGATAAGTGGATCTCAAGATTTATATGGGCGGGTAGAAGGCCAAGGATCCAATTCAAAACACTGCAACTGTCTAAAGAGAAAGGGGGTAGATCACTACCATGCTTGGCAGACTACTACAAGGCAGTGCAATTGAGACCACTGGCATGCTGCTGCAACCCAAATTATATAGCAAAATGGAAGGATTTGGAAACTTCACAATTAGATATACCGTTACAATCTATACTGGGTAGTAAAATACTGTATGAGCAGCATTCTAGTGATCTGAATCAATGGTCTAAAGTTTGCCTTCGGATTTGGTTTAAGGAATGTAAATCACCACAACTTGAAAGACAGTCTAAACTGCTGAGATGGGTTGCTTTTGACCCCGAATTCAAACCTGCAAGAATTGATGAGAGGTTTAAACATTGGTATAGAAGGGGAATCACTTCCTACTGTTCAATTTCATCGAAGGGAGTATTTGATAGTTTTCAGAAAATTTCGGATACATGTGCGTTAGAAAAATTTGATTTATTTAGGTATCTTCAAATCAGGTCTTATTTTAATGATGAGATAAAACCAACAGAGGAATGTGAGACCAACTTAATTGACATATTTATTGACATGTACAAAAATAAGGACAATAAGAAACTTGTTTCAAAACTGTACTCCCGTATTCGATCTAATAAGAAACACTCAACAGATAAGGTTAGATTAAAGTGGGAGAAAGAATCTGGAACTGTCATCACAGAAGAAGAGTGGTTGAATATATGCTCTGTGCAGTCAACTTCCACTAGTTCTGGTCTTTGGAGAGATTTCTGCTGGCGGAATCTGGTTAGATATTTCATAACTCCTAAGTTAAAATGGGTGCAGACAGGGGAGACGGTCAGAGGTCTATGTTGGAGGAACTGTGGAGAACAGCTAGCAGACCATTTTTCATATATTTTGGAGCTGCCCAGCTATTCAGCCATACTGGCAAGAGATTATACAGGTAATACAAAATATTTTTGGTGATGAAATTCACTGCTCTTTTTCCACAATCTACTTAGGCAATATTGCACCCCATTATCTTTTAAAAATATTATTAGCAGCCAGCAAGAAAGCTGTGACCCGAAAATGGTTGCAGGCCACACCTCCAACAGAGACAGACTGGATTGATATTGTGACTAATATTCAAAATATGGAAAGGATGACCATGTCGCTAAGTCTAAGGATGGATAAGAATTTGCAATACTGGGAAAAATGGATTGTGTTTGTGACCACAAGAGACGCTCACTGAGCCATTATTGTATGAACTGACTTGTATCTCTATCAGTATAATATCTGTATGAACGTGTAGGTGACCAACAGTTTGTTCTATGTCTTTCTGTTTGCTGTTTATGTTCTCTCTATAAAAATAAAGTACAAAAAAAAAAAAAGATTTCTGATAGGTGGACAGAATCGCGTTATCATATTCATTCACTATAGCTGAAGTTGCTGCTTGTTAGCCATAGATCTATGCTTGTTAGCCTGCCGGTTAGCATGCATTTTGACGTTACTTTGCACGTCAAGGCAGCTACATAACTGCAACGATCGCTAACGATACCAAGGAAAATGAAGATGACATATACTACGACAAGTGAAATATTATAGTCTCAATCTTACCTTTAGAAAATACGCTGAATTTTGTTGAGCGCTGTCCTATGTTCCCGCATCTTCAGTTTAAAGGGCTCAAACCGGATGTAGCGATACCCTGCTTCGCTCCAAAATGGAAGTTGTCTGACGTCACTGTGAAAAGGGCCTATTGTGGATGTTGTGACACAGATAACTTTCATGCCGATGCTGGCTTATGACTGTGAAAGCTTACAAAAAAACACTTGTTTATTTGTTTGACAGAGACGTTAGCCTCTATCTTAGCATTGTAAGCTAACAGCAAGCTAACATTGTGTTGTGTTCTGTAACGCTGTTACATTGGAGTGTGTCACTAGGAGGCACCACTGAATAATACAGGACTATGTATGTATGTGCGGAGAAGAAGAAGAAGCGGATGTTGTGATGCTTGTACTTCCTGCTGACCATGTTGTGAGTAAAGTTCCCTTGAGCGACAAAGTTGTTTTTTTCATTCTTCACTACACCACACATTGCTATCATGTTTACACCAAATCAGCCTATTTATTTGCTCGTGGCAGGTTTAGTTTTCAGCCACAATGTGAAAGCGATCGCTATGATTAAAACTAACGGCAGCATCTGTTAGTCTCTTGGTCTCTTGTTAGCTTTCTCCTTGTTATCCCAGTACCAGAGCTAACTTAGCTGTTGATAAATAGTAACTTATTACGTAGCTGTAACATGCTAATGACGTTATGTTAACTTGGCTGTGGAGCTTAGCTGTGGACATTGTAATGACTTACAAGATTTACGTTAGTTTCAACGTGCATTGTAATAACTTTACCTGTGAATCCGACCATGACCCCAGTGAGCAAAGAGTGGTCTAGATCACGTCTTTTAGACATCATTTATGGACATCCAAGACGTCTGACCATTGACATGACCAGGCCATGATCTGGATGTCAATTGACAGCCAGAATTAGTCGATAAATGACGTTGAGAAAAGACGTCCAGTCAGGCCATAATCCAGACATCCACTGACATCCAGAATTAGTTGAGAATAGATGTTCATACTGGCTATGATCTGGACGTCCACTGACAGCCAGAATTAGTCGATAAACGATATATAAACGTCTATACAACGTCCAGAAAAGACGTATAAAAAGCTTTCATTCTGGCTCCCCAGAGGACGTCTTTAAGATGTCTTGGATGTCCATAAATGATGTCTAAAAGACGTGATCTAGAACACTCTTTGCTCACTGGGATGTGCTTGTGCCATATGAGCACTGCCACTCCCACTCACTCTGTGAAGCATTTGAGTGCTGCCAGGGCAAGCCAATCAGAGGCAGCGTTGGCTTAGCATGTCATGACGTGTTTCATGCCTTTTTTCAAAAAGAAATAAAATAAAATTTATATTATATAGGTCTTTATTTTATAAAAAAATACTTCATGTTATTGGCCAAAATTGTAGTTTGTAAATTGAGTAGTTAAACTACAAAAAATGACCCAAAAAGTAGTTGAAATACTTGATGCAGCACAAATACGAAAGTAGTTTAACTACCAGCAAGTTACAGCAAATTGTAGTTAAGCTATGTAAGTCTCCCCAACACTGCCTGGAATAATGGTCAAGTCTTGGTTTGGACCGCAGGAGCATATTTGTATTGGTGGAGGTATCGGAAGAAGACACACTGCAGTAAAGAACATTTCAGAAATTAATATCAGTAATGTCTGAACATTTAGGACATATATTCAAATACAAAAACACTTTAAACAGTTAAGCAAATGTAGCGGGTCCCAGCTAGGCCGCCGACAGATAGATAACCCTGACTGGAGTGCTGGAAACACAGGACAGCAATAAGTGAAACAGGACAGCTACTGCTCATTCTCCAAATCCTTCGGATTATATTTATTCTCACATTCATGTTAAACATTCAACTGCAATCATGAATCATTTCTGTTATTTTGTTTGCATTAAAGCACTGGTATATTAACCACATTTGAATGACATTCACATAAATGTCTATTTTTTCACATATTCCTCATGAAATAAACTTATCAAATTTGTATTAAACCAAAGATAAACATTTTCCCTTAATCATGTCATCTGTCTATCATTAATCATGTCCTCTATCATTAATCATGTAATCACTTCTCATTCAAACACACATTCTCTATCCTCTCATCAAAAGAGTAGTAACTGTACACTAAGTACATTGAGTACAAGTGTCCACTTAATATAACAGAATGAATCTCTCATGCAGGTTAACTATCTCACATTTACTCTGCATGGACACAAACCGAAATAATAAACATGGCTGGCCCATAACTTGCTGTTTTAACCCGTGAGTTCTTGAACCATATAATTGTTTATATTTGACGTGCGCGCCTTTAACCAGGGCTGCGGCCGTAGCTGGTTTTAACCTGCACATTAGCATTAGCTTTACCATTTTGAATAACACACTTCACACACAATAATAATACTAACCACAAATAATAGCCCACAAATGCCCGTTTCAGAATGATGTACCACACACACACTTATTTTCACACGTACAATATTACCCCACAAATGCCGAGGAGCCAAAAGAAAATACACAAAAGTAGACATTGACTACGGCGACGGACGCCATCTTATGCTGGGCTCACACCAAACGATTTTCACAGTCTCAGACTAAAGACTGACAGTCTTTGGTAAATCTGAGGAGTCTCACTGGAGTCTCGGCGCGCTCCCGTCATCTCGATCGTTAAATTAAAGATGGTAATCTGCAGTCTGCGACTGCGTTTCAGACCAGTCTTTCCCCAGTCTTGGGCTTCCGATTATATCAAACATGTTTGATATTAATGCAAGTCGCAGTGACGTAACACGATCAACAGCCAATAGATTAGCACTGACAAAAGCGGAAACAGGAAACCAGACAGTCAATAACAAACATGGACGAAGAGCGAGCGACAAGGAACAGGCGAAAATGGACTGTCCAAAAGGAGGAACAACTGGTGGAGCTGTGGGCAGAGCAGCCATGCCTCTTCGATATCAACTGCTCGTCATACCATGACCGAGTTGAGAAAGAGAAAAAGTGGACAGACATCGCAGAAGCCGTGCAAATGCCTGGTAAGTGTGCTAGTTATGCTAATATGCTAATAACACTGGCACTGTATTGAATAGCATTACGTGCTAGTTAGCTCATGTTTGCTAGTGACGTTACTAAACACGGACACAAATTTTTTGTTTTTGTTCTTGTTTTTTTTAAAGTTTCAATAGAAAATTGACCTTTGGTATTAAAACAGATAAGAACAAGTACATCAGCGAACAAGAGAGTGAGCAAACCTAGCTTTGTACAAGGGAAAAAAATGTTACCTGTGCTAATGCAACCCAATTTATGTTTCAGTTGCTGAGGTTAAAACACGGAGCATGTCTCTCAGGACACAGTTTAGCCGTCTGCTGAGACCCCAACCAAGTGGAAGTGGGGAAAAGGCCCTCACTTCGAAACAGAAGTGGATCCTGAGAACCTTGGATTTTCTGAGACCATTTGTCACCCCCCGCAACACTGAGACCAGCCTTGTTGTGAGTATTGACCATCCTCTATAGCAGATATGTATCTTTTTTGTATTTCTTTCATGTTCCCTTGAACATTGTGAAACACTTGGTGTGCATAATTTCTTTTGTTGTACAGCACTTTGAATTTAATTTCTTGAAAAGGGTCAATAAGTAAAATTCTAACTATTGTTTCAGTCATGTAAAGATATAGATTTATAGCCCCCTATATGGTTTCCCCACACTTACCACCACTGTACCTTTCAAAAAGATTTTGGATCATACAACAATAATAAACAATAATAAAGAGGCCCCTCGAGTTTGATTTTGGTGTAAGCCCAGCATTATGCTCCTCAGTGTGCGTTTAATAATGAAAAACCACCACATATTATCAATATTTGATATTGTTTGTGAGTTACCAACTGCTTATAGAATGATAAATGATAAATACAATGATAAATACATGTCGACATCTTGTCCAACAGATTGAAGACAGCGAGACAGACACACAGGGGTCAGTGGCTGATGAGGAGGAACCCTCTCCTGGGGAGAATTCTTCTCTGGACAGGGACATTGCAGAGCCTGTGCCCAGGCCTTGTACACCAGGTCCATCAAGGTCCTCAAGCCCACCATCATCAGAGCCCAGAGGCCGCCAGCCAAACAAAAAGGCAAGACGTGCCAGTGACAATGACATTGAGCTTGAGAAGCTTGAATTGCTAAAAGAAATGTCCAAAACTGTCAGATGTGGTTTCAGCATATACACATAATGTATATGTTTAAATGGTGCTGATGTTCAGACAATTGCATATTGAAACACAATGTGTCCACGTGAGAAGCCTATTTTATTATTATTATGTTTGCACTTTATCTCACAGCTCTTGTGGCTGAGCTGGTATTTCCAAATTTCTTATGTTTTTGTAAAAATTACATTCTGTTGTGAATGTCCTTTTTTTTTTTAATTTGAAAGAGTGTAGCCTGTTTGCATATGTTTTTGCTCCAATGTGGAAGTGCCTTTTCTACTAAGAATAAAGAAAACTAAACAATGTTTCAGTAAGTATTTGCTTTTTATTGAACATACTGCCACTGCAGTGCAGCAATACGATTAATTTTTCTCTTTTTAAATGAAAAGGCAGATTTGAGTACTTGGAATAGGAAGTTGAAGTCCTCAGATGTCATCCGGAGCAATTCTTTAAAATCCAGTTCTCTCGTTTGCCTGGTTAAAAATGCCATAAGTAGAGAAACAAGGGTTTAATGCTTTCTGACCTTTGCCAGGACAATATAATTAAGACATTATGTGAGTGTTATAATATGCATAAGAGGTCTACATGACATCAAAGGTCAAAGGCCAAATGCCATTATCATAACGGACCTGTGGGATTTAAACTGTTTCCAAGGACAGTAAAGCTATGAACTTGAACTATGGAAAATGAAGTTATTCTGAATGGAAATAGTATTGTTAGCAGTATTGTCATAACTCACCTCCAGTTCCCTTTGAAGGACAGACAGACCTTGCTGTCCCCGTCCATGCAGCCAAGGCCGTGCCCACATTCTGTGGCGTTTTGTCTTCTTTTTGGGGGCTTTTTCGCAACAAACCACTGCACAGACAAGTGCAGCTGTCGCTAAAAGCTGTTTCTCCTCCATTTTTGTAAAATTTCTGCTGTGCATGATGGGAAACAATTGCATGGTGGGAAAAAACCCCCTGAAATAATCTGGTTGTAGTCTTGTAAATAGTGACCCACAGTCTTTGTAAAATCTAGTCTGAGACTGGTCTGAGACTAGTCTGAGACTAAAGACTCTAAACACCAGTCTTTAGATGTGAGCTGATAGTCTTTTTAGAGTCTTTTCTAAATCTTTTCAAAGTCTTCTGGTGTGTGGGTAGCATTAGCCACTACAATAGCCACCTACCTTGGCACTTTAGTTGTTTACACAGTTAACGAGCTTCTAACTTCTTGACCACACATCACCGGGGATTCATATGATCTTATAAACATCTGAAGTCAGAGAAAAAGTTAATAACCAACCTGGAAACACAGGACAGCAATAAGTGAAACAGGTCAGCTACTGCTCATTCTCCAAATCCTTCGGATTATGAGCTCCACTTCCGCAATGCACTGCGAAGAGACCCAGTGACGCCGCCGGTAAGTGCTGCCACCCAGTGTCCGTTTCCCACAACCTCAAGTCACTGTGTGTTTCTCTTTCTTAGTCTTACTTAGCAGGATAAAATAATAAAATAAAATGATAGCAGTGGCAAAAAACCAAAAAGTGACTTCAGAGGAAATGAAACAATAATAATATCTCAACAAAACACTTTTGTGAGTATCACACAAACTTCAGACATAGCTTATATCGCACCACTGTACATGTAGTGCACATTATGAAAACATGCTGAGGGGACATCTAAATTAAAAAACACACCTTGTTCACCGAGTTGATATTGGCCACTTTCATCCACCACCACTAGGGATGTGGGCAGAATAGGTTTTAAAAAACCATCAATCATGGCTTCTCTGTCAAGGAAGCCATTTTTTCTGTGGATGATTGAGTCACATGATGAATAGAGAAACTGAGTTCCTGAGGGAACACAGTCTAGGCACCGGACCACAGCATCAACTGTTTTGCACTATTGTCAGCAATGCTGGGTTACAGTCTCTGTCTCTGACTTGCAGTTTAAGTGCTCTGGCATTGCAGCCCTGATTTTTTTTCCACAAATCAACTGTCTTCTGGTAAATGCAGACATGGTGGGTGTCTACTCCACTTGCGCTGATGCAGGGACAGTGACAGAACTCAGCAGGTCTCTTGATGATGTTGATCTAAAATAATAAAACAAAAAAATAATGTAAAAGACAGTTAAACTAATGTATTTTAATAAAACAAATGAAAAAAAGTCCTAGATGTAGGCATGTAGGAAATGAAATTCACTGCATATGCATCATGAACATGGCTACTACATATGCTACCTCTTGAGGAATTTCATTTGTCTGTGACTCCTCAACTTCTGGGAGCTCTGTAGTGCTGGCTGGTTTAACTGCAACCACAAAATATAATGATGTAGGAAACATTGCTGCTGACCAACAGCATTAAAACTTGTAAATATCAGTATAACTGTATTGTATTTTACTGACCAGAACGATTCCTCCTAACGTGCTGCGGGAGAAGGTTCCCATCCTGGTCCCTCTTCCTCCAGGAAACATTGGAGCCCTCAGTCCCCTTTTGGTTTCTTTTCTTTGAAGGCTAAAAGTAAAAACTAAGATTATATATTTGCCTTTACTGGGGCATACACATCCTTTTCAGGTGTGTGCTTAAGTGTTTTCTTATACATTTAGGTAAATGCCATAAAAGAGAAATAATGCATGAAAAATTTAACTTTTTTTGTTGCCAACTCATCTGCCAAGGTTTTCCCCGCCTCCAGCCATTCATTTAGTTGTCTGAATGACTCTGATGCCATTGTTAGATGTTATTTAACAAAGAGAAATAAAAAAAGGATAAAGCCAAAGTACATACAAAGAAAAAGAGGGAGAAAGAGAAGAAAGAAAGAGACAAAGCAAAAGCTATGAGAGACAAGGAAGTTAGTGTAACAGAGAGAAGGAATAAGAAACTGGCTCTTAAAAAAAACGTTGGATTTAAAATATTTCAATGCTAATAGAAAAGTGGTTTGATGTTCAAAGACCTGAAAAACAAAAAACAAAAGAGATGAGCTAGGATTAGTTGTGTAACCATGTATTTTACTCGTTGCAACTGAAATAAACATTTATATTTAACATTGGTCCAGTAGATCGCCCCAGCCAGCAGCAATGAAATGGGCTGCATGGCTGCAAACTAATGTTAACCCTTTTGGGCAACTGCATACAATCTAAGTACGTCCACTAAAAGTGCTTATTTTTGCCAGACAGGCTCAGATTGTTATTCTAAGTGTCTGATAACACTATGGAAGGATCCCTACAGACACAGACCTTTTTGATAAAGAGTAAGATCCTTTTTGTTTAACCAGAAACAGCCTTTCTGTCGCGCTCGCCACCAGACTCCATTGACAAAAACAGTAATTTTACCTCGCAGGACACGGAAGCTGCTGGTCTACTGCTGCCTCAAATGGTTAGTTTGTTTGTGTTATTGTGTGACGAACTAACCCTTTAAAACACCAAAGTCATTGTTATTGTGTGACTTTGGTGTTTTAAAGGTTTTTTTTTTCGGTTAGTTAGCACAGGAGCAACTCCTGTGTTGTGCGCGGTAAAATTACTGTTTTTGTCAATGCCTGTAGTGGCATTAGCAACTGATTTGCAACTAAAACGACACACTTCATGTGTAACTGAAATGCAGACAATCACCACGATTACTTAAAATAAACATAACAAAATAAAATAAAATACACAAACTTGCCGGACTTACCAGGCATACAATGTTCAGCGAAATGAGTGGGCCACTCCCCCTCTATTGGCGCATTGCATTTTGATTGGTAACAAAGGTCAAAGGTCATATGATGAAAACAGACCCGAGACACCAGATTGTCGTTTTTAACACAACCACAAGAGGTCGCTTAACCTTAAAGGATAACTACCGTTTTTTACAACCTGGACCTTATTTCTAGCAAAAACTATATGGTCATTTACTCACCCAGATAACTTTGTGGTGTCATTTGAAGTCGTTCGGACAAAATTAGATCCAGCGTAGCGCCGATATATCCATATAATGCGAGTAACGGGGCATCAACACACAGCCTCTATAACGCATTATCTGCCACGAAACTAGTTCATTTCACCAATATTTTGTTACAATATGCTAGTGCTATTCCCCTCTGAGTCCGGGCTCGTCCGTTATCAACATCCGGGGTCAAACTAGCAGTAGCAGCTACAGGTAAACAAGCTGGGCTGTCGCGGGTGCGCGCGCAGCTCAGAGACGACATCTTCCAGGTTAGAGGTAGTAGGGCAACCTACAGCCCCCGGATGTGATACGGCAACTGATAACGAGGCTCGAAATGTTCAACCAAGCGTCGAAAACCCACATTTTCGACAACGGAAAGTGGCTGGTCATCCAACAAAATAAATTTGATGACTTTCTCCGTTATCACCTTTGCTTTGTTGCTCTCTGGGGGGAGTTTCTCGCGCTTCAGTATCGTTTCCTGCAATGACTGCTGTCGCGGCTCACTTTTCTTCTTCGCGCTTGTTGACTGCAAAAAGTCTTCATACTCCTTTCCGTGATGCTTTTGCAAATGCCTTATCAAGTTCATGGTGTTGTGCAATGTCCAATGCTGCTGCCACCCCTTGAGACACTCGTATTGCACAAGTTGCATTCGGTTGTATTACTTTTTCCTTCCTTGCGCGCAAAGAAATTCCACACAGCTGACATGATAAAAGGCTGTCACTCATCATTTCTGTTTATCGCAGGTCGCGCAACAGCATGTCGCACGCTGTCCACGTCGCGCAACTGCTGTTGCTGATGCGATAGTGTCTTTACGGCATGTCGCAAAAAGTGAAGTTGAGCATTTGGGCTTAGGTATCGGATCGGACGGGCTATATTTGTTTTTTTCGATGGTCGATCCTGAAATTTTGACCAATATCGGACCGATAACGATCCTGAGTATCGCATCGAGCCACCCCTAATATAAACGGTGATATACCACACACATTATCCACTTGTATTAGACAGGACACCTCATCAGAGCAGCTTGGTTTCCACGAGTGACCAGAGCTATCTGATTTAAGTCAACTTTATGATCTCTGTTCAGACATAAGTCATTTTGGACCTGTAGAACAACCAAATCTTGAGGCATGCAGACTAGATGGAGTCTGTAACCTGGTGAATGATAGATTTGACCAATTGACTGGCACAGTAAATAGTAAATTTGAGGAAATAAGACAGCAAAACAAAGATTTGGAAACATTTTTTAAGTAAAACAATCGCTGTGTTAAAACAAAAACTTGCTAAAAGTAGTCTGGCCACAAAGTAGCTCTGCTGCTCTGCATAGATGTGTTCAGTGTGTCAGACGGAAATCCTAGAAGAAATTAATGAACCTGGCTAAGTGTCAAGGAGTAGTGTACCCTTTACTTCACGACTTGACACGAGTGCTTCAAAAGTAAATATTCAAGGTGGCACTGGCTGGTATGCTGTAGATACCAGTGATAGCAATGACGATAGTGACAGCAATTTCTCTGACAACAATTATTGTCAGAGAAATTACATTATTATCAATAATTTGATTGGAATAGTGATAATGAGAGCACCGTCCCTGCTACTATTGAAGAAGTGTATGATAGATATGCTCGATATGCACAAAAGCATAATTTGCCTTATTGATCTGACACAGATGGTGATGACGACACAGTGGATAGGTTGCATAAAATGCAGTATAAAAGACTCCTTGCAATGAAAAAAACGTGTATCGAATATGTCTTTTACTGTGATGCATTCTGCTTCCGCTGTTGCTGCTACTGCTGCTGATGATGCTGTTGATGTTGGTGTTGGTAATGATAAGGTCGGGACTGCTGCCACTGACAATGGAGATGTAGGATATTCAGACTGACTCCACATCAGTAGCTCGGGGGTAGAACGCCACAACGGTGAAGGGGTATGGTCTATAAATCAGATAGGGGGTAGTGATGTTGATAGGGGGATAGAACAGAATGGGGACTGCGCCAGCATCTTGATTTTAGAAATATTAGTCTTGATAATTCTGAGTTGGTACCCATGAGAGTCAGAGACAGGCTGCCTGGTGTAATTGATTGCGCATTAGAGGGTACACATCCCAGTAGTATTTTAAATGTGGTATAGAGAGGTCCCTCCCTGGCCAACAATATGCCAGCTGTTTTAAACACAGACAACCAATACAATGCAGATTTGTTTATGGAAGAAATTTCACAAGTTTTGCAGGGTAATGACACATCTATGGTGGATGAGGAATTGGAATTTATTGTTATGGAAGTACAGAATAGAAGTGTTGGGGGCCCTTCTTAGATTGGGTCAAATACCTTATGTTGAGATTTTGGCAAAGAAAGATCGATTTCTGTACAACCCTAACAATAGTGGAAACAGTAATTTGTGTTTCAGTCTCTGTCTTGCACATTATAAACAAGCCACAATGACCATGTATGAAAAATTGGTGTATGCAAAAAATCTGACGAGTAAAGCAGGGTTCAATCATATGCACAGTCTATCATTTCTTGATGTCACCAAATTCGAGAAACAAATAGAAGCAAAAATTATAATCTTCCACCACTCATCTGACACAAAGTCCTGCTGTGTTACCACACACATGACATCCCCAACCAGAAGACTGTCTGGTCTTCAAGATTAAATGAATGACGGCAGCAATAATATAGAAGTACAAGATGTTTTCACCAAATATGTTCATCATAGGAATCTTAGTTGTACATCTTAAGTGCAAAATCTATTTATTCAAGGCAAGGCTAGTCAAACTATTAGTTTAAATACTAGCTACGTTGTTTTGTTTAAAAGTCAGAGAGATAAACACCAGATCACATTACTGAGCAGACAAATGTTTCCCGATCATCGGGTTGTATATCTCTTAAAATCAGAAGGTGTAACAATGTCGTCACACATTCAGAGGAATTTGGCTCTGTTGGAGTTGTTATATAAATCGATGCTGTATGTGTTCCCTTATCTGCTATCCAAAACACTATGGTGCGGCGGGCTATTGCAGAATATAAAGGAGGTGCTCATAACACTCGTCAAAAGAGAAAAAGGCTCAACTCGACTAGCTCACACAGATCCAGCATACCGCTTAGGATGCCGGGGTTGAGGGGGTTGAAATCACATAGATTGGACACTGGTGGTTGGTTAGATTTTTTATTTCTACTTTCTTTTTGACTTTTAAATAATTTTTTCGTATTTTATTTATGATACTATGTACAGAATGAGTTGTCTTTTTGAATTATTTTAATGTATTGCTTGCTACATAAATGTGCCAATGACAGAGCAAATGTTATTTCTAGATTTGTCTTATTTACAATGGTACAATGTTGTATTTGTGTATATGTGTTGTGTGTGTGTGTGTGTGTGTGTGTGTGTGTGTGTGTGTGTGTGTATGTGTATATATATATATATATATATATATATATACACACACACACACATACACACACGTTAAAGACACAATGAATGTATTCCAATGTGATAATGATACAACTGACTTTTCTATTCTATTATTTTTCATCTCCATGTATTATTGAATGAAATTTACCCTTTGAAATGTTAATAATCATTTATGAAGCATAGCGCAAATTCATGCAGGACACGGTCGCCGCACTCGTCTAGTGAAAAAGACATAAATAAACCATCTACTCCAGTCAACATCTCCAAGCTGAGCAATTCCTTGAAGAATCATCCAAATCGCTGTTTTGTGAACTACTCAATCACATGTTTAGTTCAAGGTTCTGTCGCTGGGTTATGTTTTCTTCCAAAAGTTACTCATGCCTGCAATAACCTCCAATTGGTCTTGAAAGAACCAGAGATAGTGGATAAATTATGGGCAAAGAGGTTGAGAAGGGTTACATGATTGGACCTTATCACGATTCCCCTTTTTCCACATTTCGTATAGGCATAGCCCCCTAGGCATAGCAACTCGCAAATATTCGGGGAAAAAGTGTCTGATTATAGACTCGTCAGCCCCCCACAATGACAGTGTTCCGAGTATTAATAGCCTCATACCACTTGCCCCATTCTCTTTGTTTTATGCTACCGTGGATAATGCTTTCAAGTTTATTAAGCTAGCAGAGAAAGGGGCATGGCTGGGTAAGGCTGATATAACAGACGCCTTCAAGATGATGCCGCTGCATCTGTCGCAATGGCATCTTTTCGGCGTCAAATGGCGTAATAGAATGTATTTCTCAGTTAGACTTACATTTGGCTGTCGCAGCAGCCCTTGCATCTTCAATTCCCTTTCTGAGGCGCTTTGTTGGATCTTGCTAAACAACTGTAAACTGCCTTTTGTTTTGCACTTATTGGATGACTTTCTGGTGGTTGATTATCCCCATTCTAAACCAGATCGATGTATAAGCACTTTAAAAGACACCTTCAATCAATTGGGCATCCCCCTCTCAGCAGAGAAATCTATTGGCCTTAAGAAAGAGATTGAATTTTTCAATCATGAAGGCGCTTTAGATGTAGCTACCATTACGAAGCGAGAACTGTTGTCTTTATTAGGTCACCTTAACTTAACTGAGAATTATTCCCCAAGGCAGATCCTTCATTTCTAGATTTTTGGATCTTTCAAAAACAGGAAATGATCTCCACAATCATGTAACCCTGGATGAAGGCTGCAGATCAGATCTTTGTTTTTGGTCTTAGCTCTGTGATAACTGGAACGGCATATCATTTTTCTACAACGAGGAGCCAGAAACATCAGTATCTCTTAAATTTTTTACTGATGCAGCTCCTTCTGTTGGTTTTTTTTTTTTTTTTTACAACAATCAATGGTTTGCAGATGTCTGGCCAAAAGAATTGCTTTCCTTGCCCCAAAATGCTCAATCTACCGCATTATCAGAGCTCTACCCTGTTGTAGTAGCATTTCTACTTTGGGGCAAGTTATGGTGTCGGAAAAAAAACGTATCTTTTGTGACAACTGTTATGACCAGGGCCTAGGGGAAACCCTGGCTCAACATGAAAATGAGACTCCTCTCTTCTTATCCCCGAAGAACCACCAGCAGAGGAGCATTTTTTTTAAAAAACACATCTCACACACAAACAGACATGCTGGCATTCTGGCTGAGAGAGGAGAGCCCACAGGAACTGGAAGAGCCGGCCTTTAAACTCCTGGCTTCGAGGCAGGAACCAATCAGCTCCCTGGACAACCTACAATCACTCAAACACACCTGCAACCAATCACACACACACACTCAGGTAACAGAGGGTTATTTAAGCAGAGAGACAATAGAAACATTAATATGACCTCTGGGGTCGTAACAATGAAGCAACTGTCAAAATCATCAATAGAGAGCGCTCCTCCATCCCCTTTATTAATAGGTTCATCCTTCGCTTAACATTGACATCTGTTATGTGTAATTTCACTCTGTGCTGCTCACCTTCCTGGCCTTGATAATGAAATTGCTGATTCCTTGTCCCGATTTAAATTAGGAATTCAGAATTCTCTGTCCCAACGCAGCATGTCAAGGCCTGAACTGCCCAGCCTTCGCTCAGACTGTACTCGATTAGAGGGCACCCTCCACGATTACATGAAATCTGCATCTCATTACATGAGAAATGGACTGGCAATATCCACTCTAAAGATGTATGAATCAGCTTGGTCTCATTTTACTTCCTTGTCTGCAGCTTTTTCTGTTTCTGGGATGCCTGTTAACATACCTGTGATTTGTGCTTTCATAGTTCATTGTTTTCAATCTCGCAAAATGCAACCTTCTTCCATTAAAGCATCAGTGGCAGGTATAGATGTGCAGATCCTTCGATTAGTAACCTTCTCGGATATCCATCTGTACGCCTCTTCTTCAGGGGGCTGAATAAGGAGCAGCCAGGAAGCCACGATAAGCGCATTCCTTTTTCTTTGTCTCTTATTCACAAAACGGTGACTCATTTAAGGCAAGGGTGTTTCGGACCTTACACAGATTCTTTATAAGAAGCGGTTTTCTTCACAGCTTTTTATGGGTTCCTTAGGTGTGGTGAATCCTTTAATCCCCTGCACGGCCTCACGATTTCAGATATTACTGTTATAGCTAACATTTACTCTATTCACTTTAAACACTCCAAAACTACGGTGGCCCTGAAGTGCAAATCACAACGGCAAATCAGAAATCACAACAGCACATCAGAAAACACAACGGCAATTCAGAAAACACAACGGCAAATCAGAAAGCACAACAGCAAATCAGAAAACACAACAGCAAAACAGAATCACAACAACAAAACAGAAAACACAACAACAAATCAGAAAGCACAACAACAAATCAGAAAACACAACAACAAATCAGAAAACACAACAACAAAACAGAAAGCACAACAGCACATCAGAAAACACAACAACAAAACAGCAAACACAACAAAACAGAAATCACAACAACAAAACAGAAAGCACAACAGCAAGTCAGAAAACACAACAACAAAACAGAAAGCACAATAGCAAATCCGAAAACACAACAACAAATCAGAAAACACAACAACAAATCAGAAAACACAACAACAAAACAGAAAGCACAACAACAAATCCGAAAACACAACAACAAATCCGAAAACATAACAACAAAACAGAAAACACAACGGCAAATCAGAAATCACAACAACAAAACAGAAAGCACAACAGCAAATCAGAAAACACAACAACAAAACAGAAAACACAACGACATTAACCAAACCGGAAAAGGTAGGTACCCTCGGGCGACATGAATCGTCGCTGATTGGTCCGTCCTTTGAACCGGAAGGACAGGGTTTACATGTTTTCAAAACAAGAGCGCTGCCAGTGACGACATACACGCTGCTATTAAGGAATACTTTGATGCAGGACATGTATCTGATCATGCAATTCTATTTAGTGTGGCTTTGATGACGAGACCAAATCACCGCAACGGTCAGCCCTCCTGGCCGAGACTCAGTGAACTTTCCCCCCAGAAAACAGCCTCTCTCCCCGCTAGTGAAATAGTCAGACAGCGTCCTGTTGACTGATGCTGATTATGTAATACGTAATTTAGACTGAAAAACGTAACTTTGTCACTTTCCAGGATGTTTGGTGGGTCAGGATCTCAATCACAACACATTATAACGGCATCCATATGATTATAAACAGTCAGCGGGTACATGTTCAGATTAACAGGAGGACACCGGGAAACATCTTGAAAAAAACACATACGTCATCTCTGTCTATTTTTCCCTCTCGTGTTGTATTCGTGAGTGGGTAAAGAAATTGGGATGAGATGACTGAGTCTGTCATTGAGTCTGAATGCTACATCATACATTACACAGGCATTGTGGTAAATGTTACATTCAGTGAGTGTCAGAAGTTTGTAACTGTAAAAAGGATCCGAGGGGGCATTAAACTTGATCAATGATATTACTCGAATGACTTTCTTTAGTAAGATCTTTAATTTCTCGAGATAACTGGGATATGTATTACACCATATAACATTACAATAGTTCAAATGAGGCTCAAATAGAGACCGATACAAGTTTAGTAGAGCTTCAAGAGGAAGGTAGTGTCGGACTTTACAAAATAAGCCAACATATTTAGATACTTTCTTTGTCAGTTCATCTATATGCTTTTTGAAGTTTAAGAATACATCAATGTATATTCCCAAGAATTTTGTGAATTCTACCCTCTCAATAGCTCTACCATTTATCTCGATACGCACGTTCCACATCATTTCGGTTTCTCTTTGAGCGAAATACAATGAAGTTGGTTTTATTAATATTTAAAGATAATTTATTACATTTGAACCAGGTGTCCATCTTTATCAATTCTTCATTCAAAAGATTTTGGAGGTATTCCAAGTTTTTGTGTGACAAGAATAAATTTGTGTCATCAGCAAAAATGACTTTGTGCAAAATAAGAGAGGAGTTTACAATATCATTTACATATAAGATAAAAAGAAGTGGTCCTAATATTGATCCCTGAGGGACCCCGTATTTCATGTTACACTGTGATTTATTATTATTTACATGAACATATTGCTCCCTATCGTATATATAACTTTTGAACCAATTTAGCGCTGTGCCCCTGATACCATAATGTTGCAATTTACCGAGGAGGATTGAAAAATCAATTGTGTCAAACGCCTTTGATAGATCGAGGAAAACTCCAATCCCACACTCACCTCTGTCAATGGCGTCGTTGATTTTTTCAGTGAGATCTATAATTGCCATACAGGTTGTGTATTTCTTTCTGAAGCCATATTTTGATGGAATAAGTATATTCAATCCATCTAAATAATTACAGAGTCTACAATAAACAATTTTCTCGAATACTTTGGAAAAAGTGGGTAGTATAGATATTGGTCGATAGTTTTGCATGTTATTTTTATCACCAGATTTAAATACTGGGATAATTTTTGCTATCTTTGTCATTTTAGGTACCACCCATAAAAGCAGAGAGAGATTGATGGAGTAGACGAGTGGATCAACTATTTCGTTCACAATGGCTTTTATGATTTTACTACATATGCCATCCATACCTGCAGTATATGAGTCTTTCATGCTCATAATGATATTAGTTACTTCTGTTTTATCAGTTGGTGCAAGAAAGAGAGAATTTATATAATTACCTTGAAGATATTGTTGATAATTTGCTCCCTCTGGTGGTCTGATAGTTTCAGAGAGAGTTTTCCCTATAGAGTTAAAATGGTTATTAAAACTATTTGCAAGATCTTCACCATTTGAATTAGTTCTGGCATTTTGCTTGATTTTGGTGTCAGGAAGTACAGTAGTTTTATGTCCCCGGCTGAGAACCTCATTTAGCACCTTCCAGCTTTGCTTCTGATCACCATGAGCAGCCTTGATAAGCGCGGTGTAATGTCTTCGCTTACTTATTCGTATGACATGTATCAGCTTATTCCTGTATTTAGTATATTTATCTTTGTTTTCACCGGTTGAATTTTTAATGTACCGTTTGTAAAGTGTGTTTTTCTTTTTAATTGACTTCAAAATGCCCCTCGTAAGCCATACTCTCTGATCCCCTGCATCACACTTGCTGGTCTTTTCAGATATGGTGGAGTTTACAGAGTCAGTTATTTCATCAATGAAGGCATTATATGCCGCATCTCGGGTTTTGCAGCTATAAACAGAATCCCATGATTTAACTCTGAGGTTTTCAGATAATTTCATTAAGTTACTTTCACTCAGAACTTTCACTTTTGATTTTAACGCTAACTCATTACTCTTTTTTGTAAGATCTATGAAGAATACTATAGGAAAGTGATCAGTGATGTCTGACCAAATTACACCGGAGTCAAAACAAGCATTGTGAGTATTTGTGATGATATTATCGATGATCGACTTACTGGATTCTGTTTCTCTTGTATATGTATTTATAGTGGGGGGAAAAGGATGAAGAGTACAGTGTATTTAAGAAATCATTTTTAGCATTGTTCTCTTTAGCTAGATCGATGTTATAATCACCAAGAATAAAGCAGTTTTTATTTGTTTGTTTATGCAGTTTAATAATTAATCAAATTTAAACTTGAAACTGTTCAAATCAGAATCTGGTGGTCGGTAAATTACCCCTACAATTATATTCTTTCCATTATTTATATTTATTTCAACAAATAAGGAATCTGAGTACCCATTAGGTCATCACAGACACTCACGGAATGTAGTGAATTTATATATAAACATACACCTCCCCCTGGTCTGCCAGGTCTATTTCTATTGTATACGGGCTTGGGGAGTAACGGACTACAGATACATCTGGAAAAAATTGGGATTATTAGTTGGATTACAATTAAAATATATGATGATGAATGATGAATGAATGTGAATGAATGAATTAATCTAACACTTGCCAATGCGGCAATGCCGTATGCACGCGCACACACATTACTACAGTTCACGACAAGTCAGTCACAACGATGCTCTGCTCTCAAGTGAAGCCAGACAGCTCATTATGGCCTCGAGCGCTAGAGAAAAAAATGCTTTCACTGCGTGGAAATTTCACCATTAGTTTGTTTCTAAAGAAGAAAGGGGGAACAACATCACTGTACAGTGCAAGCTATGCCTCCCAGCTGTGCACACACTGTCATCGTCCAAGGACTCCACATCTAATTTAAAGAAACATTTAATGGGAAGCGAAACTGCGAACGTTAGCTAGCTACACAGAAATTCTGTTAGCTAAAGTTAACATTAATTAGCCTGCTAACCAGGCTCGGGCTGTCATTGTTACTACTACTACTGCTGCTGCTACTACTACTACTACTACTACTACTACTATTTTGGGTCTGTGGGTGGTGCTGCTGGTGACTGGGATGGTACGTGTTTAGGTTTTTTGGTAGTTTTGAAGTTTGAGCATGACGTTCAAATGTGAATACCGTCACATCATTTAGCTAAATGATCACAGAAGTTTTTATTTCTGATATCATTTAACATGCTGTAGTACGAAGGCTCGTTTTGGTTCACTCCCGTTTGCCCTGTTAAAATGAAGACATTACATTGTTAATACAAACTCAACACTTCCTGTGTCCGTCTCAAATTAAAAGTCCTCTAGCATAAATAGCTCAGTAGGCTTTTATTGTGAAACATTTGCACGGACTTCATCGTGGAAAACTTGTTGACTTGCGAGGGCCCCATAGGCACTTGAAATGTAGCTACTGCTACCTTGTGGGGCTTGTACGTTACAAAATTGCCTGAAACACCTGCAGTGACTGAAATGGGTCACTAACACTTTAGATCACAACAAGGTATTAAAATAGCATGATTATATTAGGAAATTGTATGAGTAATTTTGGGGGACATATAAGTGACAAACATCCTATAGGTGGGGGTGTTTTACAACTGCTATTACTAGAAATAGAAGTTTCAATTAAAGCTGCAAGCAGCGATGAACGGGCCCTCACAGTCCACGTACGTTGGGCTGTGGCGCCGTCGGAGGCCTGTGCGCCCAGTCGTGTGCTTGGCCATTGCCTGTGGAAATGTCCTACCTAATGTAAATGGGATCCGTGTCACACAAAACACAACAGTGACATCTTCAGTGACTTCCTGTGTCCAGAGGGTGGCGCTATAGATATGACACAGTATTGATGCAGAGATGTGTTCAGGGCGAGCCCCTCTACATGTGTGAGCAATTTGATGCCGATGGGAAATTGTATGTTGAAGTTATCAGGAGTTGTTGCTTGATGGCGAAGGATTGAATTTGAAGGAAAATGGCGGACTTCCTGTTGGACTGAGGGTATGTGTCCAAGAGGGTTTTTTGTGCGTCTGGTGATGCTACATAATCCTACCGAATTTTGTTCATGTACGTGCATGTAGGAGGCAGGGCTTAAATTTTGAAATATTCCAGGGGGCGCTATGGAGCCATTTAGCATCACCTGATCGTCATTTTTGGTGTGTGAGTTACAGGGGCCAGTCTATACCACCCCAATGAGTTTCATATGCATAAGTGTTATGGTGTGGGCACAGTGCCATATTTAAAATGAAACTGCCACCAGAGTGCCACCTAGTGGCAGATCGGTAACCCCTTTTTCAGCTATCCTCAGGAGGGCATTGGGAATGAGTGTACCAAGTTTTGTGTTAATCCGACCAACCGATGTTGCGATATAAAATAGTTCAATTTAAACAGCGCCACCTGGTGGTCATCATCCCAAATTTTGCACAGAGCCTTAGAGGCTCATGGGGAAGTAGTATCCTGAGTTTGATGTCATTGGGACAAACCAATGTGGAGATATGCAACACTTCCTGTTTGTAGCGAAATCTGCAGGAAGTTGTAATTTAATAACTTGAGTATTCTTTGGAATATCACAATTCTTTTAATAACTTTTTGTCAGGAGGGTCCACAGATGCGGTGTGCAAAGTTTGGTGCAAATCAGTGAAATTGCCTGGGAGGAGTTCGAAAAAGTAGGTTTGCGACACTTGTGAGCTAGCGAAAAAAAACGGTAGGCGGATATGGGCCTATATCAGCAGATTCAGCACAATTCACTGAACGTGTGGATATAAGGTTTTTGAATGTGCGACAAGTATATGGGAGTTATTAGGCAAAACGCACTTTCCTTGATAATAGTGCCACCTAGTGGCGAAAATTCACAATGACAACAGATTATAAAATTTTTCACCAGGTGTGACATATATTCCAAGTTTGGTGAGTTTTGGGGTATGTTCAGGCAGTGAAAAATGCGATCATTTTGGCAGAAGGAATAAAACAAATAAATAAAATAATCACTACAAAAACAATAGGGTCCTTGCAGGTTCCCTGCTCGGGCCCTAATAACACCGATAATAATTGTTACCATTATTAGGGCCCGAGCAGGAAACCTGCGAGGTCCCTATTGTAATTGTAATGTTTATTATTATTAGGGCCCGAGCACGAATCTCGTGCGAGGACCTATTGTATCTGTAAGGATTATTTATTAGGGCCCGAGCACGAATCTCGTGCGAGGACCTATTGTATCTGCTAGGATTATTTATTATTAGGGCCCGAGCACGAATCTCGTGCGAGGACCTATTGTATCTGCTAGGATTATTTATTATTAGGGCCCGAGTACGAATCTCGTGCGAGGACCTATTGTATCTGTAAGGATTATTAGGGCCCGAGCACGAATCTCGTGCGAGGACCTATTGTATCTGCTAGGATTATTTATTATTAGGGCCCGAGTACGAATCTCGTGCGAGGACCTATTGTATCTGTAAGGATTATTAGGGCCCGAGCACGAATCTCGTGCGAGGACCTATTGTATCTGCTAGGATTATTTATTATTAGGGCCCGAGCACGAATCTCGTGCGAGGACCTATTGTATCTGTAAGGATTATTAGGGCCCGAGCACGAATCTCGTGCGAGGACCTATTGTATCTGCTAGGATTATTTATTATTAGGGCCCGAGCACGAATCTCGTGCGAGGACCTATTGTATCTGTAAGGATTATTTATTATTATTATTATTATTATTATTATTATTATTAGGGCCCGAGCAGGGAACCTGCAAGGACCCTATTGTTTTTCGAATGATTATTAGGGCCCGAGCACGAATCTCGTGCGAGGACCTATTGTATCTGCTAGGATTATTAGGGCCCGAGCACGAATCTCGTGCGAGGACCTATTGTATCTGTAAGGATTATTTATTATTAGGGCCCGAGCACGAATCTCGTGCGAGGACCTATTGTATCTGCTAGGATTATTTATTATTATTAGGGCCCGAGCACGAATCTCGTGCGAGGACCTATTGTATCTGTAAGGATTATTTATTATTATTAGGGCCCGAGCACGAATCTCGTGCGAGGACCTATTGTATCTGTAAGGATTATTAGGGCCCGAGCACGAATCTCGTGCGAGGACCTATTGTATCTGTAAGGATTATTTATTATTAGGGCCCGAGCAGGGAACCTGCAAGGACCCTATTGTAATTGTAATGATTATTATTAGGGCCCGAGCACGAATCTCGTGCAAGGCCCTATTGGATCCGCTCGGATTATTATTAGGGCCCGAGCACGAATCTCGTGCGAGGACCTATTGTATCTGTAAGGATTATTAGGGCCCGAGCACGAATCTCGTGCGAGGACCTATTGTATCTGTAAGGATTATTTATTATTATTAGGGCCCGAGCACGAATCTCGTGCGAGGACCTATTGTATCTGTAAGGATTATTTATTAGGGCCCGAGCACGAATCTCGTGCGAGGACCTATTGTATCTGTAAGGATTATTTATTATTATTATTATTAGGGCCCGAGCACGAATCTCGTGCGAGGACCTATTGTATTTGCTAGGATTATTTATTATTATTATTTTTTTTCCTTCCCCGAGATCGCATATTTGGCGGCCTGAACATACCCCAAAACTCACCAAACTTGGAATATAGATCAGACCTGGCGAAAATTTTTTTAATCTGTTGTCGTTGTGAATTTTCACCACTAGGTGGCGCTATAATCAAGCAAAGTGCGTTTTGGCTCATAACTCCCACATACTTTGTCGCACATTCAAAAACCTTATATCCACGCGTTCAGTGAATTGTGCTGAATCTTGTTATATAGGCCACGCCCATTTCCGGTTACCTAATTTTTTCGCAAATTAGCAAAATGTCGCAAACGTACTTTTGCTAACTCCTCACCGCCAATTTCTCCGATTTGCACCAAACTTTGCACACGGCATCTGTGGACCCTCCTGACAAAAACCATTTAAAAGAATGTTGATATTCCAAAGAATACTCAAGTTATTAAATGACAACTTCCTGCACATTTCGTACTAAACAGGAAGTGTGGCATATCTCCACATTGGTCTGTCCGAATGACATGAAACTCAGGATACTACTTCCACATGAGCCCCTAAGGCTCTGTGCAAAATTTTGGCTGATGACCACTAGGTGGCGCTCTTTAAATTAAAGTAATTTATATCTCAACATCCGTTGGTCGGATTATCATAAAACTTGGTACACTCATTGCCACTGCCCTCCTGACGATAGCTGAAAAAGGGGTTACCGATCTTCCACTAGGTGGCGCTCTGGTGGCAGTTTAATTTTATATTTGGTACTGTGCCCACACCATAACATTTATGGATATGAAATTGATAGGGGTGGTACAGACTGGCCCCTGTAACTCACACACCAAAAATGACTAGCAGGGGGCGCTAAATGGCTCCATAGCGCCCCCTGGAATATTTCTAACTTTAAGCCCCGCCTCCTACATTCACAAACATGAACAAAATTCGGTACACTTATGTATCATGACCAGATGCACAAAAAACCCTCTTGGACCTATAACCTCAGTCCAACGGGAAGTCTGCCATATTGGTTCAAAGTTGAGATTTCGCCGCCATTGTCACCCATTTCTATGCCTCGTACATTGTTTAACTTGGCCTACAGATTTAACGCCACAGGCTTCACATTCACTATAAATCATCTTCAGACCTTGATAATGAAAAGTTGTTAAAAGCTTTCACCTACGTTATTCCTAGTGGGCGTGGCAGTGCGTTCAATTGCGATGACCCCCTTATGGCTTTTTCCATTTTGTAGGTACCCATTTCTATGCCTCGTACTTTAATTAACTCATCCTACAGATTTAACACCACAGACTTCACATTCACTCAGCAGCATCCTCAGACCTTCAACAGCCTGTGTTGTGCTTGGTGGGCATGGCGGTGCGGTCTATTTCGATCCTTCGCCATCATGCAGGAAGTCCTCATAACTTCAACATACAATTTCCCATCTTCACCAAATTGCTCACACATGTAGAGGGGCTGGCCCTGAATACATCTATGCATCAATACTGTGATAAGTGAACAAATGGCTCCATAGCACCCCCTGGAATATTTCAAACTTGAAGCCCCACCTCCTACATGCACACATATTAACGAAAGTCGCATATGCATCATGACCAGACGCACAAAAATCCCTCTTGGACAAATGCCCTCAGTCCAACTGGAAGTCCGCCATTTTCCTTCAAAATCAATCCTTCGCCATCAAGCAGGAAGTCCTGATAACTTCAACATACAATTTCCCATCTGCATCACATTGCTCACATGTGTAGAGGGGCTCACCGTGAATACGTCTCAGCATCAATACTACGTCATATCCATAGTGCCACCCACTGGACACAGGAAGTCACTGAAGATGTAACTGTTGTGTTTTGTGTGACACGAATCCCATTTAGGTAGGACATTTACACAGGCAAGGGGCAAGCACACATCTGGGCACACAGGCCTCCGACGGCGCCACAGCCTAATGTACGTGGGGGGGCGAGGGCCCGTTCATCACTGCTTGCAGTTTTAATTATTATTATTCTTTGTCCTTCCCCAAGATCGCATATTTGGCGGCCTGAACATACTCCAAAACTCACCAAACTTGGAATATAGATCACACCTGGCGAAATTTTTTTTAATCTGTTGTCGTTGTGAATTTTCACCACTAGGTGGCGCTATAACCAAGCAAAGTGTCTTTTGGCTCATAACTCCCACATACTTTGTCGCACATTCGAAAACCTTATATCCACGCGTTCAGTGAATTGTGCTGAATCTCTTGATATAGGCCACGCCCATTTCCGGTTACCTAATTTTTTCGCTAATTCGCAAAATGTCGCAAACCTACTTTTGCTAACTCCTCACCGCCATTTTCTCCGATTTGCACCAAACTTTGCACACGCCATCTGTGGACCCTCCTGACAAAAGCCAATAAAAAGAATTTTGATATTCCAAAGAATACTCAAGTTATTAAATCACAACTTCCTGCACATTTCGTACCAAACAGGAAGTGTGGCATATCTCCACATTGGTCTGTCTGAATGACATGAAACTCAGGATACTACTTCCACATGAGCCCCTAAGGCTCTGTGCAAAATTTTGGCTGATGACCACTAGGTGGCGCTCTTTAAATTAAAGTAATTTATATCTCAACATCCGTTGGTCGGATTATCATAAAACTTGGTACACTCATTGCCACTGCCCTCCTGACGATAGCTGTAAAAGGGGTTACCGATCTGCCACTTGGTGGCGCTCTGGTGGCAGTTTAATTTTATATTTGGTACTGTGCCCACACCATAACACTTATGGATATGAAATTGATAGGGGTGGTAAAGACTGGCCCCTGTAACCCACACGCCAAAAATGACCATCAGGGGGCGCTAAATGGCTCCACAACGCCCCCTGGAATATTTCAAACTGTAAGCCCCGCCTCCTACATGCACGTACATGAACAGAATTTGGTACGCTTATGTATCATGACCAGACGCACAAAAAACCCTCTTGGACCCATAACCTCAGTCCAACGGGAAGTCTGCCATATTGGTTCAAAGTTGAGATTTCGTTGCCATTGTCCCCCATTTCTATGCCTCGTACATTATTTAACTTGGCCTACAGATTTAACGCCACAGGCTTAACATTCACTACATATCATCTTCAGACCTTGATAATGAAAAGTTGTAAAAAGCTTTCACCTACGTTATTCCTAGTGGGCGTGGCAGTGATTTCAATTTCGCGACTCCCGTTATGGCTGTTCCCATTCTGTAGGAACCCATTTCTAAGCCTCGTACATCGCTTAACTTGGCCTACAGATTTAACACCAAAGACTTCCCAGTCACTATATATCATCTTCAGACCTTGATAATGAAAAGTTGCAAAAAGCTTTCACCTACGTTATTTCTAGTGGGCGTGGCAGTGTGTTCAACTTCGCGACCCTCCTTATGGCTGTTCCCATTCTGTAGGGACCAATTTCCAGGGGTCGTACATTAACTAACTCGTCCCACAGGTTTAACACCACAGACTTCACATTCACTCAGTAGCATCCTCAGACCTTGATAATGAAAAGTTCTGCTCAGCTTTTGCCTACGTCATTCCTGGTGGGCGTGGTGATACGGTTTATTTCAATGGCCCCCTTATGGGTTTTCCCATTCTGTACGGACCCAAGTTCTTTGGCTTGTAGTTTAACTATCTTTTCCTACATATTTAACACCACAGACTTCACATTCACTCAGCAGCATCCTCATACCTTCAACAGCCTGCGTTGTACCTGGTGGGCGTGGCCATTCTGTCAATTTTGATCCTTCGCCATCAAGCAAGAAGTCCTTGTAACTTCAACATACAATTGCCCATCTGCATCAAATTGCTCACACATGTAGAGGGCCTCGCCCTGAATACGTCTTTGCATCAATACTGTGTCATATCTATAGCGCCACCCACTGGACACAGGAAGTCACTGAATATGTCACTGTTGTGTTTTGTGTGACACATATCCCATTTAGGTAGGAAATTTCCACAGGCAACGGGTGAGCACACATCTGGGCGCGCGGCCTCCAACGGCGCCACAGCCCGATGTATGTGGGGGGGCGAGGGCCCGTTCATCACTGCTTGCAGTTTTAATTATTATTATTATTATTATTTTTTGTGTGTCCCCAAGATCGCATATTTGGCATCCTGAACATACCCCAAAACTCACCAAACTTGGAACATACGTCACATGTGGTGAAAAATTTGATAATTCAACATGATTGGGGGTGGTTGTGGCCAGGGGACTCCATAGCGCCACCTAACGTTGGGTCATGTGACCAAAAACTTTCTCGGATCCTCATGAAATTCACAGGACTTATGGGTCTCAAGGACTTAGCCTGGAATTATTTTTGTTGGAATTTTTGCCGCAACAGGAAGTCGGCCATCTTGAATGGCGTGCAGTGATTTTCAATTTTCCGATGCTGTTTTCGGGACTTTAGCATATTCGCAGACTCACCAAATTTGGCATGTACCTTCTTACCCATGAGTACGTTATTTCGATACCACAACTGCCCTCATGCGCAGCACGAAAGCTCAGTAGCGCCCCCTAACGCCCCTCTTATGGCTTTTCCCATTCATTTTTTTATTTTTTCTATGCCTCGTACATTGTTTAACTTGGCCTACAGATTTAACGCCACAGGCTTCACATTCACTATATATCATCTTCAGACCTTGATAATGAAAAGTTGTAAAAAGCTTTCACCTACGTTATTCCTAGTCGGCGTGGCAGTGCGTTCAATTGCGATGACCCCCTTATGGCTTTTTCCATTTTGTAGGTACCCATTTCTATGCCTCGTACTTTAATTAACTCGTCCTACAGATTTAATGCCACAAACTTCACACTCACTATATATCATCTTCAGAACTTGATAATGAAAAGTTGTAAAAAGCTATCACCTACGTTATTTCTAGTGGGCGTGGCAGTGTGTTCAACTTTGCAACCCCCCTTATGGCTGTTCCCATTCTGTAGGAACCCATTTCTAAGCCTCGTACATGGTTTAACTTGGCCTACAGATTTAACACCACAGACTTCCCACTCACTATATATCATCTTCAGACCGTGATAATGAAAAGTTGTAAAAAGCTGTCACCTACGTTATTACTAGTGGGCGTGGCAGTGTGTTCAACTTCGCGACCCCCCTTATGGCTGTTCCCATTCTGTAGGAACCCATTTCTAAGCCTCGTACATTGTTTAACTTGGCCTACAGATTTAACACCACAGACTTCCCAGTCACCAAGTATCATCCTCATGCCTTGATGATGAAGAGTTGTGAAAAGTTTTTGCCTACGTTATTCCTGGTGGGTGTGGCAGTGCGGTCAATTTCGATGACCCCCTTATGGCTTTTCCCATTCTATACGGACCCAAGTTCTATGGCTTGTAGTTTCACTATCTTTTTCTACATATTTAACACCACATTCACATTCACTCAGTAGCATCCTCAGACCTTCAACAGCCTGTGTTGTGCTTGGTAGGCGTGGCAGTGCGGTCAATTTCAATCCTTCGCCATCGTGCAGGAAGTCCTTATTACTTCAACATACAATTTCCCATTGGCATCAAATTGCTCACACATGTAGAGGGGCTCACCCTGAATATGTCTCTGCATCAATACTGCATCATATCCATAGTGCCACCCACTGGACACAGGAAGTCACTGAAGATGTCACTGTTGTGTTTTGTTTGACATTAATCCCATTTAGGTAGGACATTTACACACAGGCAAGGGGCAAGCACACATTTGGGCGCGCGGCTTCTGACGGCGCCACAGCCCAACGTACGTGGGGGGGCGAGGGCCCGTTCATCACTGCTTGCAGTTTTAATTATTATTATTATTGTAATATGTGATGTAATTCTTGAATACAGCTGAATAGTTAGTAGTCAATGAATAAAACTGAATAAATCTAACATACCCTACAATTAATTACATTTTTAATTTGCTTTATGTGTTCCTCAGAGGAATCATCAAAGTCATTTACTCCTGACCAAAGAAGACACGAGTCAGTCTGAGCTGACTGAGCAGCCCGTTGAATCTGAACATGGACAAGAGAGACCTCCCCTAAAACAAGCTAAACTTCAACTTGGAAACAACAGCATATCCCAGACTGCAGTCAATAGACTGATATTTGAATTTGTCATCGACGATGTCCAGTCTTTCTCCTTGGTCGACCAGCCTTCATTTAGAAAGCTCATACAGGGAATCAGGGGGGACAAAACAGCCATGTGCAGAAAAACTCTAGTTCAGCATATTGAGAGGGAATTTGCTGTCATGAAAGAAAGCTTGACTGCAACACTTCAGAAAGTGACAAATGTGCAGACTTATGGACTGCACACAATCGAAGTTTCTTTGGTATGACATGCCACTGGATTGAGGAGGAAACGATGAAAAGGAAATCCGCAGCACTGGCCTGTGCACGAGTGAAGGGACGGCATACTTACGATGTCCTTGCTGCAAAAATCAGTGAAATACATGCAGAGTACAAAGTACAACACAAAGTAAGAGCCACAGTTACAGATAATGGGAGTAACTTTGTGAAAGCTTTCCGTGAATTTGAAACCAATGAGGAGGCAGCACCAGAAGAGTTTGATGATGGAATAAGGTTATGGATGCAGTTCTGGAGACGGAGGGAGATGAGGAGCTTCATTTTTTGCTTCCCCCGCATCAAAGATGTGCAGCACACATGCTCAACCTGGTAGCCACCAATGAGGTGACTAAAGCAGCATCAAAAGGGCCATCGCATCGAGTGTACCGAAGTGCAATGGTAAAGTGTGCTGCCATATGGAACAAAGCACACAGGTCATCAGCAGCTGCAGAAGCAGTGCAAGATATTGCCAACATGAGGGTTTGTGTTCCATGTGTAACAAGGTGGAGCTCTAAATATATGGCTATTTCCAAACTGATTGGACTCACACAAGAGCAGCTGGACGACATCTGCGGAAGGCTCGTAGTGACCAGGCTGCACCCTCATGAGATGACTTTTCTTAAGGAATATGTAGCTGTGTTACAGCTTCTTGCTCAATCCATTGATCTTCTACAGGGAGAGAAAAATTGTTACCTTGGATTCCTCATTCCAACAATCTTAAGCCTCAAAACTAGGCTCTCTGACAAATTGCCACATGTAACCTACACAGCAAACATCATTACTGCGGTTACTGAGGCACTTGACAAACGCTTCGGTGCCATCATGAGCAGCCATGAAGCAAAAATGGCAACAAATACCATGCCCAAATTTCGCTTGTGTTGGCTTCCTCCAGAAAAGAAAGAGGAAATGTGCAAAACAGTGATTCAGGAGGCAACATCTTTCAAATCCAGAGCACCTCCTGCAGCTGAAGTGAACATCAGCGCTGAAAATGATGGATCAGATGAGGAGTTTTTTGTGTTTGGGAAAGGAAACAGGGCTGATAAAAGCACAGCGGAGGAAGAAGTCCGGCGGTTCCTCGATGACACTGTGAAAACCATGGATACCCTACATGCATTTCCCTTGATTAAGCAGGTCTTCATGAAGTACAATACTACACTGCCTTCTAGTGCTCCAGTTGAACGTCTGTTCAGTTATGGAGGAAATGTACTGACTTCCTCTCGTAGCCGAATGTTAGACGATCACATGGAGCAAGTCCTCCTCCTTCGTTACAACAGAAGCTTCTGCCCAAAGCTAGATTTTGACTGAACGTTGACACCTACTGTATCCGGTCTGTGGGTTTTCCAAATGGTGCTTACTCACTTAACTGCTATTGTGAAGGCAGCAAATGTTCCTTTTGCTTTGTAAACTATGGTCTATGATCTTAAACGTAGAACTGTACCTTATTTTAGAATTTTCTTCCTGAATTTGATTTATAGTTTTATATTTATTTTGAAAAAATCAGTAGGTGGACACCTGATTTGTTAAAAAAAAAGCAGATCTTAATCCACGTACTAACACAGAGCATTTTCTGTTTACCTTGTAAAGGAGCATATTTTATGTTTGCTTTGTAAATTACAGTATTCTGTAGCTAACAAGACTTGATAGGCATAGGCATTTTGACACCTGGTTTATTAAAAAATACTTTAGGTGCTCTTAATCCATGTAGTAAAGTTAAAAATATCTTGTTCTGTTTCTTGTAAAAGGAGCAGATTTTTTTTTCTGCTCTGTAAAGTATACTCTTCTGTAGACACATATTTTAAATTTGGAATCTGTAAGCCTACTGCCTGAATTTGCTTTATGGTTTCATTTTCTTTCATTCGTTCTGTGTTCTTTTTGTATAATGAAAATTCAGTTGCTGGACACTGGATTGGTTAGTGAGGATCCTCTTAAACAATGTTTTAAACTAAAACAGAGCATTTGCCAGTTTGCATTGTAAAGAAGCAGATTTTTGTTTGCTTTGTAAACTGTTTTACAGTTTTTGAGTTATATATTTATGTGTTCTGTTGTATACACAGAATTAAAAGTCATCTTATGGATATTTCTTCTTTCTTGTCTTTATTTGCATTTGTATTGAGGTAATTCAAAAGTAAGTAACCCTAGTAATCAAGTTACATTACTTTAATATTGTGGTACTTGGATTACGTTACTGACTACAATTTTTAACAGGTAATTAGTAACTGTATCAGACTACATTTTTAAAGTAACCCTCCCTACCCTGATTGTATAATATATATCCATTCAGGTTGAGGATGTTCAGATATGATTTATCATTAATCCAAGTTTCACTACATCCAATTACATCAAACCTGTGATCTAGGCTGGCCAAGAGGGATACTAAATCATCATAATGCTTATTCAGGTTTATAGTGTTTAAATGCATCAGAGAGTATCAGTGGTCATTTTTGCATTTAATAGATGTTAATTTATCCGGTGTATAGCGCTTACATTAGGGTGCATCAAAAAACACAATTCTTGAATTTTGATATGGCTGGGTGCTAAAAGTGTTCCAATATATGTAGTAACAACACATGCAAAATATTTTTCCAATACATGATGATTTAGGGGTGCCACCGCACATCTATTTTGTTGGATAAAGTGGTAAACAGTGCTCAATGGTCGCCGTAGAGCTCTGAGGTAATGAAGACTGCAGCTCAAGAAAACTGAGGTGATCTTTATATTTTTGTGTTGGGTATGTATACTCTTATTACATATTACTACTATATATGTAGTTGTGTCTTTGTATATTTACATACTTTGAATGAAATGTAGTCATATTTATTGGTATTTGGTGCTCATTACATCTAGCTAACATTAGCTAGCAACAGTTTGCTAACCACAGTTAGCTAGCTATGTTAGCTAAGCTATTAAGCTTGACATCAACAGTATTCTAGAGTAGACATTAGACAATATCATATTCAGAGTATTGATGTCCCATGTTTATTGAGAGTAGCATTGTAGTTGTTAAACTAACATTTTAGATATAGGTATATTTGCGAGCACAGCTAGCTACTCTGGTAGTGATGTAATGGTAAGTTATCATTGTAATGATTATGTTAGACTATGTTAGACTATGTACAGCTAAAATGTGAGGCTTATTCAAGCATGGTTTATCATAATTGAGTGATATTAAGTATGCTAAGATATGATTTTAAACACTATCCTGGTCCTTGTATCCTTTTCATTCTCAGGCACTGTAAGCACAACCCAACCCAACAAGGTTGAAGATGTCACCAATGCAACAGGGTGCCTTCACACGTGGTCTGGTCACAGAGTCAGGCGGTGATTGTACACATCTCTCTGCATCCTATGCAAAACAGCTGACCGGTGTTTAGTTAATGTCAGCTCTTATCATTAGGCCCTCTGGGTTGCCAGTGAGTTAGCCACTAGAGATGATTTGTTCTTTTAAGTGTGTTAGTATTGCCCTTGTGTTTAACAATAAATTCAATTAAACTTTATATGTGTGTCCGACATCTATCACTGCTGCACAAAACTCAGGGAAAGGCCACGTGAACATGTCCCATTGACCGCCATTCATTTTGTCTATAGGACACATGAATGGAGAATCTTGAAAGTTGAATTCTGAGAAATGCCCAAGTTGCCCAAAGGGCAAACAAACTAATTTTACTTTGATAACCCTATAGAACATGTTACTGTATAAAAGTTCACTGTACTCAACATTTCTGGGTCAACCTTTTGGCAATTAGACTAAAAATTGCACATTTTTCGAAATTTCACAAACGTTTGTGTGTAAGGTTGCACCCCTAAATCTCAATGGATTTCCTCAAAACTTTGCAAAAGTCATTTTTATATTAATTGGAACAAAATGCAATGCCAGCCAAAATGATATTTTGAAATTAAAATTTCCCATTCAAATTTGATGCACCCTAGCGTACATTTTAACTTTTCGAAGCAATGCTGTTCGGGCACATCACAGTTTCCTTCACTGATAATATCATCAAATCCCATTTAATGCACATGGTAAAAAATGCCTGATACCTGATGTGAAAGTCATATAAAACCACATTGTAAAGTCTTGTATCTAGGAATTCCTTCATCTTTATCTAGATCTAGCTAAGCCTAAAGTAACTAAGATGTTAAGAAAAACTATGAAAAGAAGAGGGAGAAAGGGAAAAAATAAAAATAACTAAATAAAATTAAATAAAAGAGGAGAAGAAAAAGAAATAAATAAAACAAAGAAAAAAGAAAATACAATGTCCGTTTAAAAGAAAACCTAGGACATCAATGTAAGATCAACCAACAGGTATAAGAAGTGAGGTCTCATGATCTCAAGATTTTAGAAAAGTGAAGTGAAGAGAGGAAAGGCTTACTGCATAGCAAGTAATTTCCATGAGGATCGTTTCGTAGATGCTTCCCTCCTTCAATCTGCAAACGGTGGGGTAGGTCCATGTTTTAACGAAGGCGCAGTTTCTTAGCATCGGACAGTTTACTTATAACACATCGCTGGTTTGAGTTTGTGAGCAGGTGAAGCCGTCCATCCTGAGTCGAGCTGACTGCAAGCTTGTCCTTTAATTTTTTACGTAGGTCATCCAGAAGTTTCACCCGCTTGGCTGTTAAACTCTCCAGAATGTGCATCTTTGGTGTTGATCCCTTGAGCCGTTTTTTCACTTTGTAGACCTTATCTCTGATGTTATATTGGGCAAACTTAACGATGAATCCCCTTGGTTTGTCCTTATTGTGGGATTTAGGTTCGAGGCAGTGGCTCCTGTGGATTTCTCCAGATTGCACCTCTACGTTAAGATTGTTTTTAATTATGCCCATTATGACTTCATTAGTGTTTTCCCAATCATTTTCTGGAACACCAAAAATGACAAGACAGTTTCGTCTTGAGTACTGTTCTTGCTCGTCTAAAATGTCCTCCACATCATCATATTTCTTTTGTAGTTCATCCAGTTTGTTGACCCTGTTTTGTAATTCATACTTCAAGGAGTCCTTTACTGATTCCGTGATGGAGTCAGTAATAGCCCTTTTTATGGGTTCAATCAGGGAATCCACCAGTATCTTACTGATTTTGCAGATGAAATCAAAGTCCTGAAATAACGGGTCTATCTGTTTGCTTACTGTGTCTTTGACAACATCACCGGGCATCGATTGAGGTTGTTCCGATTTTCCCAGCAAGTCTTTGGCTGTGTCTTTGTCCCGCTGCATGCTTGAATTGTTTGGCAGCATTTAGGTGGAAAGTCAGAAAAGCTGCTAAACTGGTATCCTATTTCACAGGACCGCAGCCAGGTAAAGTTGAAAAAGTGTTCCGATACCTTTGGTTACACAGCAGAGGCAAAAAATAGATGGAAGATCACGTTAAAATCATTAGTTTTGTTGGTCGATCCGAGCTGAGTTTAGCAGCACTCGTCTCGGTTTGATGACATCATCATTCAGTTAGGCACACTAAGGTTGTATGACCTCCCTGGGATGCATGCTTGCGCCCGATTAGTTAATACATTTTTTAGAGGTCTGCAGCAAGCTGCTGCAACACATAGTTAGGCACACTAAGGTAGTATGAGCTCCTTGGGATGCATGCTTTCACCCGATTAAGACAACAACTTGAGGTTCGCAGCAAGCCGGTGTTACACATAGTTCTCCTCATATTGGCTGATGCTTGCATGGGCTTATTTAGGCTGGTTCTGACCTCCACTGTTCTTTGGGGGGTATTCATTGCGCTCCCTGGAATGACTTAGCATGCTGCTTATCAAATCCAGGGAGCTTTTGGAGCGGAGCCTTCAGCGCCATGCCTAACTGTATACCATTTGTTGCAATAAATGGTTTTAATCAATGACGAGAGTGTTCCTGAATGAAATGAAGCATAGCGCAAATTCATGCAGGACACGGAAGTCATAAGTCCCAGCTGTAGTCAGCTGACAGCCAGCTGATCAGATCAGCATCAGTCACTGACCAATCATATCCATTCCTTCGACTTAGGCGGTCTATTTAAATCTAAGCTGTCATACACTAATCTCTCCTTTAACACTGCTGCACTCTCAACACTGCTGCTGACAAGCTTGCCACCACCACCCCAGCCTCTACCTGCTTATAGTCTGAGTCTAAAATGACTTCTAATTTATCTAGTTGCTTCAATTCAGTTCAGCTGGTGCTGAGCTCCACTGTTCTTTGTGGGGTATTCATTGCGCTCCCTGGAGTGAAACTTGGGTAGGTAATTCTGTTCAAAAGAAGAACATTTGTATAACATTTCTTAACATGCACAGACTTTAAAAAATATTTAATAATAGTTTTTAAAACACAAATAAACAAATTAAAATCAAATTACGTGTCATGTTAATGCATTACTGCTGATTTAATGATTGTTTTGTGTTATGTGCCGTATTTTGTTAACTGCATGTTTATTTATCAATCTATTTTTATGTGTTTGGGATTTCTTTAATTATGATTGTTGTGGTTACTTTCTTTTCTTTGAGTTTACATGCATGATTTAGAAACGGCCGATTATGATTTGAAGCAGTGAATGCAACCTCTGACTGGCCAATCGGCTGTTACAGCGAGCCCACAGACTGATTGATAGGCAGGCCAGGTAGCCGGATAGGGAGGTTTTTTCTTTCTTTGTCTTTTCAAAGACGCCAGAGACGAGGGAAGCGGCGCGGCAGGAGAGGAGACCCCGAGGGCCGTCCAGTGACTTCAACGGTGTATCAAAGGCGTTTGGACGTGGTGTGCTTCTGCCAAAAAGCTGTGAGTCCCGATCGATACACTGTTAGCCACAACTCGAAGAACTCTGAGAACCAGAGAGCATTAATCCTGCGTTCGCAGAAAGAGTAGGCCATCTTCTGTGTTTAGGTCTATGGCGTCGCTGGGAAGAGTTTCCGCCAAAGTGGAGGCCGTGTGAGCGGTGGCAGCAGTGCAAACAACAGAGAGATCTCAGACGGAGGACGGTCCGGTGACTACTCGGCGTGGCAGAAGAGACCAGGAGGACAAAGACTGGAGCGTGGTCGTGAGCTTCGGACTGTTGATTTTTAACATTTTTTTTTAAATTACTTTTAAAAGGAGGCCCTCTCCCTCTCGAACAAAGACATTGCCCTAACGGTATTATTCCTGTTGTGCTTTTTGGATTATACATTTCTTCTATACAACTTTCTGTGTTTGGGTAATTAAGTACTGCTCACTATCGTATAAAAAAACTTGCAATAGAATATGGTGGTTTGTTATTGATATAAAAAAAAAAAACTAAGAACCACCATCATTACATACGTATCCATTTTTTGTGTTACACTTCATTTATCACTAGATCATACATTGTTTACCATGTTGTACACACATAAAATTATATCCTTGACGTACATCAGGCCGTATTTTGTTAACAAATCGACATACCATAGCATCATTACAAACAAGATTGGGACCATGCATATTTAACAAACGTGTATACAGTATTCCTTTTTCTACATGGCATAGAAAAAACACACACAATGTTTTCTAGAATAAAATACATCCCTACAGTTTTTCACAAGAAAATTATTTATCACTGTAGGAAATTTGTCAGGGTTACCAAAATTGTCAAAGAAATACCCTTGTTTATGTTTTGTGATGTGTGTTTACAATCAACATAGCGTGATATTTACAAACACTGTTTCGGGAGCTGATAACACACTAGGACCCCAGGAAATCTGTACCATTAATAATTCTTTCCCTAACACTGCTAGTTAGTTCTATCTCATTCATTGTGTTTTAGTAGTAATCCATAAGTACTTGTCTCCTGTTTGATATCTGGATAACTGAATCAAAAACAGAATAACAAGTCCAATTAACAGTATGGGGTAGAGGAGTTCTGAATCAGGCTTCGAGCCTCACATTGACTGTTGTGCTCTGCTATGTGCCAACCATACAGTAGGAGCATCAGACACCCTTTTTACGCTGGCTGACATAATCTTATTAACATGATTTCCAGCAGTCATAAGAGAGAATTCATCTTTTGACCGTATACATTTCAAAGAAAACAGCAATAGTGTTTCTTGTAAAAAACAAATCAGCGTGTATCATGTATTAATTCCACATCAGCTGAATAGTTTATAAAACCCACATTGGCATTGTTAGCTAGGTTTTTACCATTTGCTTTTGTAATCCTCACAAGTGATATGATTCATTTAGGTCTAGGTGGTCCTCCCCACTAGCCGATATGTAAAATTCCAGAGGACCTGTGTCTGTTGTTGCCAAAACCGGAGGGAGTCAACAAATGCTTACAAGATGGCGCCGCGAACGGCTGCCTCGGTGTGCTGGTGCGCGTTGTTTTGTTTTGTTTTGTGCTTTAACTTTATTTTTTGTGACGGTACCCGGAGCTCTTTCACCAGAGAAGAGCTCATGAACATCAGGGCAACAACTCCAGTGGATTTTTTCCCCAAATTTCTCCTCCCAACCGTGGAAATTTTGGACATTTTGGCCAAAGGTGCGCTCACCTTTGCTCACGCAGCGAAACGCCGGTGGAGAGGAAAGCGGGCCGGTGCGCTCGTACGTCTTCGCCAGCGCGGATTACGCACAGCGTTACCGGGAATATTTCTCTCTAACGTGCGCTCACTGCCCAACAAAGTGGAAGAATTGCAACTGCTGTTGGGCAAAAACAGGGACTTTTCTTCATCTGCGGTTTTGTGCTTCACGGAGACGTGGCTGTGTGGACTAATACCGGACTCTGCGCTACAGCTGGCAGGCTTCCAACTGTACCGCGCGGACAGAGACACGGAACTTTCCGGCAAAACTAAAGGTGGAGGAATCTGTTTTTACATCAACAGTGGTTGGTGCAACGACGTAACAGTGATCCAGCAGCACTGTTCTCCTGACCTGGAATCTCTTATCATTAACTGTAAACCGTTTTATTCACCCCGTGAGTTTGCTTCATTCATTCTGGTCGGTGTTTACATCCCGCCGCAGCCCAACGTGCAGGACGCACAGCGCATGCTCGCCGACCAGATACTGTGTGTGGAGCGGACCAACCCGGACTCTTTAGTTATTGTTCTTGGAGACTTTAACAAAGGTAAACTCACTCAGGAACTCCCTAAATATAGACAGCATGTTAAATGCCCGACCAGAGAGGAGAATATTCTGGATCACTGTTACACCACAGTCAGGGATGCTTATCACGCCGTTCCCCGTGCTGCACTGGGTCACTCCGACCATGTCATGCTCCACCTGATTCCTGCCTACAGGCAGAAACTAAAGCTCTGCAAACCTGTAGTGAGGACTTCAAAGAAGTGGACCAGTGAAGCTGTGGAGGATCTCCAGACGTGTTTGGACTCTACTGACTGGGATGTGTTCAGGACTGCTACCAACAGTCTGGATGAGTACACAGAGGCTGTGACGTCATACATCAGCTTCTGTGAAGACTGCTGTGTTCCATCACGCACCAGGGTGAGTTACAACAATGACAAACCCTGGTTCACAGCCAAACTCAGACAGCTAAGGTTGGCAAAGGAAGAGGCTTTCAGGAGTGGGGACAAAGACAGATTTAAAGAGGCGAAGTATAAGTTTAGCAAGGCGGTGAAAGAGGCTAAACGACTATACTCTGAGAAGCTCCAACACCAGTTCTCAGCTAACGACTCTGCGTCTGTCTGGAAAGGGCTCAGGCAGATCACCAACTACAAGCCTAAAGCCCCCCACTCCTTCAACGACCGACGCCTAGCCAACGACCTGAACGAGTTCTACTGCCGCTTTGAAAGACAAAGGGACAGTCCTGAAACCATCCCCCACGACACCTCCCAACAGCTCCTACTCCAGTCACCTCCACCAATGCCCACCCTAATGCCCCCCCCCTCCCCAGTGACGACTCTTTCCATCCATGAGAGGGACGTCAACAGACTCTTCAGGAGACAGAACCCCAGGAAAGCTGCTGGACCAGATTCTGTCTCCCCATCCTCCTTGAAGCACTGTGCTGATCAGCTGTCTCCAGTGTTCACAGACATTTTTAACACCTCACTGGAGACCTGTCACGTGCCAGCCTGCTTCAAGACCTCAACCATCATCCCTGTTCCTAAGAAGCCAAGGTCCACAGGACTAAATGATTTCAGACCCATCGCCCTGACCTCTGTAGTCATGAAGTCCTTCGAGCGCCTTGTGCTCTCACACCTCAAGGACATCACCGATCCTCTCCTGGACCCCCTGCAGTTTGCCTACAGAGCCAACAGGTCTGTAGACGATGCTGTCAACCTGGCCCTCCACTTCATCCTCCAGCACCTGGACTCCACAGGAACCTACGCCAGGATCCTGTTTGTGGATTTCAGCTCTGCTTTCAACACCATCATCCCAACTCTGCTACAGAAGAAGCTCTCCCAGCTGAGCGTGCCTGACTCCACCTGCAGGTGGATTACAGACTTCCTGTCTGACAGGAAACAGTGCGTGAAGCTGGGTAAACACATCTCCGACCCACAGACCATCAGTACCGGATCCCCCCAGGGCTGTGTTCTCTCTCCTCTGCTCTTCTCCCTGTACACTAACTGCTGCACCTCCAGTCACCAGTCCGTCAAGCTCCTGAAGTTTGCGGACGACACCACCCTCATCGGACTCATCTCTGATGGTGACGAGTCCGCCTACAGGTGGGAGGTTGACCACCTGGTGACCTGGTGCAAACAGAACAGCCTAGAGCTCAATGCTCTAAAGACAGTGGAGATGGTTGTGGACTACAGGAAGAACCCAGCCTCACCTGCCCCCATCACCCTCTGTGGCTCCACTGTGGACACCGTGGAGTCTTTCCGCTTCCTGGGAACTATCATCTCCCAGGACCTCAAGTGGGAGCCGAACATCAGCTCCCTCATCAAGAAAGCACAGCAGAGGATGTACTTCCTGCGGCAGCTGCAGAAATTCAGCCTGCCAAAGACAATGATGGTGCACTTCTACACAGCCATCATTGAGTCCATCCTCACCTCCTCCATCACCATCTGGTACGCTGCTGCCACCGCCAAGGACAAGGGCAGGCTGCAGCGTGTCATTCGGTCTGCAGAGAAGGTGATTGGCTGCAACCTCCCGTCTCTCCAGGACCTGTACATCTCCAGGACCCTGAGGCGTGCAGGGAAGATTGTTGCTGATCCCTCCCACCCCGGTCACAAACTCTTTGAGACACTCCCCTCTGGCAGGAGGCTGCGGTCCATCAGGACCAAAACCTCACGCCATAAAAACAGTTTTTTCCCGTCTGCTGTCAGTCTTATCAACAAGGCTCGGAACCCCCCCTGACACTCTTCACACTCCACCTCCGCCTCTGACTCTACTGTCACACTGACAGTACCATAACTCTATGCGTCACATTAACGCTCAGTCTGGACTTCTTCTTATTCTGCACATTCCATTGCACATTGTTTTTAGCAATCGCTAACTGTCAGCTGGACTGCTCTTGTCACCCGTCTGTGTATATACTATATTGTTATATTTTCTACTTCGTAATAATTTATATTGTTATATTTTCTACTTTTTAATAGTTTATATTGTCATATTTTAATGTTTAACAGTCATTTGACTGCATGCACCAGCATCACCACAACAAATTCCTCGTATGTGTGAAATCGTACCTGGCAATAAAGTCCTTTCTGATTCTGATTCTGATTCTGAATGTAGATTTCTCAATGGAGGTCTGATCCAAACAGATCCAACTGTCTTAACACATTCTTCCGACTGGTTAGGAATGAGTGCCATGGTTGCCTTTCTAGAATTCTAGCCTAATATATGTCTTTAGACAAAACCCTGGAGCGTCTGATCGGAGCTCTGCAACTCTTGGTGCCAAACTTATTTGTGACAACTTTGCGCTTGTTTTACGTTTTTTAGACACAGTTTGGTTACGTCCATGTTTGGAAGGAGGTCTTTTAAATGGCCTCCATCATACACCATCAGACCATCCGTCGTATTGTCTTGATAATGTATTTCTTGCACTATTCAACACAACATTGTTGAGTCACGACTTTTCTTGAGTCTTGGATGTTCAGGAGGTTTTTCAAAAAGCAGGAGTCAAAAAATCACCAGGAGTCCTCAAAGTTGAGTACAGTTGAGCTTTTATTGACGGCAGTAAGAGCTGAGATCATACACAGACAATGTCCATGAACAACTGATCTGATCAAATACATTTGATGTCTTTGTCTTAAGGCTAAAAACTGGGCATGGCCTTTTGGTCTCAACCAATCCTTTCTCTTCCTCATTTCTGCTGACACAGGTATTTTCCTCGGAATGTCCCGAACTTTCTGATGCACCTGGCCGTGCTCTGCCGTTCCTGACACCAATAGCTTTTTGCTCTCTGAGTTTGGTTATTCAAAAAAACAGGCACTTTCCTCAGAATACACCATTAGCTCTTAGTGACTCTGGCCTTAGCTTTTTATACAAGTATCCCTCTGAATATATCCCATTAGCTTTGATCACTCTTTATACTGCATTTATGGTATATTTGGTTACATGATTTCATTCTTACATTTGTGGTTACATTTTATTCCAAGTTAACACAATACAGTAGTTTAATCATCAATTCAATCAATAGGTGCATGTTTAATCAACTAGTGCAGAGTAGTATATGTTTTAACCATTCATTTATGATTCCTTCACATTTTTGATTAGATTCTTTAACATCTTAGTATTTATTACCAGTTGTCATTAACCACTGACTACTTACTTATGGTTATATGGTTATATTACACTACAACATCCCCTACTATGTTTGTAGTGGCTGTTTTTAAATGGGGTTTAGCCAGACTGAACCCTCTTTTAAACAAGGGTGCGACCATCCTGAATAGACTGCAAAATATTCCTCCCAACCCATTACCAGTGGTGTACTTATTCCTATAAATCCTGGTAATTCTCCCCCAGCTTGGTTCATATAGTATGACATATATCTAGCATCATCTTGTGTACGGACTATGCATCATTTTCCAAATAGTGATTAGAAATACTGCTTCACGGGTCTGAAGTGTAGTTTGACAATGACTTTACCGTATGCAAAGGGTATATATTGATTTTGACTGTTTTTTAACAAGATCTCTATATCATCGATAATCGTTTTGGAGAGCGTTGTGTAGTGCGGCTTGTAATAAGTCAGAGTGGGCATACAGTGCGCCTCGTCCAACACATTTATACAGCGGAGGAGCTGTACATAACTATCACCCAGTAGTTGATAATCCACAACGTCGTTATAAAGCGATATATCATAAGTTCCTGTGTGGCTATCAGCAGGGTGTGGAGCAGCATATTGTCTCCTAAAATTTAGGGTCACAGGTATTTTGACCGGCTCCCCTGGATTGAAACCTAGTAACTCTGCTAATCAGCCTTTAAATGTTAAAGTATATCCTTCAGCCCCTGAAATATAAACACAATTTGTAATATTGTTGTACAGCAGACTCGTACGTGCAATTGCCTGATTTACAACACAGTTTGAATTAAATTATTTTACTAATCTAGGTATAGAATCATAGAAACCAACAGATAGAGATAAAGTATATATCCGCTGTGTTGACATGAAACTACCATACACAGTGATCTTGGACTTCAATAACACCGACCTCATATCGTTCAGCACAATCGGTTTAGCTAATTTAGTCCTGTATTGCCATATCTTGTTATTTGGATATACATGTATTGAAGCATTACTAGGCAATGTAACATAAAAAACGTTCTTCTCCATAATTCTGATAGGTATGCGTCACTATTCAAAAGTGTACTCACACATCAACACATATATTTTACAGGGAGTTAAATGAGTTAAATTTCACAAGCCATCTAAGCCATTTCACAAGAACCATGTTTTTACGACCTATTTTTTTTCTGGACAATATATTTTTCTATTTTAAAACCTTTGTTTCTATCAATAATTACTAGTTGTAGCTATGACTCATAAAATGTGCCTTTCATGACCCCCCACACAATCTAATAGTTTGTATACAGGCGGATCAATTGCTATGCGCTCAGCGATTGTAAAAAAAAATTCTGTGAACGTTTGTTCATAACCTTTTCTAAACATACCACAGAGTTTTGATATTCTAACTTTATCCACCAAACTGTATTTAAAGAATATTGTTCTCTGCGGTTTCAACTTATATAAATTGTTAAAGACTTTTCTCATTTTCTTTATTTACAGCGCTGGGGGGCATCTGTATCGATCTATGATGAGATTTGTTACAGGCATCAACAAGGTCCTGGACCACATCAACATATGTACGTGAATTAACAGATGTAAAATACATCCACATACGAGTCTTGAAGGTTCTGTTAAAACGCTCCACTACAATAGCCTTAGTCTCATTTAATGTTGAAAAATGTTTGATTTTATACTGATTCAATAGCTGTTGAAAGCTATTTCAACAGTTTATTATAAAACTATAAAAATCAATAAAACCGTGCCCGCTTCCGTTTGGATTTATGTAGGTGTTCGACCGATTGCTCAGAATGCTGTTAAAAGCTTTTGTAACTTAGCATCATAGACACAGCAGATAAAATCTCTCTATACGCGGACAACGTTTTGTTGTTTATTACCATCCCTCAACATGGTCTCTCTGCAACTCTAGATTAAAAAAAAAATTATTTGGAACCTTCTCTGATTACGGGGTTAACTGGACCAAAAGTGAGCTGATGCCTGTGGGGATAAAGGTCCTTTAATACTTTATTTCTATAATACAGTACTTCTACTACACCATCAAAAATTCCCAACCAGTCATTTACCTATCTTGGGATTTAGATTACAAAAGAATTTTCCACTCTTTTTATAGCTAATTATCCCCCTCTTGCGCCTAAACTGCAGGCTAATATTCAATTTTAGAGCTCACTCCCTATTTCACTATTTGGCAGGATTAACACAATCAAAATGATATTCCTTCCCCAGTTGCTGCACCTTTCCAATGCCCCCCTGTGTTCTTGCCCAAGTCCTTTTTTAAAAAATCTAGATTCTGTTATCCTTGGGATTACAAAAGCCATAGAACTAAGAAAAACTCACCTCTGCAAACTGAAACGTGCTGGTGGGCTCGCGCTCCCTGACTTCTGTCTTTACTATTGGTCTTTCAATCTCAAAATAATCACAATGTGCCTGGATAAATCAGCCGGACCCCCCTGCTGGCTGTGGCTGGAGCAGTGTCGCCCATATAGTTTGGGCACGGTGGTCCTGTCCCCGGTGGCTCTAAATAAAAGTGTCTATGGTGGAAGTGTTATTATACATAGTATGGTCAGAATTTGGGGTCAAATCAAGAAGCATTTTGGGATTCGTTCACTCTCTTTCCTGCTCCCCTTAGCTGAGAATCCTTCCTTCCCACCATCCCAGCTCGATAATGGATTCTTACAGTGGAGAGAGTTGGGTATCTATGCAATTGGTGACCTTTAATTGAGTGGAACTTTTGCCTCTTTTGCTCAGTTGCGATATACTCCTAGGGAGATAAGCAAATTCCTAGCAGGGCTCTATGCTGACATTTTTCCGAACAAGCACATGTGCTCCTAAAGTAAAATATCTGGGAGCACAAAGATATATATGGGAGCACAAAAAATATGTATTTATCGATGCTTAACACTTCACACTTAAAGCTCTGGTCTACAATCTGAGAGAGGTTTGAAAAAAGCATCCCCCCCCCACACACACCCCTCCCCTCTGTGCTCCTTAATCCCTCCCCTCCGAGCTTGTATTGCTCTGCCCTCGAAGCCTCCTGCGACACACCCCCTCCCGCAACAAGCAACAAGAGCAACAAGCCAGCCGGCAGAAACCAAATACAGCCCAGCTTGGAATGCGGAGTAATAATGTCGGATTCACAGGTAAAGTTATTACAATGCACCATGAAACTCACGTAAATCTTGTAAGTCATTACAATGTCCACAGCTAAGCTCCGCAGCCAAGCTAGCGTAACATCATTAGCATGTTACAGCTACGTTACGTTACAGCTACGTAATAAGTTACTATTTATCAACAGCTAAGTTAGCCACTTCTAAAAGTTATTGAGGGCCAAGAGACTAACAGATGCTGCCGTCAGCTTTAATCACAACGGTCGCTTCCACATTGTGGCTGAAAAATAAACCTTAATGAGCCTCGGACCAGCTGTATCCCAGCTGTTGTCTGAGTAGCACCAGACCGCGACACAACCATGCCCGTAAACCGTAATCTCTTGTTTATGACAGATAAGACACACAAATACACACATCGTAACGCGTTTATGATAATCCATCATATTGATTTAGCAAAGGCTTCCTTGAAAACAAACGGACAAGACCGGGAGGAGGGTTAGCAAAACAGTTGAGTAGTGACCAGGCGAGAGGTTGTTATGGAGAAATAAATCCGGACAAATAAAATAAAAATCCGGAAATAAATCCGAAACCCCTGCGCTTCGCGTTGGGGTTTAATTCCTCCATTCATTCATCTTACTTGCATTACTTGCTGCTTCATTTAGCTGCCACAAGCAAATAAATAGGCTGATTTGGTGTAAACATGATAGCAATGTTAGCTTGTTGTTAACTTACAATACTAGCATAGAGGCTAACGTCTCCGTCAAACGAGTAAACAAGTGTTGACAATACTGCAGAGACAGAAATTGTCTCGACACTGTCTAATAACACAGAAACAAACTAACGGCAGCTTTCACAGTCATTAGCCAGCATTGGCATGAAAGTTATCTGTGTCACAACATCCACAATAAAGACGAAGATTATCTGCTCAACAGAAACTCCGCTGTATCAGCATCGGGTCCATATATTCACGGACCTTTCGCCACCGTTCAAATGATGATGTTTACTCGGGTTTGAGCCCCCTTTGTTTACATCTCCGGTTTGTGTCTTTTCAATGACAGACTCTTTCTTTGACTCTTTGTCGTGGGGCAATCAGAGGCAGCTGAACTGCTCAGGGCAAAACAAACCTCTTGTCCACTTGTAGTTTCAAATGCGGAAGTGGGTTGGGACCAGACGTGAGCAGGAGCAGGAGAGTGAGCGAGGGGATTGGATCGGAAAATTGACCCAATACGAGCACTCGGACCGGATGCTCTTATTGGTCAACTTCTTTTCAGTTTTGCAGGCACTAGAGAGAATGGATTTATTTGGTTCCTTTTACTCTTCACATTGTGTAGGTGGTACTATTGGGCCATAACCACCATCTAAATAATGTTAATAATAATGACAAATCTTTCAAATCGTAGACCATAGTTTTAAATAGGCAACACAAACAAAATTTTGATTTAGTGTTTTTACAGTGTTGGATTTCATTTTTTTTAATTTTTCATTTCAGGCATCACAAAACAATGTTTTTAATTTATAGTGTTTGATTTTATTTTTTTCATTTCAGGCAACACATAACATTTTTTTTCAGCTTCTGGCCCCTTTAGTATTTGCAAAACAATGGTTTTGGTGTTTACTGTCTGATAACTAAACAGGTCCATCACTCAACAAAATATAGAGAAATGTCCCACAAAGCAATGTCACATTACCAAACAACTGTAACGTAGTAACTGGTCGTCTCTTTGGCACGACCTCTTAGTAACGCATTGCGTGCTTCTGGCACGCATTGTGTAAGAATTCGGTGTGATCACCACGCAAACAGCCTTCACTGAAAGTCAATTAGGATCCGTTCCGTGGCGGACACACGCATTGTCAGCTTCAAAGACGTCACGCTGTAGGTGTTGTTTCATCGATCCCGTAAGTGCAAATGTAGTTTAATCGATATTCTGAAGAAAGATCTGATTATTAGCCATAACGTTGTAACCAACCAAGGCAGACTGTGTAACGATAGTATGTGCTTCTGTCGAGTCCATATCCCTGTGTAATATCAACTTTATTTAAAAAAAACACGTATTATTTCCAACGTCATATCACGGAGAAGCACTACATTACCCATAATCCTCATGTCTATCAGCGACGTGTCTGATTGGTCGAATTGAATGAATGGTGCTTTATTGTTAAAATTCAACAATAAAAGTGAAAGTTGAAAGTTGGCTTGAATTTTGACTTCTTTTTTTTCTTTTTTTCATAATTTTCACCAGCATCTTTCTGGTCCACATCACATCACATTTAATGTAATTTTTAATTCAATGAGTGAAATTTAATTTTTTATCTGAAAAACATTATTATGAATTCAAGGGTCAGAGGTCACTGATTAGTGTTAAATTAATAAATCACTTAGACTTTGATGCAGGAAGCTGAGATGAAGATGAGCTTTTAATATTTGTCCCAGAATGTCTAGTAGATTGTGTGTGCAAAAATTCAGAGCTCTGTGACATTCAGAAGGGTCAAAAATAATGCTCCTTTCTCTGACCTCATATTAAAGGAGAAATGTTTCAACAGCAATTCTTTAATAGCTTACAGATGCTTTGGCCTATCAGGCTGAATTTTTAATAAGTGTATCAGGGGGCTAGGGCCACCCACTATGTGCAGATTCAGGCCCGTGTGACCTTCACAAGTGTCAAAAGTCACCGTTTTCTTGGTATTTGACCTTTACGACTGCTCTTTTTTAATATCTCACAAACGCTTTGAGATAGGACCCTGAAATTTCAGTATGTTGCTCGTGAGACGGCCTCTTATCATAAACTTTTGGTCCCGTTGCGATCGGACCCCCGTGAGGCTACTTGGCTACCAACATTGAACCTGATCCTGTCTTAATTGTGCTAGGAGCTTCCGACTCCATATCTGCACTAAGACGGACACAAAGGCAACTTCTTTCCTATGGCCTAATTACAGCCAAAAAATTAATTTTGACGTTCTGGAAGAATAAGGAGTTTCCTACGTTTAAGCTGTGGCTCCAAGAAATGACCGACACCCTCCATCTTGAAAAAATAAGGTGCACTCTGAGGAGCAGAGAATCGCAATTTAACAGGGTTTGGCTGCCCCTCGTCTGTTACCTGAGGAATAACCTATAGTGGACACTCCTTGTACAATTGTCTGTCCACTATTATTTATTTATTTCTTTATTTATCTTTTACCTTTGTTTTTACTTCCTACTGCAACCTTTACTGTCACATACAATGTACTGAGCAGAGGGATGGAGGGGGGGTGGTTTATTAGGCGTGTATTTTTCTTTTGTGTTTATTTATGTTGAACATTATCTCCAGAAATGAGGCCCAACGTATTGCCCCCGACCCTGGTACAAGTCCACTGAATCGTCTATTCGTGCCGGAGGAGGTCCGGTCCCAGGTGTTGCAGTTGGGCCATTCATCCATGTTCACCTGCCACCTAGGAGCTCAGCGGACACTGCAGTTTCTTTGACAGCACTTCTGGTGGCCTGGCCAAGCGAAGGACATGGGTGAGTTTGTGGCGGCCTGTGGGGTGTGCGCCTGGAGCAAGTCATCCCATTGTCCCCCTGCCTCAGGCCCCTGCCTGTCCCCAGTTGTCCCTGGTCCCACATAGCCGTGGATTTTGTCACTGGTCTTCCTCTCTCTGAATTCTCTGAATAGCTGCCAAGACATCAAGAGAAACAGGTGAGCCAATCACTTTCAATGGAAATGCTGTGATGTTTTTTCCCAGATCTGAGTGCAAACCTGGTGAAGCGCAGAAAGGAATACAACCACATTAAGAAGGCGTTGCATGCAAAGAAGCTCCAATTCAGCCTCCTCCATCCAGCGATTTTGAGAGTCGTCCTACCGAATGGAGAGAAAAAGTTCTTCAAATCACCCGAAGCAGTGGCATCTTACGGAGCATTAGAGTCTGGTTATTTGCTGAGGATACTTTCTGATCATTCTCCACTCACTCTATCTATAGTAATGCCTGAGAAAATGCCCAACATGTACAGGTGCCGTTTGAATTTGACCCTCCTTAAAAAATGTGACTTTTGTAAATTTGTCAGGGATCAAATCAAACTATTTTGTGAAACAAACTGTCCTTTCTCCCCTAATAGTTTCATACAATGGGAAACATTAAAAACTTATTTAAGAGGACAAATAATCTCATATACAAAAGGGCTTAAAAAATCATACGTAGCAGAAATGGAAGAATTAGAGAAAGAAATTCTTGGGCTGGAAAAAGACTTTCAACAACATAGGGATAGGAAGATATACAGCTTATTGGTCAATAAAAAACTCAAGTATAATACATTATGCACCTATAGGGCTGAGAAAAATATTTTGAGAACAAGACAAAGGTACTATGAACTGGGGGAGAGAGCTCATAAAGTCCTATCTGTCACACCACGGTGAGGGGTGTCTTGTCTTGGGTTTTTTGTCTCGTGAACTTCCTGTTTTATTTTGAAAAGTAACTCTCCTCTCGTTTCAGGTCACTTGCCCTTCCTCATGTGCCATCTGTCTGACGTCTCCCCTAATTCCTAATTGTTTCCACCTGTGTTCCCTCACCTGATGTGTCTTATAGTCTGCGTCTCCCTTTATTCTGTGCCAGAGTGTTTGTGTTTGATACGCACCCCAGCCCTCGTCCACAGCCTTGATCCAAGCCTCGTTTTTCCAAGTTTGTATTTCTAATACTTTTCCTCTTAAATGAGTGACTTTATGTTTGTAAATTTTTCCAGTAAGATTGTAGATAATTTATTAGTCCTGTTGTTTGCCTCTGTTGGAGTGATTTTGTGTTACTAGTTTTCATAGCCGAGATTGCCAGAGTAGTTAAGTTAGTGTCTTTTGTTTGCCTCCTTTGGAGTGATTTTTAGTTTCCTTCTTTGTTTCTTTGAGGTCCTTTTGCCTCACGTTACGTAGTACTGTTTCATAGCCTACAGAGTATTTAGATGTTTCAAAGCCTATTTGTTTGTCACATCGTTTAAGAGTGTAAGTGAAGAACACAAGTGTCACAATAAAAGCCTGCTCTAATTGCTCCAAATCTGCTCCTGAGTCCTTCCTAGTCCAGGCCTGACACTATCCTGGCAATTAAAGAGTTCAAAAACATTTAACCAAATTGAAGATGAACGTGGCTGTTACACAGAACCCAAAAGAAATAAATGAAACTTTTAAGAAGTTCTATAGTATTTACATAAGTCAGAATAACCAGAAGATCTGTCCATGATAGATACATTCTTAAATAATACTGAGTTACCTAAACTGAATCAGGACGACCAAAGGGATCTAGATTCACCATTTACCTCAAAAGAAATCATGAACTTTCTATCTACACTGCAACCTAATAAATCACCAGGGGAAGAAGGGTTCCCCCCCCCCCCCCCGAATTCTACAAAGAGTTTAAGGATTTGCTTATACCTATTCTTATGGATCTAATTAACCTAGCATCTAAAACACAAAGCCTCCCTGATTCATTTTCAATTGCTATAATTACAGTGATCCATACAAAAACAAAGACCCCTTAAAATGCTCCTCTTTTCGACCAATTTCACTCTTGAATGCGGTAATAAATTGATTTCTAAAGCTTTAGCAAACAGGCTGAGTAAATTCTTACCAAAATTGATAAAGCTAGACCAGGTTGGTTTTATCCAGAAGAGATCCTCCGCCAGTAACGTGTAGGTTACTTAATGTTATTCATATGGAAACCTCCAATACTGGACCTAGTATAGCTGTTACCCTGGATGCTGAAAAGGCCTTTAATAGGCTTGTGTGGCCCTATTTATTCAAGGTTCTATCTAAATTCGGATTTGGCTCTTATTTTATTAATTGGGTCAGAAAGTTTTATAAGAAACCACAAGCCAAAATAATTACTAATGGACAAATGTCCACTGCTTTCCCACTGAATAGATCGAGCAGACAAGGGTGTCCCTTGGGCTCTTTCATTATAGCTGTTGAACCTCTGGCCGAGACAAGACTCAGAGATAAAGGGTGTGAAAGTGGGCCAGACCATACATAAAATTAATCTTATGGCAGATGATATCATTTTGTACTTAACATATCCATTTGATTCCCTTGCTAAATTAAAAACTGTTTTGCATACATTTGGATCTGTTTCTGCATATAAAGTAAATTACGACAAGTGAAATTCTCCCACTCTCAAACTTTGACTATGTTGAACATCAGCAAAGAGGCCCGTTTAAATGGTCTCCAAGTAAGATAAAATACCTTGGAATTACGGTGGATAAAAACCTTAAAAATGTGTACAAACTCAATTACTTACCACTAGTTAGTCAAATAATAGAGGATTTACAGAAATTGATCAATTTACTTGTTACTTTGATTGGCCGAATAAATTGCATTAAAATGAATATACTACCAAGGCTGCAGTACCTCTTTCAGTCCTTACCGATTCCAGTGCCACTCAGCTTTTTTAAAAACCTTAACAAACATATCAGACAATTTATATGGAACGGTAAGACTCCAAGGGTCTCAATAGAAAAACTTATATGGGACTATAAACTGGGGGGTCTTCGACTGCCTAATCTTGAAAAGTATTATTTGGCTGCCCAAATGCGACTTATTTCTTTTCTTTTTGAAGGGAAAAATGTCCCACCCTGGGTTTCAATTGGAATGTATGCTCTTAAAGAAAATATCCCTGCAGACTTTATCTACCCAGTCTTGATTCATATCATCAAAACGTGGCATGAAGTCTGGAAAAATATTGGACTAAAAAATATATTTTCAACCAAAACACCATTGACACAGAATGACTTCATACCTATGTCAGTGGATAATAAGATCCTGGAAATGTTGTATCAGAAAGGGATTCGTCATTTGGAGGACTGCTATGAGGAGGGATCCTTGATGTCCTTTGAGGACCTAAGGAGTAAGTATGATCTGTCCAGCAGAAACTTCTTTGTTATTTACAGTTAAGATAATTTCTTAAATCTGTTTTGGGATCTGAAATGACTTTAACCATGCTCAATGATTTGGAAGAACTGCTTCATGAGGGTAACGCTCCTCGTCTTATCTCAAAAGTGTACTCTCTCTTGCTGGATGGTGCTCCAAAACCAGGTTTACATAAATCAAGGGAGAAATGGGAGTCCAACCTGTGTGTGACAATGGGTACAGAGCTCTGGTCTGAATTGTGTCAAAAAAGTCTAACTGCCACTATTAACTCCAGATACAGGCTGACCTATTATAACTTTCTCCATCAATCCTATCTTACGCCACAGAAATTGCATAAATATAAAGCTGAGATATCCAGCTTGTGTTTTAGATGTGGTATAGAAGAGGGCTCATTCCTGTACTGCACTTGGTTATGCACAAAACTTAACACTTTCTGGCATGATTTTTCTGAAATCATGACAAAACTCCCATCATCATCTCCCATTAGATCCTTAAACCTGCTTATTAGGAGATACTACAAATATTGATGCACGATTAAGAAAAGCTCAAAAGAAATTTCTCTCACTGGCCTTGTGTGTTGCCAGAAAGTGCATCGCCATCACGTGGAAGTCTGACTCCCAACTTTTTATAGGAAGATGGGTTTCAGAAATGAATAGCTGTGTTCCACTTGAAAAGATTACATATACACTCAGGAAAGACTATAATACTTTTACAGAGATGTGGCAGCCTTATTTGGCATATGTGGACACATTGTCGGCTTCTATGGTGGACGGGTTGTAGATTTGCAAGCTCTTTGCCGTCAGTGCTTATTGTTTGTCTATCTTGCCTCTTGACTTTTTTTTTTTCTCTCTTTCTCCCAACCCTAACCCAACCTACTTATCCTCGATGTCTTCCGGCTCCATGGCCTCCCCTCTGACATCGTCTCGGATCGTGGTCCTCAGTTCACATCTCATTCGTTAAGGTATGAGAATGTGTTTGAAATATCAGTTTGAGAGCACATATTGCAAATTAATTTTTCAACAAGCTTCGGCCTCTTGAACCATTGAGTGCCTACTTCCTTTATCTGATTCCCTTATCTGGTACTATTACAGTGATCAGCTAGCAGGTATCAGTCCAGCTAGCTAGCATCGGTGTACTTCCGGCGCCGCAGCGAGTGGCAGCCTGACACAGCAGCTCCTGATCCCTCTTTCCTATTTTTAACTTTTGATCTGTTTTTTTCTAACTCAAGCACTACGCTTCTTGTATTTAAGTATTAGCGAAGATAGACAGTTAAATCTAGTCTTAATTCTTAGGGCTCTTACCAAACAGTTGTGCAGCAACCAACAACGTGCAGGACTACGGACACTGCGACCACCAAACAAAAACAACAAGGGGCCATGGTCTACTCATGAGGAAGAGCTTCTCCAGCACCAGGGTCGACCAGTTGCATGCCTGATGGAGATCCCGAGGGAGCTGAGGATAAGGAGGCGAGGGACCAGAGCAGGAGCGATGATGAGGAATAAGATGATGGAGAGGAGGTGGAGATACAAGCCCCGTCTTCCCTTGGTTATCATGGGGATCACTGCCTAATAAGATGGACGACTTTCGGCCCTAATTAGCGGACAGCATGAGTACCAGGAGTGCAGTGTGTTGTGCCTGACGGAGACATGGTTAACCACTTCAACACCACAACAACAACAGATGTTTCCGGAGGACTACGGTGACGACATTGAGGGTCTCACTCAGTGTGTCACCAGTTACATAAAGTTCTGCGAGGAGAGGGACAATAGGGACATCAAAGCCCAAACCCTCCAGAAGAGGAGAGCTTTCATGGCAGGGGACAATGTGGATGCACAGAAGGAAATTCAGAAAGAGCTGAGGAGGGAACTGAGGAGGGCTAAAGCCTGCTTAGGATAGAGGGGAAGCTGCAGCAGAACAACCCCCGAGAGTTGTGGGTGGGGGTGAGAAACATCACAGGCATGAAAAGGTTGGGAGGAGCAGTGGAGGGGACAAAGGAACGTGCCGACGAGCTAAACCTGTTTTTTAACAGACTTCTCTAGTGCTTTCAACACAGTCCTGCCAGTCTGGCTGGCTGAGAAGCTCTCAGTGATGCAGTTTGATCAGGACCTGGTGGCATGGATCACACCTCACGGACAGGCCGCAGTATGTCAGGCTGCGACACTGCCTGTCAGATGTGGTGACAAGCAACACTGGCACACCCCAGGGAACTATTCTTTCACCTTTTTTTTTCACCCTCTAAACCTCTGACTTCTGCTACAACTCCCGGACATGCCACCTGCAGAAGTTCTTTGACGACTCCTCCATTGTTGGATGTATCACAGACAATAAGGAGGAGGAATACAGGGAACTAGTCAAGAACTTTGTAGGATGGTGTGGCAGAAACCACCTTCAGCTCAACATCGGGAAAACCAAGGAGCTGGTGGTGGACTTCCGGGGCAGGAAGAGCCCCCCAACACCTGTTTCCATAAACGGGGAGGGAGTGAAGATGGTGGACACCTACAGGTTCCTCGGGGTGCATCTGAACAATAAACTGGACTGGTCAGACAACACTGAGGCCCTCTACAGGAAAGGACAGAGCAGGCTGTTCTTTCTGAGGAGGCTCAGGTCTTTCAATGTGTGCACTAGGCTGCTACAAATGTTCTACCACTCTGTGGTAGCCAGTGTCATATTCTTTGCAGCAGTGTGCTGGGGAGGTGGCATCGGGAGCGGTGGTGCCATCAAGCTAGGGAAAGCCAGCTCTGTGGTGGGAATGAAACTGGACAGTGTGGAGGCGGTGACAGAGAGGAGGATGAGAGGAAAGCTGCAAGCTGGACAATCCCTCTCACCCTCTCTATGCCAAGCTGAGGCAACTCAGGAGCACGTTCAGCCACAGACCCATCCAACCATGTGCCTCAAAGCACTTGGGAGGCTCTTTCATACCATCAGCAGTCAGACTACACACCACCACAGCTCCCAACACCTCCTTTCTCTACTGATTAGGACTCAGCCATACACTTCACTGTCACTTAAGGACTGATTTTTTGTTCTGTTGTTATTTATTATCTCTGCAACCCTGCACATTGCACATTGTTGTTATTTAATATCTCAGGAACCCTGCACGTTGCACATTGTTGTTATTTAATATCTCAGGAACCCTGCACATTGCACATATTGCACCGGCACATTTATTATATACTAGTTATAGTATATAGTATGTTTATCTCTATTCTAATAGTTTTTATTATATTTTTTTCAAATTGTTATTTTATTTTCTCCTTATTATTGTCTCTATTTTTTGAGACTTACTCTTGTGCTGCTACTTATTTCCCTCTGTACAGCTGTGTTACCTGTGAATTTCTCCCAAGGGGGATCAATAAAGGAACATCTTATCTTATCAGTCCAGCTAGTTAGCTAGCGTCAGTCCAACTAGCATCTGGACATCCACAAAAAAGATATGCTAACTTTTCTTACTCCTTCCCGGCAACTGCAGGGCAGTCTCCTCCGGCCATGATGTGTTTTTAACAAATGAAATGTGTACATCTTGTATGCATTCTGCAAATGTTGTACATTTGATTTGATCATTTCTTAATCCTATCTCAGCATGGCACATTTCAGGAAATTAGGTGGTTAGTGGATGCTGGTAAATACTGATGATGATGACCACGACAATGATGACTAATATTAATACTGGTATTTGTGTGTTGACACTGATAAGAAGCCAAGATTCTAAGATGACAGTATGTATGGCTCTCTACAGCCTGCGATTCAACCTTGAATGTGTGTGAGTGAATGTCTGTTTGATTGTGCTGCGATTCAGCAGCTTCTTTCGTCCTCCTCTCTTCACACATGCAGTACATACAAACAGCTAGCACCCACACAACACACACACACGCCCACAGTCAAATACATAACAACAATGTGAAGGATAGATTTCAAACAGACAGAGAGGGGCAGAAAGAGTGACACTGTTGGACAGAGAGCTACACGTTCTGCTCTCCCAATAACATTTATATGCATGATAATCACTGTAAGAATGAAAATATAAGGCGGCAGTTGGCTTAATCATTTGCTGGATTTACCCTGCAGTAGGCAAGTTTAAATGTGGGTTTTGTTGTTATGGTCAGTGCATATACAGAACACCATCAACATCTTGTCAGTGAGAAGATAGAGAACAGTGTGCTGTAGCACTTTCCCCTGGAAAATGCAGCTTTTATTCTCATCCATTTGATATTTTGATAAATCCCCAATATGACTGCATTTGGAAAAAACAAGAACCTTATTGACCAGGGCCTATGGGAGACCCTGGCGCAACATGAAAATGAGACTCCCCTCTTCCCATCACCCAAGCAGTGAAGCATTTTTAAGGGTTTTATTTAAAAACACATTTCGCACACAAACATGCTGGTAGTCTGGTTGAGAGAGGAGAGTCCACAGGAACTGGGAAGAGCCGGCCTTTAAACTCCTGGCTTCGAGGCAGGAACCAATCAGCTCCATGGAACACACACACACACACACACACACACACACACAAACAAACAAACAAACAAACAAACAAACAAACATGCTGGTAGCCTGGTTGAGAGAGGAGAGCCCACAGGAACCAATCAGCTCCATGGACAACCTTCAATCACTCAAACACACCTGCAACCAATCACACACACACACTCTCACTCAGGTAACAGAGGGTTATTTAAGCAGAGAGACAAAACATATACGACCTCTGGGGTTGTAACACTCAGTGATAATTGATATGATAATTCAGTTCCAGTGATTTCGACAACTCTTTTTCTGTGATGCTATCAAAAGCATCTAAATGAGGTGAAAAAGGCCAAGGGACATTTAACCAAATATTAGAATTGCTGTATGTATATTTTTGATTTGGTCACATTTTCAGAGGACCTGTAACAAATACATTATTGAACTAAACTCCATGAATGTTTTTTGTGACAAAGCAGAATGTGTCCCACTCATTGCCATCCACAAGCTTCTGGTAGTCCTCTTGTTGAATTTTTAACCACTCATCTTGACAGAACCAGTGAAGTTCAACTAAATGTGTGAGCTTCCTGCTACAGACATTCCAGGACCTCAATTCTATACTGATTTAGCCATTCCTTTACTGCTTTTGATGTGTTTGAGATCACTGTCCCTCTCACCCTCTCTATGCCAAGCTGAGGCAACTCAGGAGCATGTTCAGCCACAGACCCATCCAACCATGTGCCTCAAAGCACTTGGGAGGCTCTTTCATACCATCAGCGGTCAGACTACACACCACCACAGCTCCCAGCACCTCCTTTCTCTACTGATTAGGACTCAGCCATACACTTCACTGTCACTTAAGTGTCACTTAAGGACTGTTGAACGGCTCCAGGGCGGCATTCCGAAGGGCCGCCATTCCGAAAGTTCACTTTCATGTTTCGGAATGCCGGCCCTTAATTATTTTTGAAAGAAGGGCACCATTCCGAACCTGAAACCCTAACCCTAACCCTAACCCGGTCGGAATGGCGGACCGTCGGAATGGCGGTCCTTCGGAATGGGGGTCGCCCCCCTGTTGGAACACCCAACTGCTCTGAAGACCCAATCTTCTGGCAAATGATTTAAGGTTTTCCTGGAGAATTTGGAAATAATTATCCAAATTCCTCTCCTTATTTAGAGCACCAGATCCACCGGTAGCAAAACAGCTCTACACTATAATACTACCACCACCATGCTTGACAGTAGATATGGTGTTCTTGGGGTTAAAAGCCTCACCTTCTCTCCTCAAAACATATTTGCTGATCATTGTGGCCAAACAACTCAATTTTTGTCTCATCTGACCATAGAGATTTCCTCCAGAAGGTTTTTTCTTTGTGTCCATGTGATCAGCAGCAAACCTTTTAGTCTACTTGCCAGGGATGTGAACCCAGAAATGTTGAGTACACCAAAGTTTTATGTTAGAAATGTACAGTATGGGTCCCCAGCATTAAGAAACTGCCGGATGCTAACTTGCATATGTTGGGCAATTAGCATAAGTAGCATAATTAGCATTAATTAGCATAATCGCCTATATGGGCAATATTTCAGCAACTGCTTGGCAGATTTGGACAATATTGGGAGTGGTTTTGGGGGTTATTGAGGATGCTGAATCCCTTTCTGACATTTTCAAAATTCCAAATGGCAGTTTCAACTCCAGGTGGGCCAATTTTGATGAATTTTGAGTCGATTTTGAGGTTATAAAGGACGCCGCATCTATAAATATAAATTGTAGGATATTTATGAACACAATTATCCAAATGATGCAGAATATGTACATTTTAATTTACATAACATTATACTCTGAGGTGACATTGGAGGTAACAAAGGCAAGTATCATATCAAACTAGAATACTATGACTATGGCTAAATAATATAGAGAAAGGAGTATAATACAAGTTACAGGTAGAACACAAGAGTCCTGGAACAGGTTTTAAAACACAAGTATACCCAAAATTATCAGAGCAGAAAACTCTATGTGCACTAGTTACACAACGTGTTACAGCTAGAAAACTTTCATCAAGCAAGAGCGCCTTGCACTTCTGCTACTCTGCACTATATAACCATATCTTCATCATCAACGTCATCGTCTGCTCTGTCTTCATCTTCTTCTTCAGACTCTACATTCTTGTCGTCCTGCTCTTCTTGCTGTGAGTGTGTGAGCGGGTTGCAACATATACTGTCATAGCCTTTGCAGAAGCAGTAGCTGGTACAGGCCAGGCCTGCAGCTGCGCAGCTGCACTTTGTTGTTATACATGGTTTTAACCCAGCTTTGCAGCTACAGCTGATAATGTCCAACAGGTCCAACAATGCCTCACATATGATCTTCCCATTGACCTTCACTCCTTTTGTCTTGAATTTCATTGTCACCACCTTATTTGAGATGGGTGCATGAAATCCCCCAGGAAGCGATGAAGAGAACAGTGTTCTCATGTCCTGCCCGATCTTCAATGCATCTTGCACATTCACCTTTCCATCCGCCACCTGGCCATTTATGATATGGTAGAGGGTAGTAGTCTCTGTGGTGAGTGGGTGAGAGTTTTCTCATAGCACTCTCAGGATTTTAGCCCGGTCCTCTGCGTCCAACTCCCGCCGTCTTTTACCCTCTTCTCTGTGTCTGTTGAGCTTCATTGTCTTTTCCAATGCTTCAGCATCGTCGTACATCTCATCCAATGATTTGGAGAGATGGGAGCAGATGCCGAAAGATTGGATCCACACTGCGACCTGCTCAGGGTTGGTGGAGATGCCCTTCATGACTCCTACTCCCTTCCCTTGCTTGATGCATGTCTGCTCCCCAAACATATCTCCACTCACTGCAGCTGCACCATCTGAGTGGCGGCACACATGGCTTCCGGCAACAAGGTCATCCTTGGCAGTAGCAGGAAGGTGCTGCATGTCGCGCAGATGCCACGTGATCTATCTTGAGTAGTTGTGATGACCAGCAGCAAAGAAATAGGGCAGCATCTCTTCAAGGCATTGTTGTTGTAGCAGCCAGTCACCCTCTCTTTCTGCTCGCCAGAACCTGTGAGCTATTAGGGTTGGGGTGATGAAGCAATCCACCCATAGCCGGCCTGTGGGGCGCTCTCTCGCTTTCTCCAGAAATGCTGTTATCTGCTCGTGCATCTTCTCTCCGTCCACTCAGAAGTCATGAAGAAGAGCAGACACAACCATACGGAAGGCTCGCATAGCCTTGGGCCAGGCCTTCCCATTGAAGATGGATGTCAGGCCTCCAAATGACGCACCTATTAGCTCCTCCACACTGGTTGAATTCATCAGTTCTCCGATTGAGGCGATGAATGACATGAGAGTGTGCATCATCCCAGGTCTGAGCACCACTGATGACCATCTCTGCGGATCACTCCACTTGATCAGGCAAGCGATCACATACAGCTGCATGTCAAACGTTATATGACTGTGACACTTATCGTCTTCAGCTTAGGAGCACTGTCATCACCATTGCGATCTTGCACAACATTGTAGGCCGACCAGTCCAGGGGAAGAGGGGAAGAGTGTAGCTGAAAGAGCCAAGCAGCGTCCTTCTTCTGTGCTCTTGAAACACTCTGTTTGATGGCATCTTGGATAGCATCAGTTCTTGGGATTTTTTTTAGAGCTGGTGGAGTCATCTTTTTGGGGCCTGTATAATGTTCGATGACAAAACTGCTTTTATCTGCAAGACAAAGTTTCCCAGCTTCGAGCTTCGTCAGACGGGGTAGTTTTAGCGACATGACCCCACCACCAGGAGTGGCTCCTCCGGTGAACAGGATACCTGCTGGATTCTGCACAAATTGAGTGGCCATGGCATGAGTCGTGCGGTGACCATTGGGTGTGAAGACCACAAGATCAAAATTATCACCCCAACTGTGGATAGGGCCAATGCGCCTCTCCAAGCCGACTGCACGCAGGTACTTATCTGGGTCCTCAGAAGCATATTTGGCAGCTGACTTCCGGAACCGTAGGACTTCATCATAGGTAGTGACAATGCCATGATCATTTAGGTTCTGAACCAGTTCTGAGCTACCATGCTTATGGTGGAGTTTTACAGCAAGCCCCAGAGTTGTCTGATTCCAGCTTCTACTGATGTGCTGCTGGATGCATTGAGCGAGTGTAAGTGATGGTTTAGTCACTTTTCCTTCCGTGGACACTAGACTGGAGACAAGCTTGAGGAGGGTTGGACTTGTGTCTTGAACGACCTTGTCATGTCGGAAGCTGCCAAGGTCATATTCACCGGGCAAGGGAATATTCCGGACCTCCGCCCGCACTCTCCTAACAAGCTTGGTGACATCATCATCATCATCATCAGTAGAGGTTTCAGCTTGGTTTACTAGTTTGAGTGACTTACCAACACATTGTCTAAAGCCAACAATAGTCAGGCACCCTTCAACCTTCAGTACAACTATAGTGTCACCATAATAATCACACAAGTTGGATAGCATCTGCTTCCTGCAGAGGTCCCCGGAATTAGCGACATATACATCATGTAACTCTGACACAGTCCATGTCACCGACTTGTTCGCATTCATGTGGTCAATGACAGCAGCTAAGCAGCTATCATCTTGTTTACAACTAGCACTTCCACTATCAATAGGCACCTTCCTAAAGTCATTGTGGCACTTGGTGTGATACTGGGCATCAGCTGCAGGCAGGTCCACAACGGCATTCACCCGTAGCTCCACTACCCCAGCCCAGTCATCCTGGTGCTCAGCACATTTAGACAAGATGACGTCTTTGAAGGATGGAATACCTGGTCTCTCTACAGTTTGACATTGTTTGACTGGCTTCCACCTTTCAGGGTGTTTGGGGTCTTTAGGTTCACAAATGAGACCACAGAACAGAGAGTGTTTTGAATACTCAAAGGCAGATACTTGAGAGCGAACAATTCGCTTTCCTGGCTGACTATGAGTTGAGTCCGACTTGCGTTTGGTCACATTTCTAGACACAGAGGTATATGAGCTATAACATGATTTGTGACATAGTCATAGTCATTAGTGTATCATCACCTGAAAATAAGAATTGTTGTGTTTTAACTGTAGTTGTCCTACCGCTTGGAAAGGGAGAGGTGAGGGGCGCAAGTTGCAATCTACAACTTCACCACTCGATGCCACTAAATCCTACACACTGGTCCTTTAAATTTTAAACCCTGATTAACAAAACTAGGACTACATAACTAATCTGTGATTAGTCTGTTAAATTACCCTAGTTACCAGGGTTAGTCAAATGTTATTGAAATAAATTATAACATATCCATTCTGCATGTTATTTCCTTTCTCCTGTGGGAATGCTGCTTTAGTGGCTAGCTAGCTAGCTAGTTAGCTAGCTAATGTCTATTGTCATGTCAACTTTTCCTGTAACATGATTACAAGTTTAAAGTTATAATTTATTTCTAAAACAACATATTCACTTAGCTAGCAAGCTAACTGTGGATCTGGAGAAGAATTCACTAGGTTTTCCTATAACACATTAGCAAAAAGCTAATAAAAATAAATAAATAATAAAATAGTATAATAAAAATGCCTGTTATTGGAGAGGGAGTGATACAGATAACTTACAGATAAGCCTACATGAACCGTCCGCCATCAAGACATCCATCAGTACAGTAACTGTTAGGCATTCCAAATGATGGGGTAGGCTTTGTTTGGTAGTTATGGTAACATTAACTGTTGATGTCTTAATTACTATTTATTACTAATGAAATATGCACTACATACACACTCTAATCGTGGTTATCTGCTTCTATTTGATCAACTTACTTGCATTGAGATGATATGATCCAAATATAAAAAGCTCTTTTTTGTCCGTCTTTCCATCCAGCCAGTATTCCGCCCGACGCAGTAACCACAGCGGCAATGACACAAAGTTGCGCAGCCAAAAAACTCGAGAAGAACTGAAGAAATTTGAAGAAATATTACGTCTCAACATTCACACCAATGACATTGTGCTCTCTTGATTCTGAAATGCAGGTCCAATGTATTAAGCATATAAATAACCTCAAAATCGACTCAAAATTCATCAAAATTGGCCCACCGGGAGTTGAAATATGGTCACTTTGGGTTTAAACTGCCATTTGGAATTTTGAAAATGTCAGAAAGGGATTCAGCACCTCAATAACCCCCAAAACCACTCCAATATTGTCCAAATCGGCCAAGCAGTTGCTGAAATATTGCCCATATAGGCGATTATGCTAATTAATGCTAATTAAGCTAATTATACAAATTGCCCAACATATGCAAGTTAGCATCCGGCAGTTTCTTAATGCTGGGGACCCATACTGAACATTTCTAACATAAAACTTCGGTGTACTCAACATTTCCGGGTTTACAATGGGGCTCTATGGGCTGGCAAATAGACTATTTATCGAGCTACAATTTGAGAAAGATTAGAAAAAAGCTCCCCCCCCCGTTAGCTTTGCCGTTAGCTTTAATCATAACGATCGCTTCCACATTGTGGCTGAAAACTAAACCTGCATGAGCCTCGGACCCAGCTCTGTCCCAGCCGTTGTCTGAGTAGCACCAGACCGCGACACAAACGTGCCCCGTAAACCGTAATCTCTTGTTTATGACAGATAAGACTACACAAATACACACATTGTAACTTGTATATGATAATCCATCATATTGATTTAGCAAAGGCTTCGTTGAAAACAAATTGACAAGACCGGGAGGAGGGTTAGCAAAGCAGTTGAGTAGTGACCGGGCAAGAGGTTTTTATGGAGAAATAAATCCAGACAGGATGTATGAAACCCCAACACGAAGCGGAGGGGTTTCATTCATCCATTCATTCATCTTACTTGCATTACTTGGTGTAAACATGATAGCAATTTTAGCTTACAATGCTAACATAGAGGCTAACGTCTCCATCGAACAAGTAAACAAGTGTTGACAATAATGCAGAGGCAGAAATTGTTTCGACGCCGTCTAATAACACAGAAAAAAAACTAACTGCAGCTTTTACAGTCATAAGCCAGCATCGGCATAAGAGTTATCTGTGCCACAACATCCACAATAAAGACGAAAGATTACCTGCTCAGGGCCAAACAAACCTCTTGCTCGCTTGTAGTTTCAAATGCGGAAGTGGGTTGGGACAAGACGTGACCAGGAGCAGGAGAGTGAGCGAGGGGAACTCTGCAGTTTTGCAGGCGCTAGAGAGAATGGATTTATTTGGTTCCTTTTGCTCTTCAGATTGTGTAGGTCGTACTATTGGGCCATAACCACCATCTAAATAATGTTAATAGTAATGATCAATCTCTCAAATCGTAGACCATAGCTTTAAGGTGCCGTGTCTAGAGCAAGGCCTTCTTTTGCACAGCAGCCTCTCAGCTATGCATAACACGCATGACTGTTGACACTGACACCTGTCTTGCAGCAGCTTCTAATTCATTGCAGACTTGTTTTTTTGGTAATTTTTGGTTGACTCCTGACCATCCTGACCAATTTTCTCTGAGCAGCAGGTGATAGTATGTGTTTTCTTCCTGATCCTGGCAGTGACACAAACAAACAAACTGTGCCATGCAGTTTATACTTACAAACAAATGTTTGCGCAGTTGATCTTGGGTCCTGCAACTGCTCTGATACGCCTGACTTGCTCAAATCAATAATGTGCTCTTTCAGATCAATGCTGTGCTCCTTAGACTTTCCGATTGTAGTGTTTGAGTCTAATGGGTGTATCAAACAAGCCCAATTAAAATGGGCCCAGAAAACTCATCAGCCGTTATCAATCATAATCTTTCAGTATTTAAGAGGCCATGCTACATACCAAATTTGATTCACACAACTTTCTATGTCATCAAAATTGGTCATTTAAGTTGTTTTATGTATATTTTTGACCCAGCAGATTTGGTCAAATTTTCAGAATTCATTATTGAACCAAACTTCATGAACGTTTTTTGTGACAAAGTTAGTATGTGTTCCACTCATTCCATCACAGAAAAATGAGAGTTGTAGAAATAATTGGAACTCAAGACTGCCATGATATACATGTTATCTACAAGTGTATGTAAACTTATGATCATGACTGTAGCTAGTGTGCAGATACCTACCTGCTCAGACCAGATCAAGAAGCATCTGGTATAAAGACGTGGTATTCTGTTTTTGATGAATGAACAGAAAATGAACAGATCCTTTTGCCAGCAGTGTTACAAAAGTAACGCAGTAATATGTTTCTTTTAGCAGTAACTGAGTAATATAACTCATAAAACATGACTTTTCCTGACCCTAACCAAGTGGTTTTTGTGGTCTTGGAATGTAATATTGGGCTATACAAATCAACTTCAAACTTTCATCAACTTTAAAGGTGACTAAACCAACTTTATTCATAAAGGCCAGTTTACTCATTGTGAAAACACGTACATGTTGTCCTCTGTCTCTCTTTATTTGTTTGTCTGTTTGTGTAGCATTGATTTTACTGTGTTAAGCGTCCTTGAGTCTTGTAAAAGGCGCTATATAAATCCAAGCTTTTATTATTATTCTCTGTGGCTTGGGAAAGAGCTTTGTCAAGTATGACCCAAATAAAGCCCTTACATTTTCATGATGAGTTCAGAGACTGCAACAGAAAGCCGAAGTTACAAAATTGGGATGTCAGTTCAAAAGACATGGACATTTTCAAGACAACGAAGACCTCATGAACAGAGGCTATCAAGTAAGGAAGTGTAGAATCTACCTCTAGTTTTTTAAATTATTATTATTGTGCCTAGCCATACTGGGGAATAAAGGTCAAGTTATCTGTTTTTACTTTATTTTAAATCTGTTTTTGTGTGTTCCCCAAGTAAACCACTGGATTTTCCGTAAGAACCATGATCTGTCAATCCATGGAAATGGTTGTATTCTTTCAAGATTAGCCAAACTGTGCGGTTCTCCACTGGCTCGGCTTGGTTCTTATTATTTTAATAACAAGATTATTTTATTCTTTCCTCCATTGAACAGAGGTTGTGCAAGGACCAGAATGATATAGTAATTAGTTTTATCTTGCTGTAAATTTATCATATATTCACTTGTAGCGATTCTGCACCTTCTGCACATGGAAGCGCTATACTGTCTTATGTCACAGGAAGCTTAACATCATGACCCTGTTAGATCACAAAGCATCCTACTGGTGTCAAAGGAAAAAAGTGGTGATCAGATTTGTCATTAAAAGCAATGGCTCACACTACTGCTATTGATAATACATTGCACCAAAACATATTTTTTTCCAACTGTGCTACAGTTATTCTGAGGCCACAATAGCATCAATCTGCTGTCAACCTCATACATAAGAACCTCTTGATCTCACTAGACATTTTGTACAGTGGCATTCTTTGCTAGTTCCAATGACAAACAATATGAAATTACACAATATACTGTGCAGAACTAGTTTTCTTCTTGATCATTTCTTTTATACTGTTGGAATATGGAGGAGCAGGGCGGCTTGGGAAATGCTATGCACCATTTAGATTTTTCTATGGCTCCACTCAATATTATGGATTTCACTATCACGTCATTGTTAGTGGGAGTTAGGGATGGGCAATACCACAAAATTTTGTTTAATCTGATACCAAGTAACAGAAGGCTAATATCACTGGTATCAATACCGATACTTTTTTACAAAAAAACAGGACAGTTTTATAATAACAAACCGTTGGGCTCTTGGGGAATCACCGAGGTAAAATGCCAAAATAATTAGTTCTATAGTCTATGATAGACTACATGTAACCTAAATATAGGAATCCTATACCTTTCACCGGTATATTCAGCCATTTTCATGTTTCAGATTTGAGGTATGTTTTTTTCATTCAGTTTCATCAATGTAATTCCTTTAGATAGCAAGTTTCAATGGGGTGATTATACTATTTGGATGTCTGAATATAGTATGCTATATTTAATAAGTTTGACTAGGATAATTTTTTCACTGTATATGTCTGGATGTTCCCTGCCTCTGAAAAGACTGCCAGTTTATTGTCTGTGGTTTTGGATGCTGATGAGGCATTTCCCTCCTCCTCCCTTCTTTGCTGCAGTTCTGAGTTCTCTTTCTCATGTTTTTTTTTGTGTGTTTAAACACAAACAAAAGTTTTTGGTGTTGCCACAGTAGTGAACAGCCATATACACACACAATTTGCAATGTTTTCATTTACAGCTGTAAAGTAGCTTCAAATAATGCTCTTTCATTTAGCCATCACTGCCAGATGTGGGATTAAACTAGTGGTCAGGGTGCGCACCCGGGGCGAGCTGCGTGTGTTACAATTTGTAGGTGTAGTTGGACCCAGAAGCGGACAACAAGGCAGGGAGTAGTGTAGCAAGGGAATTTATTGAGGCTTCACAGTATGCAGGTATGAGTAGTGACAGGCTCTGGCTGGAGAATCCGCTGGAGAGGAGGAGGAGGAGAGGTAGTCACAGTGGCACTGGAGGATAGCGTGGAGTGTGGAAACTCGGGACAAGGCTGTTGGCTGCAGAGGTGCTGAAGGCTGGGTAACTGGAAACGGAGCCACTGGTAGATGAAACAAGGTAGAACACAGATTGCCAATCTGCTGGTTTAAGGTGTGAGACATGAAACGTGGGATGTACCGGAAGGGATGCAGGTAGCTTGACACGGATGACAGTAGGGTTGATGATCCTGTCCACCTCGAAAGGACCAACAAAGCGCGGAGCCAGCTTGTGTGACTCCACCTGAAGAGGAAGGTCATCTGAAGGCGGAAGACCCATAACAAAATCCACTGCAATATGAGACCAGGGACAACTGGGAACAGGCGGGGGTTGGAGAAGGCCAGCGAGAGGACGATAAGATGCCTTACTCTGGACACACACTGAACAGGCAGCCACAAACTCACTCATATCCTTGGACAGGCTATGCCACCAGAAATGCTGGCAAAGAAACTGAAGCATCCACTGGACTCCGGTTTGACAGGTTAATTTTGACGAATGGCCCCACTGAAGCAACTAAGACCGGACCTCTTCTGGCATGAACAGGCTGTTAGGTGGACCTGTGCCAGGGTCAGGGTGAACACGTTGAGCCTTCTGTACAGCCGTCTCGATCTCCCAGCTTCGACGATCCGGGGATTAGGCACGATGGTCTCTGGGTGAACTGGGAGTGAGTCGGGGGTGTAGAGATGAGAGAGAGCATCTGCTTTATTATTACAAGCCTGGCGGGAGTTGAGCCTTCTGGCAGAATGCAGGTAAGAGAGGTTTTTGTGGTCAGTCCAGATGAGTAACTGCTCCCAGGTGCCCCCCAGCCAATGTCGCCACTCCTGAAGAGCCAAAACCACCACCAAAAGTTCCCGGTGAATGGTGGTTGAGGTTAATTGGGTGAGAGGAGCTGCGACTCGGCTGTAGTCGTGGATAAACCTTCTGTAGAAATAAGCGAACCCCAGGAAACGATGCAGCTGCTTACATGACGTACAGTAGATGTGGGCCACTCCTCCACTGCCCGGATCTTAGCTCGATCTGGCTGAAGTCTCCCCTGAGCCACCATGAATCCCAGGAAACTAACCTCAACGGAGTGGAATTCATACTTCTCTGACTATATAAACAGTTTATTCTCCAGGAGTCTCTGAAGCACAAACCTCATTTGCTCAATGTGATCGTCGTGGGTTCTGGAGAAAATCAGTATGTCGTCCAAGTAGACAAAACAAAATGGTTCAACATGTCAAAGAGTATTTCTTTGAGGGCTTGAAAAACTGCTTGAAAAACTGCTGGGACGTTTTTAAGGCCGAGAGGCATCACTTGATTCTCAAAGTGGCCAAGGGGGGTGTGTCTTCCACTCGTCGCCCTCCCAAATGCGGATGAGATGATAGGCGTTGCAAAGATCCAATTTTGTGACGATCCTAGCATGACAAAGTGGCTCGAAAGAGGGATCAATCAGAGGAAGGGGGTACTTATTTTTCACCGTGATGTCGTTGAGGCCTCGGTAATCAATACAGGGGCAAAGGGTCCCATCCATCTTGCCCACGAAAAAGAAGCCAGTTCTGAGGGGTGAAGTGGAGGGCCTGATCAGGCCAGTAGCCAGGGAATTGTTGATGTACTCCTCCATGGATTCTCTCAGGGTGTGACAGGTTCTACAGGAGACTGGAGGGGAGCGGAGCAGCAGGGAGAAGATCAATTGCACAGTCATATGGGTGGTGAGGTGGCAGAGACAGAGCTAGCTCCTTACTGAACAATTTAGCCAGGTCATGGTACACTTGTGGCACTAGGGACAGGTCTGGATGCTTAAGAGGCATTTACTGTCTTAGAGGCATCAAGGGCTTCAACAGGGATTAGTGCTTGTTTGACCAGGGCAGAGTCAATGAGGCTGTCATCAGCACCGGTATCCACAACAACATGAATGGGAAGAGACTCACGTGACCATTGGAGGGATGCAGGAAGGTTCATGTAAATATGAGAGCTGGAAGTGGAGGAAGTCTTGCTCACCAGTGCACCCTCTCTCACTGCTGGACCTTTTGGCATAGCCGGGCAGGAGGCGAGGAAGTGTCAGGGCTGGCCACAGTAGATGCATAGTTTATTCACCAACCAGCGTTGACGTTCCTCAGGGTTCAGTCGAGTTCCCTGGCGTAATGAAGTCAATCTACTAGCTGTCTCTGCACCCTGTACAGGATGATCAAACACCCTCCGCATCTCATAAACAAAAATGGCGTGTGAATCAAGAACTGCTGAACCCCCCTCCCATAAAGCTGTTCCCCACTGTGCTGCCTTTCCTCTCAACAAGTTCATAGTATAAGCTATCTTGGACTTATGTATTTGATTTACAACCTTCCAGCTACACTACTGATGAGAACACTGTATCAAAAAACGACCCAAAAAGCAAAAAGCTCCTTGGCCATGGGGGGAGGGGGAGATCGGGCAGAGTTAACAACAGGGGGATTACTTATAGCAGAGGGGGGTGCAGGTGGTTGAGAGTTGAGTTGGTGGCTGAGCTGAGAGACATTGGAGCATAACGCTTGGAGAGACTCCATTACCTCCCGGAGCATGTGCTCATGCTTGCCATTGAAGATGCCTTGTGCGTTGAGTGCCTGGTGGAAGGATTCTTGATCGACTCGGTCCATTCTTTCCCAGATGATTCTGTTACGCTTGTAGGTGTAGTTGGACCCAGAAGCAGACAACAAAGCAGGGAGTAGTGTAGCAAGGAAATGCATTGAGGCTTCACAGGGAGAATGCAGGTATGAGTAGTGACAGGCTCTGGCTGGAGAATCCGCCGGAGAGGAGGGGGAGGAGAGGTAGCTCAGGGTGGCTCTTGGTGGATAGCATGGAGTGTGGAACTCAGGGGAAACTCATAGCAAGGCTGTTGGCTGCAGAGGTGCTGAAGGCTGGGTAAGTGGAAACGGAGCCGCTGGTAGATGAAACGAAGTAAAACACTGAAGGCAAAAGAACAAAAACTAAGTTAGATCTCTTAAAAATACACAGAGAAAAACATGTGAAAACTCTTAAAGAGATCTGCACTAGCAGGGGCCACGCAGTACTGAGGAAATCATCTGGCAGCAGGTAGAGCGGAGACCAGGACTTATCGGTAGGCACTGGTTGTCAATCTGCTGCAGATGTGTGTGTGTGTCAGCGGCTCTGGTGAGGGGAAACCCCGCCCAGCCTCTTCTCCCCTCTAGATCAACAATTACATGGGTCCCTGTAGACGTACTATTATAGTCGTTTTGTGATATAGACTTATGAATGTGTGTGTGTGTGTGTGTGTGTGTGTGTGTGTGCCTAAATATAAGGAGATTTACAATGACCAACAGTAAAATATGTCACTGATCCTGAAAAGTTTGTTCAAAAATGGTTCAAGAATGACAATAAATCTGGTTGTATATTTTTACAGACTGTGTGACAAACTGACTGGCCCAATAAATAAAACTGGCACATAGATTAACTATTCATAATGGTAGTCTCTCTCTCTCTCTCTCTCTCTCTCTCTGTGGCCTTATTCAAAGTGCTCTAATTAATCAGCCTTAAATAGATGGACAGACCTACATTACTGACACAACTCCTAATACACCATGTACTATTTAATACACAGATGGCACCACAGGCTGTGGGTTGTGCGTGCGTGTGTGTGTGTGTGCGTGCGTGTGTGTGTGTGTGTGTGTGTGTGTGTGTGTGTGTGTGTGAGAGAGAGAGAGAGAGATAGAGAAAGGAGGGAGAGAGAGAGTACTGCAATCATAAATAAAGACATCATGGAGAGGCTGTACTAATACAAGTTAAACATGGTTGGGCAACTAAGTTGTGTGTCACTAATGCATTGCATTGACATTTTTCTCAGTAATGATTATACAAATTATTGACTTTGATTAAAAAAATAAAATACAAATTACATATACAAATTATTGATTTGACTTTCATATGAATGAAATCCCATTGATTCAGGGGGATACTCATCAAGGTAAGACACTCTGATCACTGATGCCATAATACAGTTCAGCATTGCCAGAAACATGAGCAGTCAGATAGTCAGACAGGCTGGAAACAAGGCAACACTTAAGTCAGATTATCAAAATCACTTATTTTGAGGTAAAATTGGAAGTGAGCGTCCGAAATGTTGCTAACAATCCCTCATTAAAAAAAACTTTGCATGCTCCTCTAAGTACAGTAGGTCAAATGTTACCCAATCATCAGAATTTATGTAAGCTAAGTACATTTCTGCAAAAACACAGTTAAGTTAAAACTGACTGTTTCTTTATGGTGCCACTTTACATTTGTTCAGGTTGAATTCTCTATTTCTCTTTTGTCACAACTGTGCGCTTATGCTCTGGTTAGAGTTAGAAACAAACATCACTTGGTTATGGATAGGAAATGGTTAGGAGATTGTCCTTAAAAAAAAAAAAAAGAAATCCAGTTTTGACGCCACAAAAACGTATGGAAATATCCCAGGGTCTCCTGAAAAATATCCAGTAGTGTGACTCAAACTGCATCAGCCATTTGGCAGCCTTGTTGGTTTGTAATAATGCCTCCACTGTCCCCATCACCTTCTGACATGACTGATGATTAATGAGCATATAATGTGAATGTGATATGCCACATTTGGTACAAATGTCAACCTTGGATGTATTTCCACCCCATGGTATGGCAGGCAGTACTGGCCAAGCCGAGTGCTAGCCAGTTATCCGTCCCTGCTATCAAACCTACTACACCTGTAGCTGCCTTTCCTGACCTTCAGCCAATCCTTAGTGTCCAGGCCTGCCCTGTTCTATGCCTGGATTCTTCTTTGGTCTGGACTTTCTGCCTTTACCTGTAAGTGCATGTCTCGTCCTGACCCTATACCCTTTACCATTTAATCACTAAACTTTTCCTGTCTGCCTAGTTGTCTACATTTGGGTCAGGACCAAATGAAGGCAAGTCTCCCTTTACCTCTGTTTTGGTCTCCAATAACTCCTGAAAAAATCTGCTATCCATCTATTTGAGCTGCAAATTGTTCCACGTTGTTCACCAGCTGGTCACTAACTTTGTTTGCTTTTAGGTTTATCAGAGCTTTTCAGCTAAAAAGAAACCATTAGGACAAGGCTATAAAACCAAAACAATTAACGAAAAGTCACTAAAACACTACAGCTGTAATACAGCTGAGAAAGATTGCAGAGTAATAGAAAACCCTTAGATCCATTGTTAATCTAAAAATGTTGATGACTGTAACTTTAAGCTTTGTCCAGGACTATTTTCTTAAGGCTCTCTTTAACTCATGTATATTGTTGAAGCTGGGTTAAGGTATAGAATTATGGAGGACTAAACATGACTTAAGTATAAATAAATAAATAAATAAATGCATAAATAAATGTATAAATAAATAAAGGAATAAATAAATAAATGCATAAATAAATAAATACATGTATAAATAAATACAGGAATAAATAAATGCATAAATAAATGAATAAATAAATAAATAAATAAATGTATAAATAAATAAATAAAAGAATTAATGAAATAATAAATAAATATATAAATGCTTTATATTTATTTCTACATTTCTGTTCACCTACATTTATTTATTTCTGTATTTCTGTGTCCATATGTTAATGAGGTAGGAGGTCCTAACCTCAGTCAACAGCATGATTGGTTTCAGGAGTGTGCTCGATTCGGGTCGACTACTTCTGCCTTACTAGCGGCGCTGATGTTGTTGGCTACCAGCCCGCCCGCTCAGCTAACCCTTAGCTGCAGTTCTGGTTTAGTAATGGCATTTTTTGTACGAGCGATTGCGAATGAATTACGATCATTAGCGAACAATTTAGAGAACCATGCAACCAACGACTATGTTCAGTTTCGTCTGGATAGATTGATGGATGACTTGGCTCAGCTCAACGCCGATATGGATGTGCAAACTGAGCTAGCAGTGTTAGACGGTCTGGAAGAAGTCGCCCGCCAACTTTACATCCTGTCAGAGACAGAAGAAGGGACCCTTGGACGTCCTCTATCCCACCTTGATAGCATAGACTACGAGCTACAAGGACCAAAACCCCGGTTTTTACAAAAATAAGCCGTCCTCTGAGCTGGATGGACAACAATGATCGCTATGCACAGCCGGCAGCCGGGCGAGTGCGCGGGGACCGTCTGCAAATTGCAATACAAGAGCAAGACGCTGCAAACAAAAATCAATAACTCCACTGTTATGCAGTATTGAGACTCCAAAATCCCTACACACATCAAGGGTCTCCTCATGGTCATACTACAACAGCTGTTTTGGATAAATGTGCCTTTTGCATAATTTTGGTGATTTTTTTATTGGTATTAATCATTAAAAACTTCCAATATTAATCAATAGCTTCATTGTTATACAGTATTGAGACTCCAAAATCACTACACACATCAAGGGTCTCCTCATGGTCATACTACAACAGCTGTTTTGGATAAATATATATCTCCATGGTCCAAATCGGATAACATATGTTTTTATTATTATTATTATTATTGTTGTTGTTATTATTATTATTAGAAGCGAATGTTAGAGAGAGAAAGATTAGAGAGAAATGAAGAGAGAAAGACAAAACCAATAGGCTACATGTCCAAGACACGTCATAACGTCCTCTTGAGGGTCAGGTGGTCTGGTTATATAAGTTGTTTTTTTTTTTTTTGTTTATTTATAATATATTAATTGATTATTGGTTGTGAATGCAGGAGGCATTCACAACATATGTTGTGAAAAATAAAAATAAAGAATTCCGTGCGTAGAAGAACATATGTTGTGAATGCCTCCTGCATTCACAACATATGTTCTTCTACGCACGGAATTCTTTATTTTTATTGGTTGTGAATGCAGGAGGCATTCACAACATATGTTCTTCTACGCACGGAATTCTTTATTTTTATTGGTTGTGAATGCAGGAGGCATTCACAACATATGTTCTTCTACGCACGGAATTCTTTATTTTTATTTTTATTTTTTTTATTATTATATCTTCCGGGTCAGAAAGTTTGGCCCTTAACTCCTTCAACATTTTTCAACGTATTCACTCCATTCAAAAACCAAAATATTCATCTCAATTGGGAATCGACCGCGTCTATTTTTCTCATTCATATCATTCATAGTTTCCGAGATATTCAGCGTTTTCCGGCCATTTTTTCCCATTCAAGCAGATTACGGAATGTTCAAAAAATCCCACATTTCACACTTTTTCAAGCATTTTCAAAACTCATCTAGTCATTCACACTTCAAGATAGAAACTCCATTCAAACTCTGAAATATTCCACTATTTGTCTACATTCAAGCCTGTATTCATCTTTCTCACAGCATTCATACTTTTTGCACAGTCGCAGTTCAAACATCGGTAACGTTTCAGATTTTTGCATTGGTGTGTATTGGGTGGATCACACTTTTTCAAGCATTTTCAAAGCTCAGCTAATCATTCACACTTCCAGATAGAAACTCCATTCAAACTTTGAAATATTCAACTATTTGTCTACATTCAAGCCTGTATTCATCTTTCTCACAGCATTCATACTTTTTGCACAGTCGCAGTTCAAACATCGGTAACTTTTCAGGCAGTTTCAGATTTTTGCATTGGTGTGTATGGGGTGGAATGTTGAGAGCCAGAGTGGAGGAGCCAACTGACAGAGTGTGAAGCACCTCAAAAAAATTCAGAAAATCTCGTCTTCAACTCGCGCTTGCATCCACAATTTTCACTCCAGCAGAAAAATAACCACATCAGCTTGTAGGAAAATTCGTGCCGGTCGCTAGAGTGGTTCTCTGGAGCCAATCGGACAAAAACTCTTGGCTCAGTGGGCGTTTAACTGAAAGCAACACCGACCAACTGCCGCATCAAGTCCCATGTAATTGATAGGAAAAAAATCTGGAGGCAGGCAAACACATCCACTTTTCTGAACTGCTCCAGAAGACACATTTTTGACCACACACACACAAAAATTTCACAAAATGTTGACAAGACTCTCATAGTTTCGACCATATCATTATTTGAGTGATAGCAGTTACTGTTTTGGAGGGAGAAGCATGTTAATGTGAGGTAAACCTCAGCAGAAATCACTATTAAATCAACTCCCACAGTCCGTTGCCGCGACCACCCTGGTTACCGTCACTGTGGCAACCGAGATAGAGAGACAGATTTATCAATGAGTCAGTTTACTACACCCGGTGTATTACATAGTATATTTCCCAACATTTCAACTATATTTAACTATTATCTTTTCATTCATTCAAGCCAGAATCTCTATCTAAATATTGAAATGTTCCCAATCACTGACACATTGACATTTATTTAACTTTTCAGTCCCATTCGGAGTATTTGATCCATTCTCACTGTAACATCTCTTCATACTCCTGTTTGGCTCACAGTTTATATTCTATTTTTAATCCTTCATTCTCACCCAACTATTAGGAAGCTTCATTGTCTTCAGACGAGACTTCAAATAAATTCAAGCCACCAATTCAGTTTGGCCTTAGCTTTTCAACAAACCCTAAATTATTTTACAGTTTTTAGATATTCTGGACATTATTCAAAGTTTTCAAAGCCAGCAGTCCGCATTTGGCGTCAGCTCTTCAAAAACCTTAAAATATTCAATATATTTCATATATTCTGGACATTATTCAAAGTTTTCACAGCCAGCAATCCGCATTTGGCGTCAGCTCTTCAAAAACCTTGACATATTCAACATATTTCATATATTCTGGACATTATTCAAAGTTTTCAACGCCAGCAATCCGGATTTGGCGTCAGCTCTTCAAAAACCTTAAAATATTCTGCATATTTCATATATTCTGGACATTATTCAAAGTTTTCAACACCAGCAATCCGCATTTGGCGTCAGCTTGTCAACAGGGTGCATTCACAACCGCAAGTTCTTCAGGACTTGCCTTCTCTAGTTGGTTGTGAATGCAGGAGGCATTCACAACATATGTTCTTCTACGCACGGAATTCTTTATTTTTATTTTTTTTATTATTATATCTTCCGGGTCAGAAAGTTTGGCCCTTAACTCCTTCAACATTTTTCAACGTATTCACTCCATTCAAAAACCAAAATATTCATCTCAATTGGGAATCGACCGCGTCTATTTTTCTCATTCATATCATTCATAGTTTCCGAGATATTCAGCGTTTTCCGGCCATTTTTTCCCATTCAAGCAGATTACGGAATGTTCAAAAAATCCCACATTTCACACTTTTTCAAGCATTTTCAAAACTCATCTAGTCATTCACACTTCAAGATAGAAACTCCATTCAAACTCTGAAATATTCCACTATTTGTCTACATTCAAGCCTGTATTCATCTTTCTCACAGCATTCATACTTTTTGCACAGTCGCAGTTCAAACATCGGTAACGTTTCAGATTTTTGCATTGGTGTGTATTGGGTGGATCACACTTTTTCAAGCATTTTCAAAGCTCAGCTAATCATTCACACTTCCAGATAGAAACTCCATTCAAACTTTGAAATATTCAACTATTTGTCTACATTCAAGCCTGTATTCATCTTTCTCACAGCATTCATACTTTTTGCACAGTCGCAGTTCAAACATCGGTAACTTTTCAGGCACTTTCAGATTTTTGCATTGGTGTGTATGGGGTGGAATGTTGAGAGCCAGAGTGGAGGAGCCAACTGACAGAGTGGGAAGCACCTCAAAAAAATTCAGAAAATCTCGTCTTCAACTCGCGCTTGCATCCACAATTTTCACTCCAGCAGAAAAATAACCACATCAGCTTGTAGGAAAATTCGTGCCGGTCGCTAGAGTGGTTCTCTGGAGCCAATCGGACAAAAACTCTTGGCTCAGTGGGCGTTTAACTGAAAGCAACACCGACCAACTGCCGCATCAAGTCCCATGTAATTGATAGGAAAAAAATCTGGAGGCAGGCAAACACATCCACTTTTCTGAACTGCTCCAGAAGACACATTTTTGACCACACACACACAAAAATTTCACAAAATGTTGACAAGACTCTCATAGTTTTGACCATATCATTATTTGAGTGATAGCAGTTACTGTTTTGGAGGGAGAAGCATGTTAATGTGAGGTAAACCTCAGCAGAAATCACTATTAAATCAACTCCCACAGTCCGTTGCCGCGACCACCCTGGTTACCGTCACTGTGGCAACCGAGATAGAGAGACAGATTTATCAATGAGTCAGTTTACTACACCCAGTGTATTACAGAGTATATTTCCCAACATTTCAACTATATTTAACTATTATCTTTTCATTCATTCAAGCCAGAATCTCCATCTAAATATTGAAATGTTCCCAATCACTGACACATTGACATTTATTTAACGTTTCAGTCCCATTCAGAGTATTTGATCCATTCTCACTGTAACATCTCTTCATACTCCTGTTTGGCTCACAGCTTATATTCTATTTTTAATCCTTCATTCTCACCCAACTATTAGGAAGCTTCATTGTCTTCAGAAGAGACTTCAAATAAATTCAAGCCACCAATTCAGTTTGGCCTTAGCTTTTCAACAAACCCTAAATTATTTCACAGTTTTTAGATATTCTGGACATTATTCAAAGTTTTCAAAGCCAGCAGTCCGCATTTGGCGTCAGCTCTTCAAAAACCTTAAAATATTCAACATATTTCATATATTCTGGACATTATTCAAAGTTTTCAACGTCACCATTGCGCATTTGGCGTCAGCTCTTCAAAAACCTTCAAATATTCAACATATTTCATATATTCTGGACATTATTCAAAGTTTTCAACGTCACCATTGCGCATTTGGCGTTTGCTTCTCAACAGGGTGCATTCACAACCGCAAGTTCTTCAGGACTTGCCTTCTCTAGTTTTTATTATTATATCTTCCGGGTCAGAAAGTTTGGCCCTTAACTCCTTCAACATTTTTCAACGTATTCACTCCATTCAAAAACCAAAATATTCATCTCAATTGGGAATCGACCGCGTCTATTTTTCTCATTCATATCATTCATAGTTTCCGAGATATTCAGCGTTTTCCGGCCATTTTTTCCCATTCAAGCAGATTACGGAATGTTCAAAAAATCCCACATTTCACACTTTTTCAAGCATTTTCAAAACTCATCTAGTCATTCACACTTCAAGATAGAAACTCCATTCAAACTCTGAAATATTCCACTATTTGTCTACATTTAAGCCTGTATTCATCTTTCTCACAGCATTCATACTTTTTGCACAGTCGCAGTTCAAACATCGGTAACGTTTCAGATTTTTGCATTGGTGTGTATTGGGTGGATCACACTTTTTCAAGCATTTTCAAAGCTCAGCTAATCATTCACACTTCCAGATAGAAACTCCATTCAAACTTTGAAATATTCAACTATGTGTCTACATTCAAGCCTGTATTCATCTTTCTCACAGCATTCATACTTTTTGCACAGTCGCAGTTCAAACATCGGTAACTTTTCAGGCACTTTCAGATTTTTGCATTGGTGTGTATGGGGTGGAATGTTGAGAGCCAGAGTGGAGGAGCCAACTGACAGAGTGGGGAGCACCTCAAAAAAATTCAGAAAATCTCGTCTTCAACTCGCGCTTGCATCCACAATTTTCACTCCAGCAGAAAAATAACCACATCAGCTTGTAGGAAAATTCGTGCCGGTCGCTAGAGTGGTTCTCTGGAGCCAATCGGACAAAAACTCTTGGCTCAGTGGGCGTTTAACTGAAAGCAACACCGACCAACTGCCGCATCAAGTCCCATGTAATTGATAGGAAAAATATCTGGAGGCAGGCAAACACATCCACTTTTCTGAACTGCTCCACAAGACACATTTTTGACCACACACACACAAAAATTTCACTAAATGTTGACAAGACTCTCATAGTCTCGACCATATCATTATTTGAGTGATAGCAGTTACTGTTTTGGAGGGAGAAGCATGTTAATGTGAGGTGAACCTCAGCAGAAATCACTATTAAATCAACTCCCACAGTCCGTTGCCGCGACCACCCTGGTTACCGTCACTGTGGCAACCGAGATAGAGAGACAGATTTATCAATGAGTCAGTTTACTACACCCAGTGTATTACAGACTATATTTCCCAACATTTCAACTATATTTAACTATTATCTTTTCATTCATTCAAGCCAGAATCTCCATCTAAATATTGAAATGTTCCCAATCACTGATACATTGACATTTATTTAACGTTTCAGTCCCATTCAGAGTATTTGATCCATTCTCACTGTAACATCTCTTCATACTCCTGTTTGGCTCACAGCTTATATTCTATTTTTAATCCTTCATTCTCACCCAACTATTAGGAAGCTTCATTGTCTTCAGACGAGACTTCAAATAAATTCAAGCCACCAATTCAGTTTGGCCTTAGCTTTTCAACAAACCCTAAATTATTTCACAGTTTTTAGATATTCTGGACATTATTCAAAGTTTTCACAGCCAGCAATCCGCATTTGGCGTCAGCTCTTCAAAAACCTTCAAATATTCAACATATTTCATATATTCTGGACATTATTCAAAGTTTTCAACGTCAGCAATCCGCATTTAGCATCAGCTCTTCAAAAACCTTAAAATATTCAACATATTTCATATATTCTGGACATTATTCAAAGTTTTCAACGCCAGCAATCCGCATTTGGCGTCAGCTTCTCAGCAGGGTGCATTCACAACCGCAAGTTCTTCAGGACTTGCCTTCTCTAGTTTTTTTTATTATTATATCTTCCGGGTCAGAAAGTTTGGCCCTTAACTCCTTCAACATTTTTCAACGTATTCACTCCATTCAAACACCAAAATATTCGTCTCAATTGGGAATTGACCGGGTCTACTTTTCTCATTCATATCATTCATAATTTCAGAGATATTCAACGTTTTCCGGCCATTTTTTCCCATTCAAGCAGATTACGGAATGTTCAAAAAATCTCAAATTTCACACTTTTTCAAGCATTTTCAAAGCTCTGCTAATCATTCACACTTCAAGATAGAAACTCCATTCGAACTCTGAAATATTCCACTATTTGTCTACATTCAAGCCTGTATTCATCTTTCTCACAGCATTCATACTTTTTGCACAGTCGCAGTTCAAACATCGGTAACTTTTCAGGCAGTTTCAGATTTTTGCATTGGTGTGTATGGGGTGGAATGTTGAGAGCCAGAGTGGGGGAGCCAACTGACAGAGTGGGGAGCAGCTCAAAAAAATTCAGAAAACCTCGTCTTCAACTCGCGCTTGCTTCCACAATTTTCACTCCAAAAATAACCACATCAGCTTGTAGGCAAATTCGTGCCGGTCGCTAGAGTGGTTCTCTGAAGCCAATCGGACAAAAACTCTTGGCTCAGTGGGCCTTTAACTGAAAGCAACACCGACCAACTGCCGCATCAAGTCCCATGAAATTGATAGGAAAAATATCTGGAGGCAGGCAACCACATCCACTTTTCTGAACTGCTCCAGAAGACACATTTTTGACCACACACACACAAAAATATCACTAAATGTTGACAAGACTCTCATAGTTTCGACCATATCATTATTTGAGTGATAGCAGTTACTGTTTTGGAGGGAGAAGCATGTTAATGTGAGGTGAACCTCAGCAGAAATCATCGACTCTCACAGTCCGTTGCCGCGACCACCCTGGTTACCATCACTGTGGCAACCGAGATCAACTGGGCCAACACAGAGAGACAGATTTATCAATGAGTCAGTTTACTACACCCAGTGTATTATATAGTATATTTCCCAAAATTGTAACTATATTTAACTATTATCTTTTCATTCATTCAAGCCAGAATCTCCATCTAAATATTGAAATGTTCCCAATCACTGACACATTGACATTTATTTCACTTTTCAGTCCCATTCAGAATATTTGATCCATTCTCACTGTAACATCTCTTCGTACTCCTGTTTGGCTCACAGCTTATATTCTATTTTTAATCCTTCATTCTCACCCAACTATTAGGAAGCTTCATTGTCTTCAGACGAGCTTTTCAACAAACCCTAAATTATTTCACAGTTTTTAGATATTCTGGACATTATTCAAAGTTTTCAACGCCAGCAATCCGCATTTGGTGTCAGCTCTTCAAAAACCTTAAAATATTCAACATATTTCATATATACTGGACATTATTCAAAGTTTTCAACGTCAGCAATCTGCATTTGGCATCAGCTCTTCAAAAACCTTAAAATATTCAACATATTTCATATATTCTGGACATTATTCAAAGTTTTCAACGTCAGCAATCTGCATTTGGCATCAGCTCTTCAAAAACCTTAAAATATTCAACATATTTCATATATTCTGGACATTATTCAAAGTTTTCAACGCCAGCAATCCGCATTTGGCGTCAGCTTCTCAACAGGGTGCATTCACAACCGCAAGTTCTTCAGGACTTGCCTTCTCTAGTTAATTGTGGTAATTCGATTAGAATCGAGCGGGAATTCTCATGCACCTACGAAGTGATCACGAGCAGAGCATGACCTGAGCAACTGATTAATACCAATAAAAAATCACCAAAAATATGCAAAAGCCTATCTATCCAAAACAGCTGTTGTAGTATGATCATGAGGAGACTCTTGGTGTGTGTCGTGATTTTGGAGTCTCAATACTGTATAACAGTGAAGGTATTGATTAATATTGGAAGTTTTTAATGATTAATACCAATAAAAAAATCACCATAATTATGCAAAAGGCACATTTATCCAAAACAGCTGTTGTAGTATGATCATGAGGAGACCCTTGATGTGTGTAGTGATTTTGGAGTCTCAATACTGTATAACAGTGGAGTTATTGATTTTTGTTTGCGGCGTCTTGCTCTTGTATTGCAATTTGCAGACGGTCCCTGCGCACTCGCCCGGCTGCCGGCTGTGCATAGCGATCAATGTTGTCGGTCCAGCTCGGAGGATGGCTTATTTTTGTAAAAACCGGGGTTTTGGTCCTTGTAGCTCGTAGTCTATGCTATCACGGTGGGATAGAGGACGTCCAAGGGTCCCTTCTTCTGTCTCTGACAGGATGTAAAGTTGGCGGGCGACTTCTTCCAGACCGTCTAACACTGCTAGCTCAGTTTGCACATCCATATCGGCGTTGAGCTGAGCCAAGTCATCCATCAATCTATCCAGACGAAACTGAACATAGTCGTTGGTTGCATGGTTCTCTAAATCGTTCGCTAATGATCGTAATTCATTCGCAATCGCTCGTACAAAAACTGCCATTACTAAACCAGAACTGCAGCTAAGGGTTAGCTGAGCGGGCGGGCTGGTAGCCAACAACATCAGCGCCGCTAGTAAGGCAGAAGTAGTCGACCCGAATCGAGCACACTCCTGTAACCAATCATGCTGTTGACTGAGGTTAGGACCTCCTACCTCATTAACATATGGACACAGAAATACAGAAATAAATAAATGTAGGTGAACAGAAATGTAGAAATAAATATAAAGCATTTATATATTT